>NC_137040.1:5307828-5322828 GCF_032717465.1 Coenobita brevimanus
ATGGAAGGAGAATGTGAGTTTTGAAGGCTCGAGGAGAGGGAGAGAGAGGTTCTTGGATGTATGGGAGGGAGGTAGGTCCTGAGGGATGGAAAGTGAACTCCTGTGAATAGGATGAGAGGAAGAGAAGGTGAGAAGATGCTTAGGGGTGAGAGAGGTGACTGCAGGCGAGAGAGAAGGCAGAGAAGGGCAGAAAAGGAAAGGAAAGATTCTTAGGACACTGGCGAAGGAAACAATTTTGTTGGAAAGAAGTCTGAAAATGAGAACAATGGGACTGGAAATGGGAAGAGGGTGTGGGGGGGAGGGATGAGTGAGAGTGTGTGAGAAGGCAGACAGGGGATGAGGACAGGAAACGGAAGATGAGTTCTGATGGTGATGGAAAAGCGACTGAAATCTGGACTGGATGATGCTGAAAAAGAGGCAACAGAGTGATGGAGGAGAGGGTGAATGAGCAAGCGAGAGCCTGCTGAGGGAAGAGTGATAAGGCAGAAAGAGGCTAGCAGTATGATAAGAGGGGTTCTGGGGGCTCGAGCAAAGGAAACAATGGGATGAAAATATGACTGGAATTGGGGTTGATGAGGCTGGAAGGAAACAAGAGAATACTGCAAGAGAGAGTGAAAGGCTGAGAGAGAGAGAGAGAGAGAGAGAGAGAGAGAGAGAGAGAGAGAGAGAGAGAGAGAGAGTGTGTGTGTGTGTGTGTGTGTGTGTGTGTGTGTGTGTGTGTGTGTGTGTGTGTGTGTGTGTGTGTGTGTGTGTGTGTGTGGGTGGGTGGGTGGGTGGGTGTTTGAGAGAGAAAGTGTGAGAATTCAGGAGAAAGGGGTTGTGGACAGAGAAAGAATTGCTGAAGTTTCGAGGGGGGGGGGGCCGAAACACTGGTAACTGAAAAGATGTCTGGAAATGAGATGGATGCGGCTGGAAAGGAAGCAAGAGAATACTAGAGGAGAGGGAGAAAGGGCGAGAGGGAGGTAAGGGAAAGGTGTGACGGCTGAGGGAGTACGAAAAAAAAACATAAAAGAAAAGTTGAGAGGAGATTGGGAAGAGTATTGAGGTATCGAGCAGAAGAAACAATAATGCTGGAAAGATGACTGATACTGAAGACCGCGAGACTGAAGATGGGGTAAATGCGTGAAAGAGGAGAGGCTGCAAAGAAGGTGGGATACATTGGTGTATATGAGAGGGCGGAGAGAATCTGAGGGCAGGGCGTAAGGGCTGAACTTAAGGGTGGTGAGGGCTGGAGAAGGGGGTGCTGAATGCCTGAGATAAAAAGGCTGGAGGGGACTGAAGGGAAGGCGAGAGGGTGGAAAATAGCTGTTGTCAGGGATTGAAGAGTCTCAATTCCAAAAAGGAAAAAAAAGTGCAAGGAAAAAAAGGCACTGCAGAGAAGGCGATGGGATGCTTAGGGTGCTTGTGAGAGGTTTGAAAGTGTTTTAGGGCAGAGTACATAAGATATGACCATACAGGTGGTAAATTTTAGAAAACGGGGAGTTGAGTGTTAGATAGAAAAGAAAAGTTAAAGGGCGAGAAGGTGCCAAGAGTGGAATGTCTGGGGGTGTTTGAGAGAGCGGAAGGGCTTGAAGGGAGAACTGGATGGAGGGGAGGGGGAGGGCTGGGGTTTCCGGGGTGAGGGCAAGGGTTAAGAGGGCCGGGAATTCACCTCCCGACGGCCGGAACGAAACGGCTGATCCCTCCACCTCACACCCCTGAAGCCCACTCCCCTTCTTTCCTGTATCTCATTCCCCCTCCTCTTCCTTGTTTGCTGTCACCACCTCCTCCTGTCTTTATACTTCATCGTAATACATCATCACTAAGGAAAGAATAAAATATCATCATGTGGCGAGTTCTAATTCAAGAAACAACTTATTGTGATGAGTGGTAACAGTATCGCCAACAAATGGACACCTGATGATCTAGTGGGTTAATTCACTCCAACCAGATGTGGCTCATATGTATTCAAGGCCAAGAATGATTGGGATTTATTGTTCATATTATGTCTTTCAGGGACGGGTGATTCGTCTCCCTCACCTTACATATGTGGACTTAAGTGCCTTGCCCCTGGCCCCTACACTCCTGATGGGGCAATACAGGACTGGATGAATGCTGAATGGATGGATGAATGGATTACCTTGATTATCTTGACCTCATTTCCAGTAACTATTGAAGTTTCACCTGCAACATTAATTGCAGTGGATATAGAATTAGAATGATGATATCTTGATAGTTTTTAAGAACGAATATCTTCGTATATCATTCACATTGTTCTTCGTTCACTTACTCATATTCATACCATTCTTATACTCATATTCGTACCCATACTCATACTAACACACTCATTCATACCTATACTCATACTGACACTTGTATTTACATTCGCACCCACACTCATACCAGTCACTTATATTCATACCCATATCCATAATCATACTCGTACACATTCATACCCCTACTCACTTCATACCTATACCTGTGCTCATACTCAACCGCGACTTCTTTCTCACCTATAGCTTCATCAAGTCATCAGCCATGTTTGTCTAGTCCCGCCCTTTCTCCCTGCCTCTGAATTGCCTCCCTCTTTCAGTATCTCTCTTCCATTTTCGTGCTGAACAGTTGCAGACAAGGATATCCCTCCACTTTTTAGTCGAGCAATGATGAAACTCTTACACAATATTCATTTTAAATGGTTAGAAATCACTGTGTTTCAAAAGCAATTATTCATCGTCTCGTTACTTCGTTATGAAGCGGATTAATTTTATGTCCTTGTCGGTACATCTCTCGTCATCACTTTCTCTTTGTTCACGGTTCATCTTTTCTTTCTTAGGTCTCCTCAATTTCCCACCTCCATCCTCTATTTCCCTGCTTCAAATCACTCCTCACCCTCATCTTCCTTCCCTCTTCTTTTCCTCGCCCCTAACAACCCACACTTCCACTTCACTCCAGTATCCTATCCATTACCCCCTTTCCTCTTACTCCAATCCTGTCCTTCATCTCCCTTTCCTCTTCTCTTCCACATCCCCCTAACCGTCCAACTTTCTATCTCACTCTAGTATTCCATTTTCCTCCCTTCATTTTTCATCTCTACCTTTTTTCTCTTCTCTTCCACATCCCTGTCACCATCCACACTTTCACTTAACTCAAATATTCCTCTCCTCATCCTCGAAAGGTCACACTTACCTCATTTTTCTCACATCCTTTTTTCCACATCCCTGATCAACATCATATACATCTCTCTCTGGTGTTCCCTTCTCCCTCCTTTTAATTCTCACGCTTATCTTCCTTTCCTCATCTCCTCCTCATTCCTGGTGGTGACCGCCATCCACTCACTCGATGTACTGCTGCCTACATCTTTCACAGGCGACTCTACAGTAAGGGAATTCCTATACCCAAGAAGCCATTTAGAGCCCTGGGTGATAACCATATAACCAAATAATGGGATGATGTGGAGTCTGCTATGGCGACCCTGTTAACAGGGTGGAGAGACGCAAATGCGGCGTCCATCCAAGAAAAAATATCCACACTCCTCCACGCAACTGATGTGGCGAGACGATGTCCACTGCAAGAGAACGTCGGCTCAGTGCACATGATGGCCCTGCAGGGGCGATAGCTTGACTGTGGTTGATGGGTCTACCCGGTCACACAGACCGAGGTTACTTTACCACTTTCCCCATCTACAAATTCTCACCCTCATTTATCTTTTTTCTTCAGTTCCATATCTATTAGTCATCCCTCCCTTACTTCCTCCAACACGTGTTTATTCTCTCCCTTACCTGTTCCTTCTCTTCCTCACCACGTCCTAGTACACCTACACCCTCTCTCATCACACACTTATCGCTTCCTCCTCCACCTGTCCTTTCCCTCCTACACATCCGCACACACCTGACTCTCCCTTCCTCCTCTGTTCCTTCCATTCTTCTCTCTCCCTCACCTACGTCCCTTTCTTTCCTCATCTATTCCCTCCCTTACTCACTTGTTCTCTCATTCCTTACCTTTACCTTCTGCATGATTTATTCTCCCTCCACACCTGTATCTCTCTCCCCCACCTTAACCCTTTCCTCATCTACGCTCCCTCCACACCTCTTTCTCCCTTTCTCACTCTTTTCTTTCCCTGCCACACACCTATTTTTCTCTTTCTCACCTGTCTGTCTCATCCCCACACCCGTCCTCCCATCTCCACACCTCACCCACCCCGTGAAAATGTTTTGTCCCCTCGAATTAGCCCTCCACCCCCGCCAGTGAGGGGTTGGCTGGGCGCTGCATTGTTGTTGGGGGGAGAGAAGGCTGTAATTGTGGTGGAGAGTGGTTCTGTCTTTGATGCTTATCGTGTGCAGGTCTCCCGATTTTCTGTGTGTGTGTGTGTGTGTGTGTGTGTGTGTGTGTGTGTGTGTGTGTGTGTGTGTGTGTGTGTGTGTGCGCGCGCGTGTGCGCTCATCCTGATTCATACGTGAGTTGGAGTAAATTCTGGCTATTACTCTCTCTAAGGAGGTTCGATCGTGCAGTGGACCTCTGAAATGTTGTGCTTCTGTCCAGCTCACCTCTTTTAGCTACAGAATGAGTAGTTATGGAAATTAAGATTTAACAAAATAATGATCAACGAACACAGTCTTGGATGAAAGTAAACTTAACGCATGAAAAAAATAAAAAAAGAAAGAGGCAAATGAATTACATATGCAGCTGAGGACATAATTACGATTAATTTTGTTCCGATAAATAATGAGGCAGTGAGCAATGATTTTCGAGGTACAGTGATGTTGCCTAGGGTACTGAACATTTTTTTTTATTTTTTCAGAATATAATGTATGATTTTCGTAACTGTTCGACTGCCAGCGAGCGTTAGTATTGTCCACGACTGTACATTCGTATTCAGTGATTCCTGTACACAGTTGGATTTCGATCTAATGATGTGAGATTCCAGCGTGTTTAAATACAGTCTGGTTTTGCAGGATCTCACTAGGTTTGGACATGATGTAAAGGAATTGTTGGCGGCAGCTGTACCATATCACAACGACTGGAACGAAGGAAGAAAGTAAAAAATAGCGGTTACTTAGACTGTTACGTATATAAATCTGCTAGTACGAAGCTCTATTGTGCAAGCATGTTGAATATGCAATTTTTTTTAATGCAAAGAAGAAGGAACCAAAGGCCAGAGCCCGCAAACCTTTCCCTCTAAGAAAAAACAAAAACAACACAAGAGCCAAATATTCTCGTGTATGTAATCAGTCTTATAAAGTACTAAAACGTTTGTAGTTATCGATGTGTAGTATTAATATTTTTGTACTCTGCTACTTATGACACTGATAATAGACATTACTATAAGCACATGTAATGATAGGGGATAATAAGAGGAATACTGAAAATGGAGATGTCATAATGGAGAGAATAAAAGTGAGGGGAACTGAAAGAGAGGGAGGGTCTAAAAGAAAAGAAAGGGAGGGGGATTATAAAGAAAAAAAATTTGGGAGAGGTATTATAAGGAAAAAGAGGAAGGGAAGGAGTGAAATTATAAAGAAAAGAGGAACACGGACCGAAAGAAAATAGAAAAACAAGAGAAGCTCCAAGAGAGAGTAGGAAGGAGAGTATCGAAAAGGAAAAGGCAGAAGGAATCACAGAAAAAAAAGGAACTAGACGAAAAGAAAAGAATGATACTACAAGAAGGGTAAAGAAAAGAGAAGAGGGGGCACATGAACAGGGAGAGGAAGGGTTATGCAAAAAGAAAAAAACAGAACAGTAGATAATTAAAGAAAGAGGAAGAAGGGGCACCACAGGAAAAAGGCGAGTGAATGCAGGAAGAATGGCATGAGGGAAGGTAGAAACAAGAGATGTGAATGAATGGATGAACAGGAAAGAATATAAGAAAGTAAGAGAGGAGACAATAAAGACGGAGAGCGAGTAAAGGCATTTGTCTATAAGTGGAAAAAGGTGAAGGCATAAATCATGAAACGAGGTCTACATGGAAAGGGAAGAGAAGAGAGAAGTAAAAGAAAAGCAAAGTGTCGGGGACTGCAAGATATTAAAGGGACAATAGAGGGAAAATGGCTGACCATCAATAAATAAATGAGAGACGAAGGCTACATGGAAAGTAAAGGAAGATATGATTGTTTATGAAAAAAAATAAGAAAGAGAAGAGCAAAAGAAAAGGCGAAGAGTGTATTAGGGTACGGAAGAAAAAGGGAAAAGGGAAAGAAGAGAAAGATTGTATAAAAGAAAAAAAGAGAAAGAGAAAAGAAAAAGGCAGAGGAAGGGTGTGTAAAAGAAAGATAAAGGAAAAAGAGGAAGAAGAGAAAGGGTGTATAAAAGATAGAATGAGAAAGGGAAAAGAAAAAGTCAGAGAAAGGTATAAAGGAAAGAAAAAGAAAGAGAGAAGGGGAGAGAAAAGGTTTATAAAAGAAAGTAAGAGAAAAAAAATGAGAAGGAAGAGAAAGGTGTATAAAAGAGAAGGGTGGATCCAATACTAACAACAAGAGGGCGTTGATTGGTGTGGTAATCCTTTCGGTTCCACCCTCTCCACCCCAATCCCCGTCCCAATCCCTCCGCCATCCCACGCCACCCTCTCTTGTTAAGGCTGTCAGCGGGATTGTACAGGGCACGTGTGGGAGTTTTTCTTTTACTATTACGTGTCCATTAACTTTGCGCTTCGTACATGGGGAACTTTTAGATATCTCCGACTGATAGCTAGGAATGGTTGAGTATATCTGGTGTTTTTTGTTTATTAATCTCGTAAATACATACATTCATGCAAAGCACGCACATAATCGCGCGCACGCACACACACACACACACACACACACACACACACACACACACACACACACACACACACACACACACACACACACACACACACACACACACACAGCCATCGGCAGCAATAAATAAACGGAATTTTTTTATTATTATTTTTTATTAGATAGATAGGTAGGTAGATGGATAGACAGATAGATGAACATATAAACAGATTGAGAGACAAATGGATAGACATAGATAGATATACACGCCAACAGATAGCTTAGTAGTTAACAGACAGTTCGATGTAGATACAGATACCGGCGGATGTATAAATACGATTAATAAACATAATATGTAGTAGTAGAAGTAGATCGAACATGGTCTGTCTGGTCGTGCAAACCCATAAACCGCAGGGAAGGAATCGCCTCTGCAGGGCTGGCTCGTGCAGTGAACAGATGTTCCCTTGCCGTGCATAGCGCCTCGCAAGAGCTAGGTGCGTGGAAGTGTGTGAAGATTCGGTTCCAAGATGGACGCTGCATTTGCGTCTCTCCACCCAGTTAACAGGGGCACCATAGTAAGCTCCACATCTCCGTTATTTGGTTATATGTTTACCATCCAAAGTTGTAAATGGTTTTCTGGGTTACAGTAAACCATCAGGCTTATCACTCAGTGTACAGTCACTTAAGGAAGAAGTAGGCATCACTACATCAAGCGGAGATGTGGGCATCATCCAGCCCTCTTGAGTTATCAGAAGAGGCTGGATGACTCCGTCGCTGATGCCTGTCCAGGATGCATCACAGCACCCCATACTATGAATTCAGCACATTATGGAAGACTGCATTGCACACAAGCACCTGCGCCAACAGTACAACATACTCGTACACTCCTTGAGAGCTCTGTGGGAATGCCCGGTCTCGGCCATGGCCTTCCTCAGGGACTACGGGCTGTTCGGCCAGACTGCCTAGTGAACAACTACTGCTACTACTATTACTACTACTACTACTACTACATCAAACGAGTGGATGATCGTCACCACCAGCTACATTATATATATAAACTGACAAGCAGATAATTATTGATATCAGTATAGTAGAATTGTTTCTGCAGACTGCTTATCCATAACACCTCTACGTACTTTTATCCTTCAGTATCCTAGCGACTGCCTAATTGTTTTCTTAGCTCGTAAATACTGAGAGAACACGGACATGATCGTCTATTTATTTGTTCTCTTTAATATATTAGTGTTTTATTATGACAGTTATTTTTTCCGAGGTAAAGGAGGTAGAATATGGCCTAAAAAAAAAAAGTCACTCTTTCGTAAAAATAGGAATGGTTCTACTCCACAGGTTTTGCGAGGCCGACTTACCCTAATCCCTTTTAGCCCGAGGACGCCTTTTTCACTACATTTTCATCCACCTGACGATTTTATGTAGTGTTCGGGAAACTTATTATGGTAGAGAAATTCAGTTCCTTCAACAGGACGACATCTTTCTTTTATTCTTGCTTCTTTCTGATGGTTTTAGCAAGCAGTGGAGACTCTTCGAGATGCAAGGATTAGATATAGAAGTCATCAACCACTACAAACGATTTTCTTCTGTTTATAGGAAATATATGGAAGTGAATGACTTAATGGAGGTTATATCTAATTCCTAGAGTTTGAAAAGTCTATCCGAAGCTGAATAACATGGTCTAGAGATTGGAAGAATTTAATTACAAGAGAAAGACGTCCTATAGCAAAAAACATTGATTATATTCCACCCAGTATCCAAAATTATTTCTTTTCTTCAAATGATTCTAAAAAACTTGGCGTTCAATGATCACTAATACAGTCATCGTCCCGGGGGGGGGGGGTCACTTCTCCAGAAACAAAAAGTGATGTTTCTCGGACCTGCGAATCAGCTGCCCATCTAGATCCTTATAATATGGCGTGTGTAAGTCTGCCACTACAATTAATTCATTCATCTATCATCGTCGTTGCTACTGCCATTATCACATTCATCATCATTACCAACACCACCATCTGTAAAACCTGTATCGCTGCATCTGCCACCATCACCAATACAACTACCATCACCACCAGTGCAATAACTACTATCTCTGTATGTATCACCATCACCATTACAACCATCACCACCGTCAGTAAAACCACTCTTGCTGTATCTACCACCATCATTACCACTACAACAATCACCACCACCACGACAATAACCACCATAGCTTCTATCACCACCATCCTTAATTATCAGGTTCATCATCATTAATGTGACCAAAGTAGACACTACCATCACCACAACAGATGCAGGTACCACAACCATCGCTACCACGATTTGCACTACAATCACCACCACTGCAACCGAAGAACGACAACCATCTCACCACCACCACTACAACCACCATCGAAATATCACCACTACCACCATCCTCATCACCACAACTACCACAACTACCACCATCCACACCATCCTTACGAAATATCGCCACTACCACCATCCTCATCATAACAACAACTACCATCCAAATCATCCCCACAATTACCACAACCACGAGCACTATAACTACATCCATTCATCACAACCACCACAACTACCACCACCACAACTACCACTACCACACCTACCACCTCCGCCATTGCAACAGGTGAACGATTTAATGAGTCTATGCTAATGAGTTGCACAGGTGAAACGCTGACGACGGTGTGGAGATTTTATTGGGGTGGGGACGTGACAGAGGACAGGGGGACATTTTGAGCCTTGTGAATGGGGTGCGTAGGGTCGGTTTGACCTTGAGTGTGTGTGTGTGTGTGTGTGTGTTTGGGAGGACAGGAGTTGCCGGTTTGTTGCTATTTTGTTAGGTTGCGTGGATGGGATAGGGAGAGGGGCATGTAGACAAGAGAAGGGCAGGGAGAAGGAAAGGAAGGTGAAAATGGTGGGTGAGGGAGAGAAAAGGAAGAGGATGGAGGAGAGGAAAGGAAAAGAGGTAAAGGGTAAAGGAAGAGAGGAGAGGGAAAGGGCAGGAAGGAAAGGAACGGACGGAGTGGGAGAGTGTAAGGGACAGAGGAAGGGGAAAGGAAAGGAAGAGGTTACATAAGAAAGGTGAGAGAGAGAGAGAGAGAGAGAGAGAGAGAGAGAGAGAGAGAGAGAGAGAGAGAGAGAGAGAGAGAGAGAGAGAGAGAGAGAGAGAGAGAGAGAGAGAGAGAGAGAGAGATAACTGCACCATTAGTTGTGTCAAGCTTCTCGTATGGAAATTTTCACGGTTTTAATTATGACCAGTAGAGCAGCCCAGAGTTGGTAGGGGTGGCAAGGGTGACTCATTCATGGTCCAGACAACTCTAGTACTCCCTTTCAGCTGACGCCTGACGATTTTATTCAGCTGAGAGTGGGTCACTGGAGCCTGATTGTTAATACTGGTACCATTAACTCTCTCATGGATGGAACAACTCTATTGATAATATGACGTCTTTTTGCACTTTGTTCTGACTGTTTGTAGACGATTTCATTCAGACGTTATTAGCTGACGGGGTTATATAACATTAATTAATCCTTTAATAATAAAGATCCTTCCAAAGTTGAATGAAATCGCTTAGTGGGAGGCTGAGTCAACACACACACACACACACACACACACACACACACACACACACACACACACACACACACACACACACACACACACACACACACACACACGAATACGTCATTGCCGTGAAATAAATAGCCTCTTCACAACTACGACGCATTATTCACTTTTTCATCATGCTACTAGCACAAAATTTAATTCAAAAGTTGAGAAGGCTCTCTAGTTATGGAGGAGGTTAATGAAGGCTATATCTAACCCCTCCACTTCGAAAAACCATCCCCTGAAATAAATAATAGTCTGCGGACAGCAAGAATAAATTAAAATAAGAATAAATAAAAAGATAAAATAAATACAAAGTGCGTTTTCTGACTGGAGGTGTCGAGATGATTCCAGGATTCCTTTTCTACTACTTTTTCTTTTTTTCTTCTCTTTTTAGGGGCAACTTTCGAAAACCTGAATGTTTATTGAATGACTGTATGACTAATTTCACTGGGTACTCTGATGGGTGTTCCTGTGGCTTTTGTGTTCTTCTGTTCTTGTTTCTGGATGATGATGATGATGATGATGATGATGATGAGGAGGAGGAGGAGGAGGAAGAGGAGAAGGAGGAGGAGGAGGAAGAAGACTAGGAGGAGGAACGAGAAGGATGATGATGATGGAGGAAGAGGAGGAGGAGGAGGAGGAGGAGGAGGAGGAGGAGGAGGAACAGTAGAAGAAGGAACGAGAAGGATGATGATAATGGAGATTAAAAACAATATGGTAATAATGATGATGATGATGAAAATAATTTGATTCTCATGTAAACATTTCATGAGTCGCTCACTCACAATCCGCTTAAATTTTTATCACTGAACTGTATGTCTGTCAGTGCAATGGCTGGCCCACACCCATCATTAGCGGTTTATAGTAAGTACAGCAAAAAAAAAAAAAAAAAAAAAAAAGTTACTCTATGTTGTACAATATATTTGTAGTTTTTGTTACCTGCATGGGGATAATAATACACATAAATAAATAAATAAATATAATTACCGTTTTCGTTATTTTTGCTGTTACCTAAACGTGTCAAAAATAATATAAATAAGGACATATTCGTGTTGAAGGAGTTAAAACACAATGAAAAGATGGCCTACGAAACACTATACAGTAGTATTAACTTGGTTCAATATCCTTACACCGCTATCAGGTGCTGTAGTGTAGTAGCTATACGGTAATTCCATGTAGGCATACTTCCCGGCCATTTCGTTATTACTTTTCTCTCAAATAGCCTCCATTAAAAACGATAAAAAGTCCGTGTATGTGGTATAAGATTTTATGCGAAAATTTTTCCGAAAGCATCCTCATCTCCAAGTCAGATTCATGCAGCCACTTGATGAAATCCTCCTCCCCCTCCTCCTCCTCCTCCTCCTTTTCATCATCACCATCATCACCATCACCATCACCATCACCATCACCATCACCATCACCATCACCATCACCATCATCATCATCATCATCATCATCATCATCATCATCATTCCAACCTTACTTCGACTTGTGGTCTGTGGTTTACGGTCAGTACGACGTTCGTTTGCTCAGCACTCATCGATTTACATCTCCAAGAAACAGCTGGGGATTTTCGTATCATGCAATGCCACCAAAGACCTGTCATTTACCCCTGAGAATTGGAGGATTATCTTGCAAGGGTTAGTATGACTCTGGTTATTAAAATTCTTCTAAAGAGGATAGCCGGAATCTTGAAATTGGGAAAGAAATACACTGAAGGAGAAGCTGTCAAAGAATATGGACTGAAAATGACCATGTAACAAACTGCATTAATCCATTCGGTGATCAGTCGCTTCTATCCACTACTGTGTTTTTTTTCCTTACAGTCTGCCACCTTAACTTCTTTGTATGCTATTCACAACCGCACTCCTTAAAACCTGAGCCTTTATTACGCTTTACTGAGCCAAACATGCGTATCAGATCGTGTGGATACATCTTATCTCAAAAAGATACCAAAGTGAGGATTTAACGACGAAGCCAAATTATCCTTGACTATAATAATAATTCACTTATATGGAGACTTATTTATTGTCAATATTGGTTTAGAGTCCATCATGAATGCTTCCCCTGATCACCAACAACCTCCTCATGTGAAGCCCAATTATTTACAGCCTCTACTATTTACAACCCAGCCATTCCATATCCGATAATTTACGACCTAATTTATTTACGCACGTGCCCCGCCCCTTTTGTTTACACAGGTCGCGCCATTTCCACCGTACTTTATAGTGACAAGTCTCGTTACCAATAAACTTACACTTATTTTCCTCTCGTTACTAAGATATATTATTCCAGAGACATGGGAGGATCTGTACTGTCCGTTCTTAAATACTATGACGTCTTACCTGATTTATTCTCTCTATCGATTTAGTCAAGTTAGGGTGGACCTCTACAAGTGACGGGTTAATGAAGGCTCTGTCTAACCCCTCCACTTAAAAATCTTTCCTTTAGTTAAATTTAATCTCATGGAGCTAGGAAGATAAATAAAAAAAAATGTTATCGTAGAGAAAGGGTTAATAAGTACAGTACATTATATCATCATCATCATCCAATCCTACGTTGCCCCATGAGGAGCGTAGGAGCCCGGGGCTAGGCAAAATGGTCCTGGAAATTAAGATGAGAGTGACCAGCCTCACTCATCCCTGAGTGGCATTACATGAGCAATAAACCCCAACCACCCCTTGGATATAAACCTTCACCGGCTCAATCCGATTGGATCGCCGTAATTACCCACTAAAGCACCAGGCGCAAAAATTTGGTTATATGGTTATCACCCAGCGTAGTAAATGGATTCCTGGTGTACAGAAAATCATTTGGCTTGTAACTCACTATCGAGTCACCCACAGGCAGAAGGAAGAGGAAAGAATGAAGGAAACAAAGGCAAAAGAAGGAGCGTAAAGTCACCCGTAGACAGAAGGACGAGGAAAGAATGAAGGAAAGAAAGACAGAAGAGGATAGAGGGAAAGAAGGATATAGGAGAGGAAAGGGCAGGCATCCGAGGGCAGCATGACATCGAATGAGTGGATGGTGAGCGCCCCCACCTACCACATAGTACATTATATCTGACTAATTTTTTTTCTACCATTCTGACCATGGGGTATACATCAAGATAGTAACATCTAAATTTTAAAAAGGGCAGAATATATATTCATTCGCCCTTTTCTGTGGAATTTCCATGACATTTTCTCTTAGCTGTTTGGTGATCTTTCTCACTATTTCCTGTCGGCTTCGGCCGGAGAGAGTGGTGGTTGGGGGTGTTTTCCTGGAACATCCTCGAAAGGATTCAGTATGTCCGTTGTTATTTTCTTTTCTTTAGTCTTTGTACAGTCCATATAATATATATATATATATATATATATATATATATATATATATATATATATATATATATATATATATATATATATATATATATATATATATATATATATATATATCCTTACATTTCTCGTGTTTTCATACTGAAAACGTTGATTTGATTTACAAAATATTATCAAGTAACCTCGGATTTGTGTTTGTATCTGCCAACTTGTATTTATTAGCACAGAAAATAATGGAACTTTCTAACTCACGAAAAGCATTGTAATAAATCAGACATCGATCAACTGGGTAATGTAAGCATTGTTTACTCGTGGACAAAAGTTTGCCTATATTTCATCACTTCCACTTAGCTCTTTTCTTTACTGACATTAATTACTTAGCTGGAGAAGGCTTGGTATGACTTTCTACCTACAAATGATTCTCTTTGATACGGCTTGTTAGGGAACGTAGCAACAAACATGCCCTAAGTGGGACGTAGACGCGGCAGTAGGTGAGCTTTTGTCTGTTACTGTACAGCAAGGAACTGATGTCAGGTTTGTTTATGAATCAGCGTCTTGGCGGGTATCATCAGGTCAGGGCCTTGAGGTGGTCGGGGAGGGGGTGCTAATAGGGGAGGAGGTAGGGGGAAGGGGATGGGGATAAGGGATAGGGGTAGGGAAGGGAGTGGTGTTTGTGGGGGGGAGGGGTACCTGTGTGCACGCCCTCCTCTAAATCAAACTACGCCCCAACATATATGGGACGCTCTATGAGGAAAAGAAAAGATCTTCGTGATGTTGAGATGGGGAGAACATTTTGAACTCAAAGTCGCATAGCATTGTTTTTATTTGTTTTTTGTGGGTGGGGATTCGTAGGTGTTGTATTTTTTCAATTACTTAACCCTCCCCCTCAATTCGAAAGCGTCTTCTTTATTCTTACCACCTTCGGATGCTTTTATTTTGGAATGAGAAGCCGTACGTCAGAGAATGTATGGAACGCTTCAGGAGACTATAAAAAAGATCCCAGTGATGCTTGGGAGGACAGTTTAGCTTAGTAGTCGCCGTGTTCTTAATTTATTTAACTCGTACGAAAATGACTTTCTTTTCTTTTCTTTTTTTTATTCCCTCTAGTTCCAAATGATTTTATTTAGGAAAGAAAAACCGCGCATCCTCCAAATTAAACTATATATATGGGACGGTCCAAGAGGAATAAAAAATATCTTAGTGATGTTGTGATGAGGTGAACACTTTTGACTGGAAGTTGTGTAGCATTTTTATATCTAACTTTCAAGAATAATATAACTTCTTTTTTATATTTTTTCTAACTTCAGACAATTATATTCAAGAATTAGAACGCGTACTTACTCTAACT
>NC_137040.1:5327828-5357828 GCF_032717465.1 Coenobita brevimanus
AGAATACGACCCGCATTAGTCAGTTCCATCCAAGTCTCTAACTGCACTGCTGGGCGAAGATGGACAATAAGTCAACAGACTTTATGCACGACTCTGACCGGCCCAAGAACGAGCTTAAATATATATCTACAGCATCATGAGATCAATCGACAGAACTTTTTCAGTAGTACAGGTGCGTCCAGGTGCTTGATGACTATTCTGACACTGATGCTTCGAACTAATGAATCGGTATGAATCGACCCCGCCACCTGCCCATCCAATGAATACACAACTGATACGGACGCTGATGTTCTTATCTTTCATGCTTTCACAGCGATTTTTAAGTGTTGTGCATCTCATTTAACCCATTCACTACAATGATGTCTTCTTGATTTTACTAATGCTCCTACCAGGTTACTTCATCCAGTAAACGATGTTGATACGGACGCTGATTTTCATGTATATCATGCTTTCGTGGTGATTTTTATGTGACTTGTAACTCATTTAACTTATAAGTAACGAGGGCATTTTTTTTTTTTTACCCTGTTCCTGCCTCTGCCAGATAATTTCATCTTGCTATGGGATGACGTTTCGTACTTAGGAGGCTTAGATTCATCACAATTAATGACTACTTAAGCCTTTTCCACAGTTTTGATTGCAAAGATTATCATAGCCACCTAAACGGCTGTAACAAAATTTAGCACCTTGTTACATTATTCTATAAAATTCTCCAAAATTCTTCAGTGTTCCTTTGCATCTCCTCACATCTAGGTGCCATGAATTCTTCAACACTCCTGATTTTTTTTTTTTTTTTTGCACAGGTATTCAGTAACGACATAATTATAAAACCTGTTCTTATACGTGTTCTTATCATGATTATTGAGTCTGCATCTACACTGCCTGAACTGATAATGATGACACCTCTTCTTGTCTGTTTATTTCATTGACTTTATGCAGACTTTTCAGTATGCCTCTGAATCTTTCTGTGTACAGTATATATTCCTTAAGCTACATGACAACATCATACATCTTTACCTGATAACTACGATCACATTAACTTATCTCCTACGAGGAATAATTCTTTAACTGTATAAAACCCTTTGGCGGTGGCAGCAACAGAGAATCAAGTATTAACTATTTTGTTGTCGCAGCCACTCAGTCATTTATTCAGGATGTCACCAAACATTCTGATTAAGCCTAGGCAAACCAAAGTCACTAAGTAGAAAAATAAGTTATTTCCATTGATCCATTACCTGCCAAAGATATATTAAGCTATGTTATTTAGTTAACACCAAACGATTTTGTTCATCTCATTGTTCTTGTGGTCAAAGAATTAATTTTACCCGCCATCGCCTCATTAAAATGTCAGACCTGTACTTAAAAAAAAATACTGTATACCATAAAACATTTCCTCTGCTATTAAGTCAGCCGTCACACGCAAAGTCCGTGACCAAACGTTTTTTTTTTTAAGTTATAACATGAGGGCTACCGCTATAGTACAACCCCTCCATTTTTACACTGCATTCGTCTTACCGGTATATGCTCTCCTAACCAAAAACCATGGCATTCATTCCCTCACAAAATCGGACCCTGTTTTGTTAGGGTGTTGTGCATCCTCTGTGTGCCATACAGTCGAGCCAATAAAAGAACACTGTAGATCCTCTGGAAAAGTGAAGTTGGCATTATATTGATTTTTAAAAACTAAATCAAACGTACACTTTGACTTCTACATTAGGGGCACTTATGGGCATTAATTTTTGTCAAGCTGACCGACACCTAAGAGACACTCTTCAGTTCTGTCAAGAATTCTAACAGCAAAATAATATCCAGTAATTACCGTACTTTCATTTTTATAACTATCTTTCACTTTCCTTTTATTAGAGACACATTTTAAGCCACATTTCTTCTTTGGCCTCTTCCTCAGGTACATCCACAGCAAAGAGAAGCCGTTCAAGTGTACTGACTGTGGCAAGGGATTCTGCCAGAGCCGCACCCTGGCCGTCCACCGCATCCTACACATGGAGGAGTCCCCACACAAGTGCTCCACCTGCGGCAGAAGTTTCAACCAGCGCAGCAACCTCAAGACACACCTTCTCACACACACTGACATCAAGCCATATACATGTCCACAGTGCGATAAGGTGAGCGGAGATAAAATAAATAAGATGCAAGGTTAAGCATAGAGAGAGAAGAGGAGATAGTTGGGTAGGAAAAAGGAAAAGATATGTTAAAGGTGATAAACAAGCAACACAAGCTCTGCAGCCTCTCGCCACAACAGGCAACTCTGTGAAACCTAAAGGCTGAAGGTAAACGCAGATAATACTATAGGTGGCCCCCCAGAATGTCCGTAACAATAACAAAGTTAAAACTAAAACCAATTTCTGTAAATGGATGCTCCTGGTTGAGAGAGAGAGAGAGAGAGAGAGAGAGAGAGAGAGAGAGAGAGAGAGAGAGAGAGAGAGAGAGAGAGAGAGAGAGAGAGAGAGAATGTCCTTGGGTTGAAGAGGCTAATGAACATAGGTAAGAAGAGTGGGAGGGTAATGATTCTTGAGTCACACACGTAGGCTATACCGGTCCCAGCTAATGACACACACACACACACACACACACACACACACACACACACACACACACACACACACACACACACACACACACACACACACACACACACACACACACACACACACACACACACACACACACACACACACACACACACACACACACACACACACACACCTACTTGGTCCGCGTCTAATACGTAACCCTTTAATTGCTATCGACGCACAAAGGTATTATATTGAAGCTGGCATCATATGACTTTGATAAGGAAAACACCTAGCAATTAAAGGAGTAAGCACTTGTGGCTCAATAAAAATATTCTCACACAACTCTCGGCTAATTTTCAGATTCGTAGCCATCAACACTCGATAAATTTCACAACGACAAGCCATAACGAACACCGAAAACACGACCCACAATAAATATAAGCAGAGGACACGAGGAAACTGCCTAACAATAAAAACCTGAGTACCGGTAATCGTAATTAAACTTTAGATTCTTTCACACTTCACTAAAGATTATTTGCTTCCATCTAGTAGCCTAATAAATGAAGGAATCAAAGAAGAATATCAAGAACTCAGAAGAACACGAAAGGAACATTACCGGTATATATATGATCATAAAGAGAATATATGACAATCAAGGGATTAAGTACTTGTAATTATTTAAATGTTTAGTCTCCTAACGCATCACTCCATAATCCTTCAGTGTGATTATAAACACTTTTTGATAAAATTTTCAACAGTACAGTAGAGATGATGGAGAATGATAGATTAAGCTACTAGAAGAGTGCATGGAGTGAGACGTAAGGGGAGATAGGGAAGGGAGAGACTGACTCTGAGATGGAGGGATGAAATGGAGAGATATAATTATGAGAGATGGGTGTGTGAGTTGGAGAGAGGGCAGCCAAGCGGCAGAGGACAGGGCAACATGGAGACGATTTATCTGTGATCACCCATTAAGGGATTCAGGTGTCTGGCTGTAAACAGACATACATACAGACAGACAGGATTAAGAGCCTAAATCTGGGGATAAAAAATAAAAACGCAGATAACAATGAGAAGAATCCTGGCAATGAAATGATTAAATAATCCTGATGAAATAAATGCGTTTTACTGTTACACATCACTCCACATCTTGAAATCCCTGAGTTAAAATATTCCTCGAAACAACTAAGAGCAATACGCTATTAGCTCCTTTTGTGCAATGACGTACTGTATTTTTTACCTTGTTCTCGTTACCTCCAGACGATTTCATTTAACATAGCTTAGACCTTCTGTATTGACGGAGTAATTGAAGGAAGTCTGCTTCTCCTCCAGCATGAAAAGTCTCTCCTAAGCTGAATAAAACTGTCTGGAGGTAGTAAGAACAAAACATGAAAGATTTTCTTATACTGAAGATATGACCTCAGATGACCAAAACATAAGATAAACAATACGTACGTACACCTGGAATTCCTTGGAGAGGGTTCCCAGATCAGCATCATAAGTGTTCCACAGTACAGAATCCACTCGCGATGTGTTGTGGTGACGCCAGTCAACAACTTGACTTTATAGTTACCGTAACTGATTTCAGCAGTCTGCATTCAAATCTGACGCCCTTACATTTTCTGTAAGATTGTTCCATGCTGTCACTGCAAACGACTTTCAGAGTTGTTTATTGTGGTTCCCCAAAACAGCGATGTACTGCTAATTAATTACAAATTTTTTGCTCTACAAATTATCATATTTTTATATCATTACCACTGAACATGTTTTAATCCTTATGCTAACATCAACTATAAGTGGTACGATCCCCAACAACGCAATGTTAACAAAATAAACACGGAACACTTAGAGAGCGGAACAAGTGCTCACAGCATCTAAGGGCCAAACCTGTGACCTAGCTCTGTGGCTTATCTTCAACCGATTGTTGTTAAGATCTAATTATTTCTCCCTTGCCTGACCCTGAACCCTTTAACCAAGTTTGGTGTAATTCGTATGAAAACCTTGCCCTGTGACCTTAAACTTTTTATCTGTTCTCAAAATCTAATCACTCCATTCGTGGGATGCCATAAATCATCCCTTTTTGGTCGAACTCGAATGAAGGGTCTGAGCTATAAGGTCGAGCCGCTGACCCTGTCCTGTGAGCCTGACCTTTGACCGATTGTTCTCAAAACTGAATTGCTTGATCACTGCCTGACTCTCAAGTTTTCCACCAAATTTCGTTTAAATCAAATTAAGGCTGAGCTGATCTTGTTCTTTGCCCTTGTCCTTGGACCTATAGTTCTCAGTAACAATAGGTAAGTCCCCTGGCTGACCTTGTACACTTCCACCATGTTTGGCTCAAATTTATTGTCAAACCTGTTTTAGTTATGCTGTTGCACACACACACACACACACACACACACACACACACACACACACACACACACACACACACACACACACACACACCAAGCAATACAACAGCCCTGCCGTGTGTAGGTTTAAAACACGGTATAAACAAAATATAATACGTAGACGACACAAAGTGAATTCGTGACAGTAAGAGCTTTAACAAGTACTAATTAAACGTATAATCCCGATCACTCCAAATTTTTTTCCATGTAATAATTATCAGCACTCGTTTATAAATTACAAAAATAAATAAATAAATAAACAAACATGCGTGCGCGCTGTTTCGAAGTGTCGCACACGATGAAATTCAAACCAGTACACACGACACAGTGAGATCAACTAACAATCAATAAATTAATTGTTTTGTTGTTTCATATAACCACATCAGTCTCGTAAAGTCGATGGCACTGATTGATATCCTTCACAACAAAGCATTATTAAGAACTCAGAACGGTACGACTCACGCTAAATAAAAAAATGCAGACGACGCTCAAAGTTCTTAGCAATGATAGGATTTTGTTTGGCTTGACTCCTAATTCACTAAAATATTAGCACTTTCTGCAATATTATCACACCACAAACTTTCAGTGTCTTTATTATCAACAGTTAATAGAAACGCCTAACTGTGCACTATTAAGAACTTAGAAAACACGAGATTTGCAGAATATAATTATGTAGACGGCACTGAGAGGACCCTGGCAATCAGATAATTTTGTGTGCCTTGATCCCAAAGTAACAAACCATTTACTTCTTTCCACATCACTTTCACTCAGCAATTTTTCAGTGTCGTATAGTATCAACATTCATCGATAAAGTTCACAGTAACAAAAGAAATCCCAGAGATCACAACGCAAGGTAGACGGGATAAATGCACACCTCTTCCTCTCTATTGAGTTCCACACTGTGGAGTCCTGGTGGTTATACGATTTACCCCTTCAGTTCCTTGACGTATTTTCTTCTTTTATTCTTGCCATAACCAGACGGCTTGAGAGTTGACTTTCGTACTGGAGGGGGTTACGTATACAGCCTTAAACACTCGCTTCAGCAATAGAGGTCAGTCTTAAAGTTGAATAAAAGTGTCTAGTGGTAGCAAGAAATAAATACTATATGTCTTCTGATGAAAGGAGTTAACTTTTCTAATTTTAACATTTTGAACTCTTACTTTTTCCTTTACATATATTATTTTCATCTTATAAATATCAACAAACAGTCGTCGATGAAAGGTAGGAGGGGGGGAAGCACACACACACACACACACACACACACACACACACACACACACACAAATAAAAAAAAAAATAAACAGAACACAGTGCAGACGACACTACTTGACTCCACACCCCATCTGGCGGCGAGAGAAGACACCAACAAAAATTCCCCAACCATACCTCACTGACTAAAATAGGACCGGGCACAAGGCTTCATCGACCGTGCGGCAATTTGCATGTTACGAATTGTATTTTGGCAATATCTGGTGGGTTCTCGGTAAGGAAAGAGCTTGGCAGGGATATAATGTAGGGGAGGTGAACCGATACGTTGGCAGGCATGACTCAAACGGCATAATGACTAGTTTGATAACTTGTTTGGCTTGCTGCGTTAGACTGGCCTGTCAAATTGTTCTTGGGTGAGGGAGGCTTCAGACTCAGGGGGAAATTAGCTCTTCCAGGACGTGGGAAACTTAACCATTTTAAAATTTAATATCGGTCCAGACGATTCCATTCAGCTCAGGGGTAACTCCTCGTAATTTAATGATTGGTAAGGGTTTTAAGGATTTATGGGTTTCGAATTTGTAATAAGTCGCAGTATGAGATAATTATTTTGTTCTTCCACTAATCGACGAGATCATTCGCTATAGTGAAGCAGTTACTGAAAGCAATAATTTACAATGTTAATACTGGACAGAAATAAATGGAGTCAGTGACAGAACTGGAATAATAGTATTACACATAACAGCACTTCCAGGTTTCTAGGTGTTGGGTAAGTAAGTTATACGGATGCTAGGCGACTGGGTATCTTCACATGTAATAAAAAACTAGTCAACAAAAACTAGTCAGTGTAAGACAGAGCATAAGATTCGCACTAAACGTTGGAGTACGAATCAAATTCCGAAGCTTAAGTACGATTACACGGAAAAGCGATAATAGTGAATAACGAGAGTATTATTTTTAGGGCGGTTATTAACTAACGATGAACGTATTAGGTGCCATTTGAGAGATAAGATTATACTAGACAGCCTTAGATAGCACAGGACATTTTGCTTACTTTTTAAAAACTCTTATATGACGAGGGGACGCTTCTAAGTTAAAGAAAATCGTATGGTGGGTATGATTCTTACCTTCTTTGGAGGGTTATCAATGACTTTAAATTTTCAGACGACGGCAGAGCACTCCTAAGCTGAATTAAACCTGGCATCAGAGTAAAACGATCAGGCGTAGATTTAAAAAAAGTAAGGTTTCTGTTGTCTTTGAGAGGGTAAAGAAATAGTGAATATAATGCATAAAGGATATTACACAACGCACATTTTACGTTGGCAGGAATTGTTAGTCTTAGGAAGTCTAGATATTACTGGTAGTGTCTGATTATATTCCCGTGTTGATAAATAGTTATAGGTAGTGTGAATATTTACGTTTGGAAAAATTATATCAGAGCAGAGGTTGTTTTAGTGTTCATACGGTGATTAATGAAAAACAGTATTAGACAGCGAAGGTTAGTGTTCCAGGGTGTTGTTCAGGTTAAAGAGATGGCGAATATTATGCATCAGCGATATGATGATAGATTGCAACGTCGGTGATGTTAAATCTTTCTTGCTCGTTAGGGAGGAAATAATGAATAGTGTCAGCGCCAGGCAATGTTAGAGTGATTCATTTTGCTGATTTGTTTATTAAAGAAAATATTATGTTAGATAGTTATGTTGGTACTGTTTTATTCTCGTGTGATGATAAATCATGATACATTGTGGATGACAGCAGAAGGTAGTCTTTTGGAATGATTCCTTTTGCTGATTCTAAATGTTACTGAATATATAAGAGAAAGGATTATGTTCTCCAGTCATAGCAAATTTGGCTATGTTCCCGTGCGTTGTTGAGGAGTAATAACGCTAGATGCTAATTAGTGACTTGATTTTTTTTTGTTATCGTTAGTAGACTGTAAATAGGCAATTATTATATCAGCAATGTTAGTACTGTTAGATTATTCTCCCACTTGTAGTTAACAATGATAGTGGAATATTGCTTAGGAGAGTGATAGAGTGTCTCATTTTGTTTGTGTTAGGGGGATGGTGAATACGATAAGAGTATTACTTTAGAGTTTAGATATTAATGCTGATAGATTATATTCGTGCACTGGTGATGAACAGTGACAAATAGTGGCATAAAGCTCAGAATGGTGACAGTATGGAGTGATTTATTTAGTTTATTTTTCTGAGATGCCCAAATGATGTTAATAATGTTGGCAGTATTGGATGGTGATAAACAATGATATAATGCGAAAGATAGGGTAGTGATGATATTAAGTGAATCATTCTGTTTATTTGCTTGAGAGTGGTAGGAAAGTTAGAGGTGGTGAGTTAGAAGGTCATACAACAATGGTGATAGATTATAGCTGTGTAATGGAGCCGAATAATGATAGAAGGTGGTAGATAGCGAAGGTCAGAAAGGATGGTGTGCAGACAGTGGTGGAGGTGAGGGGCGGGGCGGTGTGGTATAGGCGGGGGTCTGACTGCCCTAATATGGTTGCTGTGTGTGTGTGTGTGTGTGTGTGTGTGTGTGTGTGTGTGTGTGTGTGTGTGTGTGTGTGTGTGTGTGTGTGTGTGTGTGTGTGTGTGTGTGTGTGTGTTCTTACCTAATTGTTCTTACCTATCTGTATTTTTAGAGGCTTGAGTCAGGCTCGTAATATCTCTGATCATCTATGAGTGTCCTCTGCATGTGTGTGTGTGTGTGTGTGTGTGTGTGTATACTTTGATATGTCGGTTTGTGTGTTGATTGTGTGTGTGTGTGTGTGTGTGTATATACTTTGATATGTCGGTTTGTGAGTTGATTGTGTGTGTGTGTGTGTGTGTGTGTGTGTGTGTGTCTTAGGTTCTAGACTTTAAGGAAAGGTTGTGACTGGGCAAAAATGGATTCTCTGTTGTAATGGCCATCATGCATTCGATAGGCATAAATCTAAGTTTTTCCATCCCACGGTAACCTGAGTTGTGTGTAAGATTCCTTTTTTTTTTTTTTATTATTCTTTTATATCCACCCATACAACTACCAAACAACAATGAATATCCAAGTTTAATAAAATAAAGATCATCATTATCATCATCTTCGCCTTATCATCATTACTCTTCCTTAGCTTAGTATGGTGTGAAGAATATTACGCAAAAATATAATTAAATAAAAAGTATACCCAGGTGACATTCTTCCGGACAATAATCAAGTGACATCAAGATTTGTTCATCGAAATAAAAATCAGTGAATAAATCAATAAATAATATGGTGCATGAATCCTTTCTGCAGGTGTTCCGTCGCAACTGTGACCTGCGGCGCCACGCCCTCACCCACAACCTCACCTCGCCCCTTGACCTCGACCTGCCCGCCCTCCCCGCATCATCCTCCGACTCCACCTTGCTAGGGTTGGATTTAGCTTCTCCCGCCGCCGCTGCTGCCGCCGCTGCCGCCGCCGCAGCCGCAGCCGCCGCCTCTCATCACCGCCGCCACCTTCCCCTCTCCCCACCTGGTCCCTCTTCGGGACTGACTGGGGAGGATGATGGTGAGAAGGAGGGATCCACAGGAGGCACTACCAGTCGAACCTACATCAGCAGTGACGAGGAAGACGCGGCAAGAGCTGGGAAAAGGTCCAAGGTGGGTCGTAATGATATGCAGTTCTGCCTATCAGTCTTGGTTTTACACATTTCTGGTTCCCACTCCTGATTCCACCGAGGAATTATACACTCTGACAGGCTCTTGTTGTTGTTGCTGCTGTTGTTGTCTTTGTTGTTGCTTAACCCCGGTCGGACTGGTCAAGCAAACCAGTCTACCACATAAAAGCAACTGCTTTTGTGGGGCCGTCCTACAGATACAGTGCAGTAGGGAACCGGCCATCGTGTAGGGAACCGGCCTCCCATATGGTAACCAGACCCTTACGATGGTCGGACCAGGGTCTTTTCCACGGCGTGGTACAGGGAAATATGGGGAGGTTTGGCTCCCGGGCTGAAGCCGCAGCTGCTCCACGCAGGGCACACAGCGCCACCACGTGTAGGCTCCGCGTCAGCGCCACTCTGACACGTAAACATAGCCAAAGCAACACTTCCACTTTCACTTGCGTCTCTCTTTCTATCGACACCTATTCCCCATTCGTACTTCGCCAGCATGGGTGATGGTTAACTCTTTCTGTCACTATTACTCTCTGGAGAAGGACCAATCCTGCATTGGATTTTAATGTGGACTGATACATAAACAAACACTATCTGACGTACAGGTGCATGTAGACTCTATAAGTGAATTATCGCTTTTAATAGTCTAACTTCCGATGGAGTTATTTTACATGCACGCAGAAAAAATTATATCAGCTTTATGTTCAATCCCATCGTTAGGCGCTTTAGTAATTGCATGAGTTACTGAAGTGGGTATGTACACGTGGGCGAAGAATATTATATAATTTTGGTTTATAATTTTCTCTCTTGTCGTGCTTTACTAACCAATATTCACTGTTTTCCACAATTCATCGTAATACCAAGCCGGATTATTTATATTACTGGTAAGGAAACCCATCGCCGTCACGCATGCTGAGCACTCCTCTGCATTTATTTTTTACTAGAGGAGGTACTCGGCGTTGCCCAGGTAAAACCCTATGATCGTGCATACCAGCATTGCATACCCTGCATGGCCACTCCTCCTGTGGGAGAAGACCCCCGGGATCCCACTTTACCCAGTGAACCTGTATCCATTTCCCCAGGCATATTCCCCATGGACATATTCCTACCATGGACCTATCTTCCTACTACCCACCCACACACAAACCTTGCCCACCCACCCCACCCGCTCTGCCCACCCCATCACTCTGTCCACCCATCCAACCCATTGTAGCCAATAGTGATATGGTTGTATAAGTAAAAAAAAAAAAAGAAAAAAAAAACTGCAGTAACTGGCCACCACATTTCCACCATGTTGACCAAATATATACAATTTACTAATAGATAGATATTGCCAGATTCTTATATGACCTTCGATACTACCAATATTCTTTTCTCCAAAAGTGTTGAAATTCTCGTTGTTTCAATTAACAGTGCTCTCAGTTGGACCTATCATATCATGTCACTTGCTAAAACCGCCTCAGAGAAACTCGGATTATTGTACAGAATTTGTAAGCTTCTTCACTGACGAGCAGTTTCCTGTAGTTTATAAGAGCCATGTGCGCTCTCAGCTGGAATACTGTTCACCCTTGTGGAATGGATGTGGAGAGGTTGTACTAAAACAACTAGACAAAATTCAGAACAGCGCTGTTAGAATTATTAATAACCCTGCTATTATAAATAAACTACCTCCCCTACAGGTAAGAAGGAATGTTGCCTCCCTTGCATTTTTACAGATAGTTTTATGGCAAATGCTCAGACGAAGTTGCATCAACTGTGCCACCTCTCCATGCCTTCCCCTGTGCTACACGGGCATCTTGTAGCGCTCATGACTGGAATGTCCCACTGTCATATTGCAGAACTTCCGCCTCTCAGAAATCTTTTATATCCCGAACTGCATCTCTTTGGAACTCGCTTCCCAGGAATTGTTTGCCCCCAAACTTCAACCTACAGTTGTTCAAGTCCGACTGTTACAATTTTTTTTTATGACTTGAGGACACCAGTAGGAATATTTTTTTATTCATTTCTTTTCTCTTCCTCTGTTCCGTTATATATATAAAAAAATGCTTTTGATTAGTTCTAATCTTGGCGACCAGGCGCGCCACTTTAGCAACTGTGATGTACACACTTACGTTCGATGTAAAAAAGTTACACCTGTTGGAGCTTTTTAGAGAGTTCTTTCGACATCCCCCTTGATTTCCATAGAGGACAGAGAGACAGACAAACATTCTCTTAAATATATAGGGGGGCGCGGTAGCACAGTGGTAGCGCGCCGGACTCGTAATCGGGGGATTGCGAGTTCGAGCCTCGCCCGGGCTGCCGTGCCGGGAGTGGTAGCTCGCTCCTGTAACCCTAGCGGGGCTATATAGTCCAATACAGTGCTTAGCTCGGGGGAACTCCATTTCTCCCATTTTTTTTCTCTTAAATATATATATCGGTGATTAACTTCGTTCTATACTCACTCTGGGAAAAGGCTATGTATTCCCATCTGTCTATCTGTTTGTCAGTTTGTAATGTCTCTTCTATACACATCCGTCGTAACCGCACTTTTTAGTACCCAGTAAATAAGAAGTGTGGGGAGCTGTCCAGCTCGTTTCTCCGGTCGTTATAGCACCTACGTTAAAGTTAGATCAGTTCAGATTAGGTTAGTTTAGGTTAGGTTAGTTTAGGTTAGATTGAGTTGGGTTGTGTAAGGTTAGGCTATATTAGGTTAGGTTAAGTAGGGTCATTTTAACCTAGATGCAATAAAAGACGGAGATTGGTCGTTGCAGAAGTTCCCTCTCCCCCCTCCTTGTTAACTATGCAAGTAAAAAAGCATGTGCGACAGATGCTTATAGAAGAGATGCTTAGAATTGCCAAAGTATAGTACTCGTAATGAGCATATCAGTTTCAGGGTCTGATAGTTGGGTGTAACTCCAAAAATTTACCAAACGAGTGTAGATTGAGTTCGGGGATCACCTTAAGTATGAATGAAGCTAGAGATATATAACTAACGTTGGATAGGAAGATTTTGAGGAAAACATTCTAGTAGCATTTTCACATATAGTAAGATCCGTTCATTTTGTTTACAGTATACATCCCCATTTTTACATTAAGGAACGACTCTTTTCTCGCTTCTTCATGAATTACTGAACATAGAAAATGCCTAATAATTTTGCCACGATGACGCCTTTTATCTTGTAGTCTCGTTGTCACCAGAGGATTTTATTCAACTTGGGAGAGACCTTTGAAACTACAAGGGTTAGATAAAGCCTTCATTAACTCCTCCTTTATGATGGGTCTCTTCTAAGCTAAATAACACCGTCTAGAGTTTAAAAGATATAATGAGAACGGCATCATGGTAAATAATGGGCAATAATAGAATGTAAATATAACTATACGCTGTATTGTAGAAAAAAAAAATTATCGGTGCACATTTTCCCTGAAGCAGTGTGATTCCACAGATGGTTGTTGGAAAATCCTCGATGTTTTTACCCTACATTGGTAATCTTGTTTTCGTGTCAGTGATACATCTCTCAGTTATGGGACTGTATAATCGATACTGCTATTTATATGTATATTTACATGATACCAGATTGGTCTTGGGTTTTCAAAGACTATACTGATCACTTCGCATATTATCGGACTCCTGCTTAATGCATTTTTGATCGACTGCACATTTACTTGCCATTGTTTCGGCCTTCCCTTTAATCATACCCCCAGCTGGAGGCAAGTCGCAGCCAGGATTTCACACCGAATGAAGACCTGGGGTAGGATTCTCAAACATATTTTTCACTGAATCCCTTTTGCCAACCATGATTTGTTTTTGATTGAAGTACTAAAGGCATCGGAAAACTGCGCACTAGCATTTCCTGTCCTTCCCTTTAAAAGCAATATATCTTGATAATAATTGGAATAATTCTTTGCCTTGCACTTCCTGCAAAAACAAATTCGACTTACGACAGGGAAGTGTTGCTAGTCGGGAAGAATCCCACCCCGGTTAAGATGGATAGTCAGATCTTTGCCAGACAGCACGAGAAACAGTTGGCGACAGTGTTCGAAATGAGGCAGTGTATTTGGTGATGTCATTACACTCGATAATGTCGGAGGGGGAGCAATAGAACGGAACGAGTCTTTACGGCTGGGTGCTGTAAACCCCCTGAAGGAAATAATTTAGAAAATGACTAATTTGAGGCCATGTGCGATGGCTAAGTTATATTAGAATACATTAAGGTCTAGGAAGCAATATTTGAAACATCACTGCTTTTTGTTTTTTTTTAAATTAAACGTTATGTTAAAAGTATATATCACCTTCAGATCCTCCCCTGAATCGTAGTAACTGTCATATCTTTGTCATGTGGTACGCACAGTGTGATAACATCGACAGTAGGTTGAGACAAAACTGCGACGCTCAGGTAATCATTTCCAAAGTCAAAATACTAAAGGCTGCGTTTTTAATGGCTTCATGAATGACATATAAGAAAGAAGTATTACCTTCATGGTAGTAAAAAGCCTACCTGATTTGAAAGAACCTCTTTTGCTTCCACGGTGGGTCCTCTTGAATAATCTATTTCCAGTGTAAGTTTATCAGGTGGGTCAACCCCTCCCCTCCCCTCAAAATCCCTCGGCATTTCAACACTAGACTGCCATGACACTTGTACAGTATGGGACACCCAACACCAGTAGGGTTTCGTTCGATGTGAGACACTGGATACGACCCTCCTTCAGCCAGTAGGAACAGAAAGACAGAGTAAAGGCTACTGCTCGCAAGTGTACATTTACGGGCACAAATATCGGTTCACTGCATTACCATAAATAATGAGACAGTGATCAGTAACTTTCTAAACACAGCAATGCGATCTTCGGAGCCAATGAGAGTTTTCAGAATATTTTATGAGTTCAAAATTTTTGGACTAAAAAGCAGAGCAATATTCTTCTTCGCAACTGTACATAGAGATGGCTTGTCAACTGATCTTACCTCAAACTTTTTCGTTCTTTTTATTTTCAGATCGACCCGCCCTTCCCGAGCACAGACGGAGGCCCTCCTGGTGTGGACTTCGACGAGGACGAGGACGAGGACGACGTAGACGAGGACGAAGACGACGAGGACGACGGGTTCGGCAAGGAGGACGAACTAGGGGACGACGATGACGACAGCAACCCGTCCAGTCCTCCAACCCTCCTGGGACGGTTTCGATCCCAGACACAGAAGGAACCTCTCAATCTGGGCGCCTCCACCTCCGCCTCCCTCGCCTCCTTCAGTATAGCCTCCATTATGGGCGGGGCTGACTGAACTTGAAGCGTTTCTCTGACTTCTGTTTTTTATTTCTTTTTTTTCAGTGCTTAGTTCGTCCCTCTGACTTCTGATTTTATCCCTGCGTTTTGAAGTGGTTATTGTGATTTTTTAAAAATTACTTTTTTTGAAGAGGGAACGGAAAGGAGAAAAGGAGGAAGAGCATGAGTGATTATACTAAACTAAACTTATTTCGTCCCTCTAACCTCTGACTTTGTCCCGGTGTTTTGAGGGTATTTTGATAGTGATTTTATTATTATTATTACTGTGAATGGAAGGGGTGGGAAGGGAAACACAACGGCAGGCGCGGTGAGGAGAGAAGAGATACGTGGAGAAAAAATGAAAATGCAATTTATGAAAGTCAAAGGAAGAAACTACATAAAAAAAAATTACTTGAAGACAGTAGAGCAAAAAAAAAAAAAAAACATGAAGTAAAGAACCACGGCAAAAAAGAAAGAAAGAGAACAGAGTAAAATACAAGAAATAAAGGAGAAAAGGAAAGCCTGAGATTTGAAGCATTGAATTCAAAGCTGGTTACCTGGAAAACATGAAGTGACGGATGATCAGGGCGAAATATCATGGCAGGGAAGTGAACTGATGATGGTGGGAAAAGAAGAGGATGGTGGAAAGGAAAGAGAAATGGAAGGGAAGGTAGATGAAAAGTGGAAAGGAAAGTGCAGAAATGGAAAGAATGGAAATGGAAAGCGAAGTGGAAGAAGAACAGTGGTAAGAGAGTAAGGTGATGGAAATGAAGACTGACGAAAAGAAGGTGGAAGAAAAGTGTTGCTGATGCGAGATGAAGATGACGGAGTGGAAAGTGGAGAAGTACATCTGCCGCGACAAGACGGTGAAGAGGAAAGCAAAGAAGTAATGTTGATTAGAGCGGGAGATGGTCGACGGGAAAGTATAAAACTGATATAAATGGAAAGGGAAGATAGTGGAAAAAAATGTGTAATAAAGGATGAAAAGAAAAGCGATAAACGCGACGATGACGATGGTGTAAGAGGATGATATGAAGATGGTAAAAAAAAAGTGATGAGAATGTACATCTCCACCAGAGACTACTATCCCAAACACCTGAACACGATGGATGCGAAAATGAACAGTGCTGCAGTTTATTATCTCGAAATGGTTAGTGTGCCTGACCGTGGAGTGACGCATTTTGAAGCCATTACTCTGGCGTGTGAATGGTGCAGTTCTGTAAGGTGTACTAACCATTACCGACTGAAATATGCGCAGGTGAGAGCTGTTTTCAGATTCTTAGGTCATATATTTCAAAATGCATGGTACTTACAACTTTCGGATACTTTCTGGTGAGCGTAATCGTCGCGGTCAAAATTCCTTTACACCTTGGGGGTTTCAAGTGAAGAAAAAGAGATGCCAGCCTATCATATCATGCTTCAAGATGATAATGATGATTAGTGACGAGTTTTGCAGTGTCGAATAAGTGTATCAGAAGAAACCCCAAAGCGGCAGACGAAAAATGTGCTAACACTCGCTTCTCCTCTGTGACCGACGAGAGTTTTGTCCTGCGGTGGGCCAGTGAGGAGGGCGGCAGCTGCTTAGAGTGAGTCTTTCGCTTGTCATTGAGTGTGTGTATGTTTTGTTTTTTTTCTCATACATCGATTATAGGATTAATAAGTTTTTTTTTTTTTTCCAGTCAGGATCTTTATTTCGGTTCTGACGCGTAGAGACGATGTAAAGAAATTATTTACTGCAATTTGACGAAGACGATGGAAGAAGGGACGGTAGAAGAGGACTAACTTTCACTCTGGTGGGATTTGGTGATAGTGGCGGGTAGCAGATCTTCGCGAGGGCATCGAGGCAAGATCATCTAGTCATGTGGCGAGGTGGCTTGAGGATCCCGGTGATGATAGTTGTGGTTGTGGCGATGGTGGTGGTGGTGGTGGGGATGGTGAGTATGGTGACAGTGATGATAGCAATTGAGATGATAATGATGATAGCTGTGGTGGTGACTGTGGTGCTGGCGTTGGCTGTATTGGTGATGAAGATGAGAGCGATGACAAATATGGTTATGATTATTATGGTACCAGTGACTGGACCGTGATTGTATTGGCATCAGTGGTGTTCAGACGGCGTTGGAGATTGTGGTGGAGATTGTAATGGTGATAATGATGGTGGCAGCGATGGTGATGGAAACTGTGATGGTGATAATTGTAATGGTGATGGTTGTAGTAGTAACGATGGTGGAAGCAGGGTAGAACTAGTTTATACAAGTGAATTGGGTATATTTACATCTGACCACTCATGTTTATACTGAACCAGACGTAAATCACTCTTAAATAGTAAACCTGATATTTACGAGTTTCGGCAAGCATATCTCTCTCTCTCTCTCTAAAGTTAATCAGAGACGGCGAGATGGTATACTGATGTTAACAATTGCTCATGGTTTTAATTGTGTGTGTGTGTGTGTGTGTGTGTGTGTGTGTGTGTGTGTGTGTGTGTGTGTGTGTGTGTGTGTGTGTGTGTGTGTGTGTATGTGCTTAGACATGGCCAGGGCAATGCTAATCTTCACTATACCAAAGAACGTCAAGGTGTACTTCATCTCGTCATGTAAAGAAGCCCGAGTGAAGTGTTTTTTGTTTACAATTTTTAGGTGATTCCGTGACGTCTTTTTCTTCATCACTTACGTATTTTTCATCGTTGTGTTTTCATACGGACTATTTTCTTTTCTGTGAAATTCTTGTCCATTAATTATTTTCTATTTTTTAATGATTTTTGAAGGTAGGCCGACCAAGAAAAGCGCCGAAACGTCCAGGTGCCGTTTTCTCGTAGGATAAAGTGGCTTCCTAGCACCTCTTATTTGTTTATTTTTAGCACCTTATGTCTTTATTTCTTCATGTGGCACTTTAACACTTTCGAGATCGTCTTATTCCTGTTTTTCGGAGCTACCCCTCACTCATTCTGGAGCCTGTGCTTTGACACATTGGCATTCCTGGTTAAACCTGTTTCAACATTTCCATCAGCACATTCCTATCTATCTGTCTATTTGTCTATCTATCTATCTGTTTAATATTTATCACTTACAGGTTGTTAACGGCGCGTTGTGCCCAAGTGAGTTGCCGGCCAGTCTTGATTTATGGGCACTCATGAACGTGCGGGACAAAAATGACGTCAACATTTTGAAATAAATAAACCATGAATCAAGGGAAAAATTAAAAAGAGGCTGGTACATCCAAACCTGAGGCGAAGTTTTGTTTATATAAAAATGAGGCGGCAACTTGGCGTGTCTAATCCCAAGAGTGTTACAAAATATAGACGGAAAATGTTAAAACAAAATATAAGGGAATATCAAGGTGCAATAAACAGGATACATGGCTTGGGAAAGGGTGCCAGAAAGCCTCCTACCCCAGCGAGAGTATGATCCCAGGTTTTACTTATTTATGGAGGTGAGGATCGAGAAGTTCATTGACTCCTCACTCCTCCTGACCCACTTCCCTGTACAGAGTGTGTTTGTGTGGCCGTGTTACTGATATGGGTATATATTATTCCTTTGTAACTATATCCTTGCGTGTGCGTATACATATATGATTTAGTTGGTATGCCTTCTATGCGCCGTGTTCTGCTTGGCTTAGGAGGCTGCGTTATACCTCCTCCTGAGCAATAATGATAAATAAACAAATACATAAGCCTGAACATGTGCTATAGATATTCAGAGCTATACATGCCATAGAAAACTATATAAGATATAAGAGAAAATTAAGGTGTAACATGAAAAACAAATTGCTATGGAAGAGGTGTTACGGAGTCTCTTACGACAACGAGAATACGGCTCTGTGTGTATATATATACTATGTGCATTGCTGTCAATTCTCTGTATGTTCTGTATGTGCGTATGTGTACCTCAATTGTGCGTGTGTGTTTGTGTGTTTATGTGAACTTGTATAGGAGCAGCATAGCTCTAAAATACATCCTTTAAAGACAGTCCCAAGATTTTAACCTCCGTAATGGTGACAATCCTACTGCCATCCAATATTGTTCACATCTTTATGGTTTCGAGTATGCAGGGTAAGAAGGGGCATGACAGTGGTATACTCCTTTCCTTGTGGTATGCCCGTCTCTCTAGTTGGTTGGCGTGGTGGTTGCCGTTGTGGTAGTGGTTGTGGTGGATCTCTCTACCACACCACCACACTCTATTACCTCAGTACATAATTTATTGTAACTGTTGTTGTAATTCTGTAATGCATGTCTGTTTGTTGTCATTATGTGTTGTACGAATGCGTGTTTGCATGCTAGTGTGTATTTATGTACGTCTGTGTATAAATATGAATAGATGGGTGGATGGATGGATGTGTAGGTATGAATACTGCGAGTCTGGAGGCAATATATATGAAAGATGTAAAGTTTGGCTGAAATGGAAGGAGACACTCAAGAAGCAGAGGGCAGAAAGAAAAGAGGCCATAAGATTCACGAGTAAGCGAGAATTAGAAGAAAGAAAAAGAAAAGAGTGTAAGGAGAAAGAGGAAAATGTAGAAATGACAGAGAGAATGAGGAAAAGAGCGACAGGAAAATGGAACGAAGAATGACAACGAGGAAATAAAGATCTAGCATGAGGAGTACTAGCATAAAAGAGAGCTGCAGTTATGGACGAAGAGATGAAGAGGAGGAGGAGAAAGATGAGGAGGAGGAGGAAGAGGGGGAGGAGGAGAAAAAAAGAGGAGAGAGAGGAAAGGGAAGAGGGTCATTACTTTACCCGCTAAAGAGATTCTTGCCGAGTTGCAGTCCTGTCGAGTTTATGAAGAAGACTGGATGAGAGAGAGAGAGAGAGAGTACAGTATGTGTGTGTGTGTGTGTGTGTGTGTGTGTATGTACTAGGCTGTGGGTGACTCGATGTTATTAGACTGGGTATTTTATATATGTAAACTTTAGAGTGCAAAATTTTTAAGTGTGGACCTTATAAGTTCGCAGATATGTGAGAGTTGTCTTAGTTTTTCGATACGTAGCTGTGTGTGTGTGTGTGTGTGTGTGTGTGTGTGTGTGTGTGTGTGTGTGTTCCCATGTCAGTGAGGGTGAGTGAGTTTATGTGGCACTAATACATATATATGTTCCCTGTAATGATTTTCCTGAATTAAAATACTATAAATAATTTTACGGCGTGTGATTCACCTCTCCTATCACCTTTATATCAGACTAAATCGGTACCACAGGCTTAAAATAACCAAGGCATCATTTACGTAACAAGATGGAGAGACAAGAAGCAAGAGTGTGTCAGGAAGGGTGGTAAGTTGTTACTGAGGAGGGACAAATATATGAAGGTCTCTTTACCCCACCGTTCATGCAAAATTCGTACTATATCTAAAGCAATATTAGTAAGATGATGATAGCAGGGATGTCGATGGGCTTTGTTGAAGATTAGTTAAGAGTCAACGAAATTTATATATATTTTCTTACCGTGTCCTGCTCCAGCGTGGGATCGATACTGACTTCTTTCGGACAGCAGTCAAACAATTTACCACTTGAACAAAACCTTTCACGTAGTACACAACACCCACATATCGAATTTCAGGTATGTTGGCATAATACATCTAAAGACATCATCACAGTTAAGGGTTAAGAATATTACAGACAGAAAGGAAAAGTAGTCCAAAAAAAAAGTCATGAAAAAATAGTCGCCAAATCTCTCATACTTTTCTTCCAATCTTCATGTTGGTCGAAAAGAATGAAATTATAAAAAAGAAATGGAAGTTCTCTCCCTCAAAAAACAAAGGAAAAACAGTGGAAAAAATAGTAAAACAAAGTCTTGAAAATATATCAAATGTGAAAAAACAGGTGAAATCTGTGGTTCTCGTGGTCCTCATCGCATGCAGGTCCAAGGCGTCTGCTAGACCAATGGGCGGGCTCTGTGGGACTAAATCTAGGGATCACGTGACCAAAGTTCGACCAACCAAGTGGCGGAGGAGAGATTTAATTCTACGTGAGCTGAGACGAATGAGCGAGAGGTGGGTGAGGTTGGAGAGGTTGAGGAAGGGGGAGGTTGCCTACATGGAGGGAGAGAGAGGGGAAAGGCAGAAAAAAGAGGAAGAGATGGAGAGGAACGAGGGAAAAGGCAAGGGATAGGGAAATGGAGGGGAGTGGAAAAAAAGGAATGGAAAGGAAAGACGAGAGAAAAAAAAAATGACAGGAGAGGGGAGGGAAATAGATGGGAGGGTGAGAGGAAAGAGTGGATGAATGAGAAGGGATGGAGAGTGTTGGAGAGAGGAAGGGAAAGGAGGGAGGAGATAGAAAAAGGAAAGTGGGATAGTAGGGTACAGAGAACTGGAGGAAACTGGAGAGAGAGGGAGAGATGTGGGCTGGCAACCGAGGAGGGAGGGGGAGGGACTGGAAAGAGGAAATAGACTGGTATTAAAGGGGAGGGGGAAGAATATGGAATTTGAATGGAAAAGAAGGAGGAGGGAAAAAGTGAAGTACGAGGAACAAAAAGAAAAAGAATGGAAAGGATGAAGGGAGAGAAAAGGATAGAAATTATGGAAGGGATAATGTTCAGAGTCGAATAAGAAAAGAGTAAGTGGGAAGGAAAAGGGAAATAAAAAGGGCAGGAGAATAAAGGAAAGGAAAGTGGAGAATGGAAACTGGGAGAATCACACACACACACACACACACACACACACACACACACACACACACACACACACACAAAGAAAAACTCTGGAAGTACTGAGAGAGAGAGAGAGAGAGAGAGAGAGAGAGAGAGAGAGAGAGGAATCAAACTTTATACAACTGTGCGAAGAGGAAAGAACTGCATAAAAGTAAAGATGAATAAAATGACAATCAGTTATTCTGCAGGTAAAATCAAGTGAAGAGCAATTAATGAAGCTGTCACTAACCCACTGAGGTCAATGTCATCCTTCATGAGAATAATAAATTCGTTTGGGGGTTCAATATAATGAATAAAAAAAATCTCACGAGTCGACTGAGGGGGTTAAGGTAAAATGGGTTGGGCTGAGGTGAATGTATGGTCAGGCTAAGTGCAGGTAAGGTAAGGTCAGTTAAGCATAGGTAAGGTAAGGTTAATTAAGTAAAGGTAAGGCAAGGTTAATTAAGCAGAGGTAAGGCAAGGTCAATTAAGCACAGGTAAGGTAAAGTTAATTAAATACAGGTAAAGTAAGGTCAACTAAGTACGGGTTAGGTAAAGTTAATTAAATACAGGTAAGGTCAACTACGCACAGGTAAGGTAAGATCATTTAAGCACAGGCATGGTAAGGTCAATTAAGCACTCATCAGCAAAGGTCGAGTCACGAAAAGCACAAGTATGGTAAGGTAAGTAAGTGGAGTGAGAAAAGCACAGGTAAGGTGTTGGGCAGGTAAGGGAAGGTCAGGCTAAGTACAGTAAGATGTGGAAGAAGATAAAGAAGCAAGGGAAGAGAACAAAGAGGAGCAGGGAAAAGCCGAGACAGATTTGGAAAGAAGGAGGAACGAAGAGGGAAGAGGGAAGAAGGAAGACCGAATAAACCAGAAGACAAAGACGAAGAAGCTACTAAAATTGAGGACAATGTCTAGAAGATGGGGTAGCCAATCAAGAGGAGGACAAGAGTTAAGAGTATGGTATGGGGAAACGAGAAAGGAGAAGGAGGAGGTTAGGGACGAGGCCGATAGGAGAAAAGAAGAAATACTGAGAGGCAAGAGGGAAAAAGGGAGTGAGGAAGAGGAAGAGAGAGAGAGGAAGAGGGATAAACCAATACAGAAAAGGACAAAAAGAAGGAAGTAGAGGAGGAGGTGAATAAAAAAAGGAAAACGAGAAGGGTAAGAACTATTATGGATAGGGAACAGACGGGGAAAGAAGAGGCGAGAAAAGTGGAAGAAAAAGAGAAGGGAGATGCAAATAATAAGGAATACAATGAAAAAGGGAAGCAAGAGGAGGAGAAGGCAGAGAAAAGAGAAGAAAAAGAAAGGGGAGGGAGAGGCGAATAAAGTGGAGAACGAAGAGGAGGAGGAGGAGGAGGAGGAAGATAGAGAAGAATAATAAGAAAAAAAAGAATCAAATAGGGATGAAGGGGAGGAGGAGGAAGTTGTGGATGAGGAGGAGTAGGAGTAGGAGTAGAAGTAGGAGGAGGAGGAGGAGGGACAGCATCCTGGATCATGACCCTGAGAGAGAGAGAGAGAGAGAGAGAGAGAGAGAGAGAGAGAGAGAGAGAGAGAGAGAGAGAGAGAGGAGATTCCTTCGTAGCCCCATTAACTCAACAACTGGAAAAAACAAAATTGAAACTGATGGTACTTTAATAGAATTAAGCAGGCAGTGGCAATGGAGAGTGAAGCCACAGAGAGTAAAAGATGTGAGAGAGGTAAGGAATGATAAATGTGAGAGTAGAAGATAGTAGTGTGAGGCAGGATGAAGCAGGGTGAGGTAGAGTGAGGAAGGGTGAGGTAGGATGAGGCAGGGTCAGGCGGAGTGAGTGAGGGTGAGGTAGAGTGAGTCAGTGTAAAGTAAATTAGGTAACGTGAGATAAGGTGGAGCAGTGTGAGGCAGGGTGAGGAAGAGTGAGGCAGGGTGAGATAGACTGAGGCAAAGCGTGGCAAGGTAAAGGTGAATGAAGAAGGGTGAAGAAAGTTGAGACTAGGTGAGGCAGAGTGAAGAAGAGACACAAGTTAAGAGGCAGTGAGGCAGGTTGGGAGGCTGCAAGGTTAGCAAGAGATGAGTAAGATTCCTTTTTTTATATCCTTGTTGGCAGGTGAAGGCACTAGGCATTACATCGAGTGAGTGGATGGTGGATGCCCCTACAGATGCCAGAGTTTAAAATGTAATATTAAAAACAAATCTCCACAAAGACAATCGATTAAGAGCCTCCCAGGTCGACAAAAATACGAGGCCCAGTGAAGCATGTGGAGGAGTAAATTAAGGTATACGGACAGGTAGGAAGGCAGGTAAGAATAGGCAAGATGGCAGGGAGAGAGGCAGGGTATATGTGCACTTGTAAAATGAACAGAGGGAGATGTTGCAGGAGGGCTAAGGGCAGGAAGGCAAGGATAAGTAAGGATAGATCAGCAAGAGAAGTGGGAACACAGGAAAGAATAGGTGAGGCAGACAGTGGGATAGGCAGGGTATAGACAAAATTGTAAGAAGCAGACACAGGTTAGGTTAGATAGGAACAGGTAATAGTAGGTGAGGCAGGCAATGGGACCAGGAGGGTATAGGTAATCTTGTAAAAGGTACCCAAGAGGGAGATGATGGGCGGGGGGGTTGACGGACAGAGAGACATAAAAGGGGCTTAATTCTCCTGGACTTGAGCTTTATGTATTTATTTATTTATTTTTATAGAGCCTTAATTATTTAAATGGTTTATTTAAATCCACATACTGACATGGCGTTTGTTGTGAGGATATAACATCATCACCATCATCATTACCATCATCATCATCAGCAGTAGCATTATAATCTTATTTCCTATATACTCACTTTTCTTGGGAAATATCATTAGGATGATGATCTAGATAACAATAAAATGCACAGTATATCCATCTGAGGAAACTCAGCTTAGCGATATGATTCACTTCTTCGTCAGCGATTTACTGTGTACACTGTATTAAGCTACACATTGCTAATAATTTTTTTTTATACACACACACACACACAAATACAGTACACACACACACACACACACACACACATATATATATATATATATATATATATATATATATATATATATATATATATATATATATATATATATATATGTATACTTGCCTGCAAAAATATGCAGAACTAAGTTACTAATAGCCTTTCCATAAAAAAATGTCTACAAATACAGTTATCTCTGTTTTCATGCCGTTATTGAGCCCATAATAATCAATTCTGAACGAGAAGTCGAAAAAATTATTTTTGCATATTTTTGAGTGCCGCGACTTCAAAAATTTTGTATTTTGTATTTTTCTGACATTCCTTGCACTTACCCCGACCTGATGCAAAAAGATTTGGGTCGATACCTATTATCGTTTTCGTGAAAGAAACGAACAAACGTACAAACAATCATACACATACACACCTTGACTATATTATTTCCATTTGTGTGTGTGTGTGTGTGTGTGTGTGTGTGTGTGTGTGTGTGTGGCTGCACGAGACTCGATAAGCCTGAGTTATTAGGTAGGAAAGTTTCATTGGCTACCAGTCATATCGACTCTCCTCCCTAACTGCACTTAGCCATCAAATGAGCTGAAATGGGTTAGGGATGTTTGTCAGTTTAGAGTAAACGCACTATAGTAGGGAAAAAATACTGCAGAACCTCCTTAGCCCGCTAGCATATTGCCCACCAAGGAACCCAACAAGACTAGACAACCCTGTGTCGGACTTGTGTGGGAGCGGCAATGAAATAAGGGACTGTATTCTAGATGATGCTGGAGATAATTTAACACCCCTTCCTTAATGATTTATTCTTAACCTTACACCTCCGTATCCTCTTGTGTGTTATTGATGTAAGTTATATAGATTGTCAAACAGCACAGGTAACAATAGAATCTTAAGAGGGAACGTGTAAAATAAATCGAAAAAAAAAAAAAGTTACTAGAAACCTCCTAAGTCACCGCCATCAAATCCATACACCGACTTTTTATTTTTTTTTCTGATGGAGGTGATGCAGAGGATACCGGGTTGCATTCTTGCTGGCGAATTAACAAAGGCATGATAAGTAAAATGGGCCGCTCAATCACACACATCTTTCAAGCTTCTGAAATCGTTAGAATTGAGTAATATTCTTTTGTATGGATTCTTGTGGGTGAAGAGGTCCCTTAGCACTTCATCTTTAGCGATTTGTTTTGGTGTTTTTTTAATTTATTTTTTTTTCTATATTACACCTTAGTATCCAATTTACATCGTTTCACATCGACATAATTTGCATATATATGGACGACGACAACGACGACGACCACAACGACGAAGACGAAGACGAAGATGAAGACGAGGACGAAGGCGAAGGCGAAGGCGACGACGACGACGACGACGACGACGACGAAGAAGAAGAAGAAAATGCTTAGAATCACGCCTATGGAGGGCACGTGGATCATTACAGCAGACAGTCACTTCACAGACCAGAATACCAACACAAGCAGAAATAAACTGTTAGGGAAGAGGTGCCAGGGAGCCTCCAAAGCCAACAATGTCGATGTTAAAATAATTACCTTGCAAGAGGATATTCAGAAGCAATGTGCAAAATGTATCGCAAAGGAAGAGGTGCTAAGAAATGTCCAAAGTCAAGCAAAGAGAGTTGAATGATGCCAGAGCCTCGTGGACGACAAATCTCTCCTGAGGTGAATAAAACTGTATAGAAATAATGAAGGTAACGAAGTGTAATTAAATGATACCCTCGAGATAGAAGGGTTTAATTCGAAATAGCCTGCATCAATAACACGCTAGAGGTTATTAAGATGCTACTTTTTTTTTTTATGCAGGGAAGGAGGAACCAAAGGCTTGTTTTACCCTATCAGTTATATTTATTTTGTTTCCCCCAAAAGGAGTGGATGGACCCGGGCTTGACAACTTAGTTCCGATTTTTTGGGGGCCAAGGGTGATCAGAAGTACGCCCTGAGTGTCATTATGTGAGTAGTAAAACCCAGTAATTCCTCAGATTCAGACCCTAATGAGACACATCTTGTTGAAGCGTCTAAATCCACTAGAACACCAGATGTCCAACTGGTTTTGTGGTAAATGATTTCCTGGGCTGCAAGAAACAATTTGGCTTGACATTCGGTGTAGAGTTATCAGAAGATAGCACATGTAAGCTCATATATTCTGTCTACTCATACCTGAAGAAGATCCAAGTAGGGCCTAAACTGCTGTGCGAATAAATAAGTTAAAAAAAGAAAAACTAAATGTGTCATAACAAGGATCGTATTCTGCGATGCACCACTTCCTCTGTGATTTATTTTTTCATATTACACTTTTTCATATTTTTTTTAGGATATCGAGGGGAAAATAGGTCGATGCCAGAAAAATGTATTAATCGCATGAAAGAATATCAGGGTGTAATATGGATAAGTCGCTGTAGAAAAAGAGTTACGAATTCTCCAAAGCCATCAATGACTCTTTTCTTGTCTGTTCAGGAGACATTCTATCGCACTTGTTCCTCTTGGCTTAGTTTTTATATTACAGCTTATGTTTTGTATGTTATCTCTCTCTCTCTCTCTCTCTCTCTCTTCATTGACAGGTGCAGGAGAGGGACGCCTTCATATAGTGGCATCGGTATAGCTGGGCGGTTTCACTCTCCGGTAATATAATCATCCCTCAGCTCCCTCCCTATCCCTGAAAGGCAGGTGGTGTCCCGCCGGAGGAGAACATCTCCAGCCTGCCGTCCACTGGGTTCACGTCTCAGTTGAACCTGGTGCTACTACTACTACTACTACTACTACTGCTACTATTACTACTACTACTACTACAACTGCTGCTGCTGCTATACACTGGCACACATTGTATAAATAATACACAAAAATATAGTAACGAACAAGATAAAAGAATAAGTTGGTCAGGGAGAGGTGTCAGGGAGCCTCTTTATCTGACGACTATATAGGTCTTAGAATACGACCCCAAAGATTGTATACTAGGTGGCATAAGAGGCTGCGTAGCACATCTTCCTTAACGGTTTATTATGAATATTACACGATTATTTTCTGTTGTTCGTTACTGAGACAAACCAAGCTCTGACTACAAATATATCAATCACAATCTGAATGTACTAAGAGAGCGCATACTTCCGCCAGTGCCAATGAAATTTATAATTTATTATCCGCATCCGGATCCACCACAAAATGTAATCAGCTCTTCCTTAACCCACTGCTCATCTATTCACAAAATGTCATTAAAATCCGATGACAACTTTTTAAGATATCTTCTACACAAACCAACCAGCACACGGGTGAATACCTAGCTCCGCCCATCTTCGTTGGCGGAGGTAAATATAACAGTGTAATCTGTTTAATAAATAGCTAAGAGAAAGGTGCCACGAAGCCTACTAACCCAACGAGAATACGGGCTTAAGACGCATGGCAACCCCAAAGGTAAATTCATGGGGCAGGGGGGAGGAAGGGGGGAAATGCTGCGCCTGTACAAACCTGCCCTCTGGTGGCCGTCCCTTTAAGCTCACCCCGCCTGCGCACCTTCCTCCGACACCCACAATGGATTCTGAATCATCGAATAAACACCGATTAATGTACGTCCCTGTCATGCTGGGGTTATTTATTGGACTTGGGAGTTTATTAAGTGGCAGTTAGGATGGACAATAATGTTGCCTGACGGGGAAAGAAGACATGAGGAGGTGAAAACGATTCCCAGCGACAAAGAGAGGGAGGGTGAACACAGAGGGACGAATTCCAGTGGACTTTGGAGGCTATGTAGCACTTCTTTGTTACTTTCCACTTTTTTTTTTTTTTTTTTTTTTCACAAGGCACGTTTTACACTTAAGTACCACGACGTCCTTTATTTTATATTCTTGCTCTTGTCAGGCGATTTTTCTCAGTTTACAGGGGACTTATCGCACTAAAGGAATTACGGTATTGGAGATAGTTTCCTACCCCTTCACTACGATAGACATTCCCTTAATTAACACAGTCTAATGGTAACATGTCTAAGTATCATTATATTGGAGGCAATATTCTGTAAACTAAATATGCACACTACATTGATACTGAAATAATATGACCAAAATACACGATTAAAATAAGGAGTGATAGGCAAGGTAAATAGCTGAGGAGGAGGTGCAAAGAAAGCCAAGCGCCACATTCTCATGAACTTAGGAAGCCTACTAACACCTCTTCCTTATCGATCATTTTTGCATAGTACAAGTTAGTATTCCCTAGTATATAATTTGTATCTTTGTAAAATGTACATTGTTTGCATTAGGAACACGGGAGAGGATATTGTTAATGCGTCATATGCAAAATAAACTGGTAAGAAAGAGGAGATGGGGTGCATTCGGGGGGGAAAAAAAATGGTAGGATGTTACTAGCTAGTGTTACTAGAAAACGGAAGCCCGATAAAGATGTGCCAAAGCAGTTGTTGCAGTGGTAGTAGTAGAAGTAGTAGTAGTAGTAGTGGCTGTAGTCCCAGGTTCATCTAAAACGTGAACCCAGTGGACTGCAAGCTGAGTACATCCCTTTCCTGCAGACCATCATCTTCCTTTTGGGGGACAAAGTAGGAGATGAGGGATGTTTGTATGACCGATCAGAAGAGCCAATGTTATATAGGTGCCACCACAAGAAGGCATCCCTCTCTAGCACCTGTAAAGCAGAGAAGGGATAGATAAAGCTGATAAGGGAGGTGTGTCAGGAAACTCCCGAAGGCTACGAGGAATTAGTCAAAGGATATCGACTAACGAGACGCGTCAGGAAAAAAAAAATCAAGTCGATACAGTATTATTAAGACACTGAAAGGATCCACAATAAAACGCAAGTGAGAGGTGTTGTGGAGCCTGCTGAACCTACAAGAAAAAAAAATCCTTGCATATACAGTAAAAATAGGATGTTGCTGTAAAAAAAAAAAAAAAAAAAATCGATACATAAGTAGGGTGACGCTGATGTAAAATAAAAATCGAAACATAAGTAGGGTGATGATGATGTAAAAAAAAAAATCGATACTTAAGCAGGGTGATGTTAGTGTTAAAAAACTGATACAAAATTAGGATGTTGCTGATGTGTCTTTAAAAAAATCGATGCAGAAGTAAGGTGTTGGTGAGGTGTTTAAAAAAAAAATCGATAAAGAAATAGGATGTTGCTGATGTGTAATAAGAATCGAAATAAAAATGGGGTAATGTTAATGCATTAAAAAGGAAAAAAACTCAGTACAAAAGTAGGATGTTACTGATGTGTACAAAAAAATCGAGCCAAAATGATTATGCCGCTGTATTATGATGACATTTCTAATAGTTACTTCTTATCGTCACCAAACCACCTTACTTGACGTGATATACAGTATTGTGAAGGAGTTAGAAACAGTCTCCAACATCCCTTCAGTAATAAATGTCTCTCCTAAA
>NC_137040.1:5362828-5402828 GCF_032717465.1 Coenobita brevimanus
AAAAGAGGAAGAAGAAGAAGAAAAAGAGAAGACGAAGAAGAAGAGGCATTTTGGGAGAGTTCGTCGTCGGGGTTTTGCCGAATTATAACATTCTCGGGGATAACCAAAAAAAAAAAAAAAAAAAAGTGCTGGGCGGGCTGGTGACTGGTGAGGCGTGACAAGAGAGGGGTGGGTGGGTCTGGAGTGCGCCTTAACCCCTTCACTATAGCCGAGTCGTTTTCATCTGACTGATCTTGGTCACTCGTACAACTTGCAAACTAAGCCGTGGTTTACATGAAATTCAACGAGGCAGCAATGAATCTCCTTGGTTTCTAGTCAAATTCGTCCTCCACTCTGACTACACTCGGCCGTCAATTGGGCTGGAACGGGTTAGGGATCTTTGTGAGGTAAAAAAAAAAAAAGAACTATACCAGACCTCTTCCTTGCTAGGCTGAATGAAATCTCTTGTTGCGAGTAATATTATAACGTAGAGTTCTGCTTCAGCAACTTTAAAACCCACAAAAATTCTTCCACTCTGTTTCGGTTCAGTTATCTCCTCTATACTCGTACGCATTTGCACTAACTTGGTCTCAAATTGTCATCTCTTCATCATGGCTGCTAAGTTGTAAGAAAACAGTAGCGCTAGAATATGATGCTTCCCATGAACCAATGTTTTAGAAAGGATGTAGAGCCGTAGCATTTTTTTTTTTTTTTTTTGCGACTGAGATACCGGTATGTGAAATAAGCCTCAAAAGGACCAGAATCAGAGCCAAGATATGGTAAAAAGAGGATACCAGTTCTCTGCGCTCCTCTGTTTAATCAAATCTTCTGAACCAGCACGGGCAAGATGCAAAATTCACATCGATTCATTTATCTGCATGCATTTACAGATCCCGTTTACCGTGAGAACTGTACCCCCCCAAAAAAAAAAAAAAAAAAAATATATATATATATATATATATATATATATATATATATATATATATATATATATATATATATATATATATATAATCATCTGGCGGGAGCAGTAGAAAGATAAAAAAAAAGTATTTATCGTCATCTATCACAAATCATTTAATAGATTACTTATAATTTTCATCTTGCATCCACCAAGCAGCTGCATTCAGCTAAACAGGGACTTTCGAACACTGAAGAGTTATATACTAGTACACTTCGTCAGCTCTCAATGTCCGAGGTCTCCCGTGGGATGATTAAAATAGCCCTCTGCGAGCAATAATAATAAATAACAACAGTCAAGCAACAACAGCAACAACAACAAAATAACAACAGCAACAACAACAACAACAACAAGAACAGCACCAACAACAACAACAACAACAAGAACAGCACCACCACCACCACCAACAACAGCACCACCACCACCACCAACAACAACAGCACCACCACCACCACCACCACCACCAACAACAACAACAATAATAATAATAATAATAATAACTAGAATGGCACTCAGTAGAGGGCATACCTCCGCCAAGGCCCAACGTGCAATGCCTTTTAATTCAATTAAGTCTAATCCAATATCAAACTCATATTTAAATCCACTAGATCCGGAATTTTATATGGATCCGTGCCAAACTGTACACATTCGTAGATACCAACATCCAAAATATGCCTGATGTTTTTCATCAAGATCCATGCAATATTCACTGAAAAATTTACGAAAATGTCGAAAAACGCCCGATCTCGCAATGTTAAAGAAAGCGAAAAAAAAAAAATCCTGGATCCGCTCCTTTATTCGGATCTTCACCAAAAATTTAGTGGAGTCTATTCTGGGCCAAGGCCCATTCTTCTACCAAGTTTCGTGGAAATCCGTCCTGTAATTTTTGTGTAATCTTGCTCACAAACCAACCAACCAACCAACCAACAAACGGTTAGAAGTGAAAACATAACCTCCTTGGGGGAGGTAATAATAATAATAAAAAATGTTATTAACCAAAACTACTATTATTTCAAACATATTATACATCAGTTAGGCTCATTCTGTCTCAGTTCATTCATGTACATAACAAAACCTCTTTCCTTAGGTTGAATAAAATTGTTTCCCAGTAGTAAGATCAAAATACTGCAGTCGGCATCACATTCTTTCCCTATTAATCTGTTTCTATCTACTTACCAGAGAGGCTTCAATTATTTTCAAGGTTGTATTATTTTCAAGCCTGTATATATTCTTCCACTCCCTCTCGATTTCATTATCTACACTGTGAGAGGCCTCCCAGTTAGTGGAATAAACTAGCTATCTACCCACTCACTTACCAACCTACATTCCTACCCACTCACCCACTGACCACCAACACAACCGCCCACTCACCCACCCACCACCTTTCCTCCCACCCTTATTTGGCGGAGAAAAAATAGTAGCAAGAGGATGTCATTGTGTTATATTTGCCTCCCTCTTAGTTTATTGGAATCGAACAACGGCAGCAAGAATAAGCTAAAATAATCGTATCCTGTTTCGCGTGATCTGTTTAATTATATAACTATTCCACATGTGTTTCATTTATCTAACTCGTGATTACAGTCTCTCCCATGCTGGATGAAACTATTTGATGACAGCCAGAATAAATTTAAAAGAGGGTCACTGTACTGAAGGAATTGACGGCTATTTTATTCTACTCCCTCGATCAGTAAGTTAACAGATCTACGTCCCCGATGGCATTAGGCAATTGAAAAATCTCCATCCTCCTCACAAGGATTCAAAACGATGTCCAAAGCACCTGAATCTTACCCCGACTGGCACTTAAGGTCATTAGATCATCCTTACACTGCAGCTTCCACTAGTAAGATGTGTAGTGCATTTACCTTTCGATCCTATCTAGGTGCGGACTTTGAAGTGGATCCAGCAGTATGTCCTTGTATGTTCTCTCATTTATTCACACCCTGTTGAAGTTCCCTTGATAACTTATTTAAACTTTCATATTGTAAAGTCTCTCCTGCAGCACACATTCGTAGCACTTCTCACCCTACACCTCAAAGGCCTCTCACACCTATAAACCTATCCTATTAAGTGCGGCTGGGTTGCTTCAGCAGTGGCAGAAAGTGCTGTCCCTCGGTAATACGGATTAGACACCTTTCAGATCCCGTAGAACAATGTATAGTACAGTTGTCTACCTGTCAGGTGTATGTATGCCGGCCGCTGCATTTCTGTTCTTTTCATTCATTCAGTTCCCATTACACTTACAAGGTGTCAACATCTGTATGCCCACGGGACTGGTGTTAAGTTGTCACAGGTGTTATGGCGTGTTACAGCCGTAAATTAACTCAGCTTTCATCATCTCAGGTGGTAGGTGAGTTGGTGCAGGTATTAGGCAGATGTGAACAGGTGTAGGCAAGTGAAACCCGGTGGGGCACAGGTGTAAGCGGGGAGGACAAAGGTAGGTAGGAGTAACCAGGTGTAAGGAAGTGAGGACAGGAGTAGGGAGGTGAAGACAGGTGTAGGCAGATGAGAACAAAGAGATATAGGTTTAGACAGGTGTAACGAGGTGAAGACAGGTGTAAGGAGGTGAGGACAGGTGTAAGCAGGTGAGAACAGATGTAGCAGGTGAGATCAAACGTAGATAAGCAAGGACAAAGGAGGACAGGTGTAGGCAAGTGAGAACAAAGATATGCAAATGTGGGCAGGTGAAAGCAGGTGTATGCAACTAAAGACAGATGTAGGAAAGGCATATGCAGGTGAAGACAGATGTACAATATGTGGAGAAAGGTGAGAGTATATATGGGTAAGTTAAGGCAGGTGAGAACTAAGGTCGACAGGCAAAAGCTGCAGGCATATGAAGACATTTGACAATAGGTGTATGCGGGTGAGAATATTGTCGATTAAGGTAAAAAGGTAAGAAAAAAAAATAATATGATGGTGTATGAAAAAAGGAAAGATGAGAATTAGTGTGAGATTTTAATGCCACGGATATGGAGGATGGGATTGTGTTCAAGTATTTAAGAAGAGCTGTAAAAAACGACGAAAGAAAGAAGGATTAAGTGAGTGAAAGGGTGTAACAAGAAAGGAAAGTAGAATTGGCACTAAGAGTAGTAGCGAAAACTAGGACTATAAGCATGTGAATAAAGAAAGTATTATAGGACAATATTGCAAATTGAATCTCTGACTATCTCTGACTTGCAGTGGTGAATCAGGGACGCCTGTAGAGGAACTGAAAAAAGTTACCTCTTAATGTCATCATCTCAAGGACGTTTTTATGATTTTATTTATCTTCTCTCCAGCCGACTTTACTCAGCTTAGGATTGACTTTTCGAGCTGGCAGGTATAGATATAGCCTTCAATAACCCATTCATGAACGGGGGCATTCTCAAACTGAATAAAACCGTCTGGTAGTAGAAAGAAGACATCATCACAGTGTAAGGATTAAGTGTTTGTAAAGTAGGCTAAAACACACACACACACACACACACACACACACACACACACACACACACACACACACACACACACACACACACACACACACACACACACACACACACACACACACACACACACACACACACACACACACACACACACACACACACACACACACACACACACACACACACACACACACACACACACACACACACACACACACACACACACACACACACACACACACACACACACACACACACACACACACACACACACACACACACACACACACACACACACACACACACACACACACACACACACACACACACACACACACACACACACACACACACACACACACACACACACACACACACACACACACACACACACACACACACACACACACACACACACACACACACAGAATTATGGCAGGAGTGTGAAGGATGTGTTGCGGAGGCTAATACAGTGGGAAATGTGTAAAAGAGTATCTTGAGGTGGTACAGTCATGTGTGAGAGACTGACAAGGAGAGTGTTATGAACGCAGGGTGATTATGAGGAAGAGACATAGCACGTAGGAGTACCCGGTACAAAGGAATGCAAATAGTAAGAAAAACATATTGGTCTTTTCGAGAGGATGCTTGTTACAGAGAAGACAAAGACTATGATATCAACTTCAGTGAGTTGAAGATAAGGATAACAAAGCAAGAAGGCTCTCCCCCGCCCACCACACCCTCCAGGAAGAATTGGTGGGCAGGAGAACATATGAGAATGGTGTGTGTCGTGGTGAAAGGGGTTGTTAATGAGTAGGAAAAAAATGTCTGGAGATTCTTTTTTTTTTTTTTTTTTTTTTTTTTTTTTTGACGACGCCACTCCTCACAGGCTGGGCGTCAACCAGTGCATACAACATCCAAGCAATATTTCTGCTTACTTGATTCACTGTTTAAAATGAGGAACTTCACTGACAAAAAAAAAAAAAAAAGATGACACTTCTTCAATTATTTGCTCCCATGAATGTTAGATGCTCTGAAGTGAAAAATTAATAAAAAGAGGCTATTTATAGAAGAGTGATGGTTCTTTGTACTGTATTTCGGGAGCTACCAGACGATTTTATTCAGCTTTGGAGGGAACTTTGTATTTGAAAGTGTGTAGGATAGATAGATAGATAGATAGATAGATAGATAGAGAGAGAGAGAGAGAGAGAGAGAGAGAGAGAGAGAGAGAGATGGGGTAAAAAGAGAAAGAAGGAAAAATGGCCCCCGTCTGACCCCTGGCCCCCGCCCCTCAGTTTTTGTGGTAGTGTGGGCGTGTGGGGTCGAGGGCGGGACTGGGTGGGGTGGGGTGGGGTGGAGTTGGGTGGGGGAGGTGGGAGAGGGTGGGGCGAGTGCGAGATGGTTGGCTGAATGTGCGGACGTCGTGGGTGCGATATCGTATGGGTGCGGGTGGGGGAAGGAGGATAGAGAGTTGGGGGGGGAGGGGGCAAAAGGGAGGGGGGTCAGGAGTAGGGGGGAAGGGGGAGCACGACTTGACCCCACACGGTTTTGGGACTCATTTTTGGGGTGTGGTTTTGCGATGAAGGGTTGCTGTTGTCTGGGGGGAATGTGGGGAGAGGAGGATTAGATGAGGGTGTGGGGAGAAGATATATGGGGGTGTGGGGAGAAGAGACATATATATGGGGTTCATTATTAGCATCTTCATCATCATTTACATTCCATCTCCATCTGCATCGTTTACATTTCCATATTCACATCCATTTTCATTTTCATCTTCAGCATCATCTTCATCTTAATCATTACTACCTTCAAAGCATCTTCCAAATCCCATTGCCCTCTGTAGTGAAAGGTCAGCACGAGCCAGACACAGAATTAGAAAAAAAAAACGAAAGAAAACATGAATATAAAAAAAAGGAAAAAAATACGGAAACAAATGACCAGGAAAAAACTTCCAAGAACTAATGTGGGTTCGTAGAATTGTCATGAAAAGTAAAATTATTAACGTTGTGTGTGTGTGTGTGTGTGTGTGTGTGTGTGTGTGTGTGTGTGTGTGTGTGTGTGTGTGTGTGTGTGTGTGTGTGTGTGTGTGTGTACCAAATGTTGTTGGTGTGTGGGAGGGTTGTTGAGCCTCAGAGAACGGGTTGCCTAATCTATGTCCAGAGTGGGTATACATGGGATGGAAAACATTTGGAGTGATAAGCAAATGAATAAATAAATATATGGAGAAATGAATGAATGGTCTATCTATCTATCTATCTATCTATCTATCTTTCCACGGCCAGACGTCTAAATCCAGGAATGGAGGATCGGGATGAATGACACACACACACACACACACACACACACACACACACACACACACACACACACACACACACACACACACACAATTACTACTTTTACAGTTTAGGGAATCTGTCTCATCTCAGGGACTGCTCATTCGAATTACGCGGAAGAAAAAAAAATAATTCGCTTTACCAACTGCTTGTGTTATATGACTCTAATTTAGTTTATTTTTGCTCCAGCTACGTTAAGAAGAGCCATCGGATCTCTTCCTTTTCTCATCTCTCCATCTCTTCAACCTATTCCATTCTTCTTTCCTCCCTTACTCCACCTTCTTCTCTTCCTCGTCCCCCCACCCCAGTTTTCTCCTACCTTTCTATATCCTTTTTCCACTCCTTTCCACATCTATCCCTATTCTCCTCATCCTCCTTTCTCCTCTTTTTCCCTCTCCTCCTCATATCCTGTGACCCTCTTCCTTTTCCTCATGCTGTGTCCTCCGTTCTCGCCCCCCTCTTCTCTCTCTCTCTCTCTCTCTCTCTCTCTCAAAGCAAGATATATATTTTGTGTCTTCACGCTCATAATTCTCCGCCATTATCCTTAGTTTCTTTCCTTGTCCCTGTCCTACCTCTGTCTCTTTTCTCGTTTCCCGTAATTTTTCTTTTTTTCCTGCATCTTCTTTCTTTATTCTTTTTCTCTAGTCCTTCTTTCTCTTTTCTTTTCGTTTCCTCATCCTGTTTGTACTTCTTTTGTGATCATTTCTTTTCTCATGTCTGTTATATATTTTTTTTTACTTTCCTTCTGATTTTTTTCTTTTCTGTCTCCTTGTCTCCTCCCTTTCTTTTCTGTTTCTTTATTTTCTTTCCAGGCCACATTGATTTTTTTTTACTTCTTGAATCACCGTTAATTTCCTTTTTTTTTTTTCATCATTTCTGCTGACCTCTTCATTTTCCTACTTTTCTTTTTACTTTTTTTTTTATGGACATTTTTTCTCTTTCTTCATCTTCTTCGCCCATCCTTCATTTTCTCTTTCATTATTTTTTCCCTCAATTCTAGTTTTTTTTTTTTCACTTTTTTCTTTCGTTTTGATCATTGATTTTCTATTTCTTGTTTACCCCTTTGGATTTTCTGGTGTTTGTATCGTACTTGCTTCCCGTCTTTTTTTAATTTTCCCATTTCGTTTTTCCTGATTCTCTGTTATTCAGTATTTTTTATTTAATTTCTTTCCATCTCGTACATTTTTTTCCAGATTTTGTCAAGGATTGTTATTTTTTTTCTTTTTTTTTTTTTTGCTTTCCCCCCCTCTCCATTCGTTCTCCTTCCTTCTTTTTTTTTGTTCTTGTCTTTGTTTTTTTTATTTTCCTCTTTAGTCTATTGTCTGGAATATATTTCTCCTGCGCGGTCTTTCTCTGTTTTATTTCTCTCACTTTCTAAACATATTTTGGTTTTCTCGCTTGTCCCTCATTTTGTTTTCCTACTTTCCTCTTCTCTTCGTGTTTTATATTCTGGTTCTTATTAGCCCCAGACGATTTTATTCAGCACCGTTGAAACCTCTCATAGCGAAGAGGCAACAAAAAAATCCATTCAGTGAGATGTACAAATTTTGCTTCTGTTGCCGCCAAACGATTTTCACCTCTTGATTCCGGTGATTTATTTTTATTTATTTATTTATCTATCTATGTATTTATCAATGTATTTATCTATTTTCTTGCCTATGAGTGGTACTTTTAGACGGCTATATTCAGCTTAGGAGAGACTTTATGACCCACAGGTGTTGTATGGAAGCTTAATTATTTCCTTGACTATTATAGAGCCTTCCTAAGCTGAGCAAAAATTGTCTGGCTTAGGATCTATACTGTTTTCATCTTAACCTGGCTCAAATTTTCGTCTTTTACAGCTTGTTTCACGTAGCCAAGTGGCAGAAAAAGATGATGCTACGTCGCTACATCCATTCCATAGCACTTCTTCGTGACTAATACCATATTCCAGTATTAATCCATTGTTACCCCGCAGCATTCAAGATGGAGAAGCAACAATTTAAGGCCAAGTTAAGGTGAAAAGAGTGTAGTGAAGAAATTATTTTATTCTATAATCGCCCTTCCACTGCTGATAGGCATTAGAATTGGAGTAATTTTTCATCTTTTCAGGATTTATATTTTCTTATGTAGATCTTTTCGTTCTTGTATTTCTTCTTTTTTATCTTTCCTTTTTTTTTCTTTTTCTGTGTATTTTTTGTATTTTTTCTTGTATTTTCATTTATTTTTTGCAGCACCCACTTTGTCTCTTTCCTCCTTTCTTTGTTCAGATGAAATTTTCTCTTTCTTCTTGCCTCTATTGTACTCTCTCTCTCTCTCTCTCTCTCTCTCTCTCTCTCTCTCTCGTCATAATATTGCTTGGTTACTCCATATCTTATACTCGCCGACTTACCCTTCCCTCTCTTCTGTTTGTCACTGTCCCTGTCTGTCTGCTGTCTGTCTGTTTTTCTGTCTGGCTGTCTATCTATCTATCTGTCTATCTATCTATCTATCTTTTTCTTCCTTCCTTTCTTTTCTCCTTTGTTTCTTTCTTTTCTCTATTTGTCTGTTTACCTGTTTGTGTGTCTTTCTGCCTTTCTGTGTGTCGATGTATTTGTGTGTCTTTCTGTCTGTCTCCTTCTGCTGGTCTCTGTCTCTGCCCTCATTTCTGTCTCTCTGTCTCTCTCTCTCTCTCTCTCTCTCTGCTTTCGCCACTACTTTTTCTTCCCTTTCCCTATTTCTTCTATTCCTTGTATCTAACTTTGATTGCTTGCGTGGCTATCCATCTCTTAAAATCTCTCTTCAAAGCAGATACCACAGTCATAACGCACTCTGTAAGAAGCGGCCTCGAAAGGACCAATTGATTTGTTGCTGTTTGCTTTCCTTTGTACTCCTTTGTGTTCCTTTGCCCTCTCAGTCTCTCTTTCCATCTGTCCACCCCTCTACCCATCGTCCCTCTCTGCTATACACACAACACCTCCCTTCCCTTCTTTCAACTCCACTCTCCCTCCCCTTCTTTCAACCTCTCCCTCCCCTTCTAGCAACCTCTCACTCTCCTTCTCTCAACCCCTCCTTCCTTCCCATTCCATCCCTTATCCTTTCCCACCCTTTCTCGCAGCCTCACCCTCCTCCTTTATCCACCTCTCCCTTTCCTTTTTGCAAACCTACGCCTTTTCTTTCACTCCCTCGCTTCCCTTCCTTCAGTACCTCACTTCCCTTCTTGCATACTCCTCTCTCCACTCCCACTCCCTTCTCTTCTCCCATCTCTTCATTTGTTCTTTTTCTTTTTGGTTCTTTCCCTTCTCTTAGTCTATCATATCCCCCCCCCAATCTTTCTTTCTTTCTTTCTTTCTTTCTTTCTCCCTTTTTTACTATACTCTCCCTTATTTCTTGCACCTTCCTTCATTCAACTCTCCTCCCTCCTTCTCCCCTCCCTGTTCCCTTTCCAGTCACCCTTCCTATATGTGACCCCTTTCCCCCCCTCCTAATCTTCTCTCCTTCTTCCACTGTTCAGCTCTTCTCTCCCTTCCCCATCAGGCGCTCATTCCTTTTCCCATCGCTTATCCTTTCTCCCTCTTCCTCTCTTTCCCTTCCTTCCTTTTAAATTAACCCTCCCCTTCTCTTACCCTCTCCCTCCTCTCCCATTACTCCCTCCCTCCTCTTCTCTTACCCTCTTCTTTTCCGTCACTCACCCACTCTCCCCTTCTCTTGCCCTCTCTCTCCTCCCTCTTCTCTCACCTTCACTTCTCCGTTCGGCTCTTCTTCTTCCCTCTTCCTTTTTCCCTTCCCCTCCCATTCCCTCATCTTCTCTCTATATTCTTCCGTTCAACTCCCCTTTCCTCCTCCTTCCATCTTCTCCCTTCTCTCATCCCCTCCCCTTCTTCTTCTTCCACCCAGTCTATCTCTCTCTTTCTTCTCTCACTCTCTGCCATCTTCCTACCCTTCCTTTCCCCCCCTTTCTTTTCCATTCGCTCTCCCTTTCTTTTCACCCTTTCCCTACTTCTCCGACCCCTCCCCTCGCCCTTTCTTTCTCTTCTCATCCTCTCCCTCCATTCAGTACTCTCTCCCACTCTCCCCTCAGAAACTTCTCTTACATCTCCCCTTTCCCCTTCCTCCTCCTCCTGCTTCCTCTCACTCTCTCCTCCCACCCTCTTCTACTTCCTCCAAGTAACCCTTCTTCCTCCTCTCTTGTCCCCTTCCTCCCTCCTTCCTCCTCTCCTCCATCCCACTTTGTCCTCTTTTCCTCTCATCCTCTCCCTTTTAGTCCTCCTTCCCTCTCACCTTGCATCCTCCTTCTTCCCTCTCCTCCCCTCTTATCCTCACCCTCAACCTCCTCCTCCACCTCCTCTCATTTTCCCCCTTCCTCTATCCCCCTCCTCCCCTCTTCTCCACTTCCCCTCCTGCTCCTCTCCCTTCCCTCTCTCTCTTCACATCCTCTCCCTCCTCCTTATCCCCCTCCTCCCCTCCTACTCCCCCATCCCCTTCCTTCCCTCCTCCCCCTCCCCCCCTGCCTGCCCCGGGTGGGTCTGAGCTGCCCAGATAACATCAAGCGTCACGACACCGCCCCCGGCACGCACACACGCACACGCACACACACACGCACACGCCGACCCTTACACACACACGCGCGCACACTCAGACACTTATACCTAACAGACATATGCATTCATACACACGCACGCCTTTCGTGTGTGTGTGTGTGTGTGTGTGTGTGTGTGTGTGTGTGTGTGTGTGTGTGTGTGTGTGTGTGTGTGTTTGTGTGTGCGTTCCTGTGTTTGTGTGTGTATATGCGTGCATGCTACATAGTTTCACAAAGTTACATAGATAGACAGACTTTACCGTGGGCAGTAGGTGGTCCGTCCCTCATATTAGTAACCAAACTTACCTTCTAATTACACAGGTTTTACAGGTAGACAACAGTGCAGGTGTGTAAGTTTAATGAGAGAGAGAGAGAGAGAGAGAGAGAGAGAGAGAGAGAGAGAGAGAGAGAGAGAGAGAGAGAGAGAGAGAGAGAGAGAGAGAGAGAGAGAGAGAGAGAGAGAGAGAGAGAGAAAGAAAGAAAGAAAGAGAGACTTCAATCAGGATGCATCTTCACTTACAGTCATCATAATAATCTGCGCTCGCGCACACACACACACACACACACACACACACACACACACACACACACACACACACACACTTATTCACATTTTCCCATTAAGGTTTACATACACAGACACAAAACATACATGAGTAATCGCTTAACACTTACGTAACTGTGCGTGGAAGCTGGAAGTGTTCAGTCATAGTGACACACACACACACACACACACACACACACACAGCCTTCCGTCACCCTTGTGCGTGGGTGTTTGTGAGAGGGAGGGAGGGAAGAGTGGAAGGGAGGAGGGATGGGAGGAGGAGGGAGGGTGAGAAGGACAGAAAGAGAAGGGCCGGAGATGAGGTTAGAGAGGGGGCAAGAGAAGAGAAAATGAGAGATAACAGAGAAGAAGGGTGGGGGAAGAGTTTAGAGAGAGGAAGGGGGGGAGAGAAGAGAAAGAAGAGAGAAAACAGAGAGGGAAAGGAGAGGGGTAGGAAAGGGTTAGAGAGGAGAGATGGGGGGAGAAGAGGAGAGAGGAGAAAGAAAAGAGGAGAGGGACATGAGAGAGGTAGAGGAAAATGTTAGAGAGAGGAAATGAGGAGGAGAAGAGGAGGATGGAACAAGAAAGACGAAAGCTTAAAAAGAAGAGTAGATGGATGGGTTAAAGAGGGAAAAGAGGAGGGCAAGAGGAGAGGACAGAAGGAGATAGGGTTAGAGAAGGGAGGGAAGGTAAGTGAGATGAGAATAGGGGTAGAGAAAAGAGAAGAGGAACAGGAGAGGGGAAGAAGGAAAAGTAAGAGAGAGGAAGGAAGGGAACAGAGAGGAAGAGGGGGAAAGAGGAAGGGACACTGAAAACACAGATAACACGAGGGCTATTGACCCATAACGAGGTTGTCTGCCTGGGTGTAACTAATTACATTTAAGATATAACCAACGTGTAAGAGAACAGATTAGAAAAAGAGAGGGAAAGGAGGGAGGGGAGGGACAGAAGAAGAGAGGAAAGAGAGAAGTGGAGAGTGAAGAAAAAGAAGAGATGACGGACAGGAAGAGAAGGTAGAGAAAGGAATGAAGGAGTCGGGAAAGAGAGAGAGAGAGAAAGAGAGAAAGAGAGAGAGAGAGAGAGAGAGAGAGAGAGAGAGAGAGAGAGAGAGAGTCAAATAAAAAAGTAAAGTAGACACAACAAATAAAAAGGAAATAGGGAGGAAGAAAAACATAAAGCGGAAAAGAAAAAGAAGAGAGAAAGGAGACCAAGGAAATGAAAGAGAAAAAAAAGAGAGGACCGCAGAAACAGGCAGTAAAAGAGGAAATGGAGATGGAAGATAAAATGGAAATGGAAAAGGGAGAGGCAGAATGAACCAGAGGGATTAGGGATTAGGGATCGGGGAAAGGTGTCGCTAAGTGAGGCTGGTATTTGAGGAAGAGGAGTGAGAGGAAAGGGAAATATTCTTGTGGTCTTAGGAGACTCTCAACTAGCTCTTCATAGGGTATGACGATTACTATAACCTATGAGAGAGAGAGAGAGAGAGAGAGAGAGAGAGAGAGAGAGAGAGAGAGAGAGAGAGAGAGAGAGATTCCACTGAATGTCGTTTATGCAAGCTAAGTGGATGTTGAAAAATATTAGTAACACTGAAGAGAATGTTAAGGTAATTTTTGCACATGGTGCGTTGATATTGTCTTGTGTATTACTGATGGAAATTAGATGGATAATGAAAAGATACAAATTAAATACAAATAATACACGGGCGCAGTATGCAAAATCAATCGCTAAGGAATGGATGCTCGGGAGATCTTAAACCTACGAGAGCAGAGATCCAGGTGCCTGAAAGGATAGAAGAGTGAGAGATTAGAAGAGGGATAGGATGTCTGAAAGAAAAAGTTTTGAGAGAGTTGGAGAATATGGATATGTAGCTTGAAAGGAGAAGGAATAATGAGAACAAGGAGGATTACTAACTTTCCTTGGGTGAGAAAGTAGAAGAGAGATGTGAGGCCTGAGAGGAGGAGGACTAAAAATGTAGTGAGAGTAAGAAAAGTGAGATGTGAAGCCAGAAATGAGGAGCAGTGAGAGAACAGAAAAATGAGAGAAACACGAAAACAGGACGAGAAAGCTAGGATGGATGGATGAGTGGATAGATATGTGGATGGATGGATGAATGAATGAATGGATGGATGGATGGATAGATGAAAGGATGGATGGATGAATGGATGAGACGTATACCACTCACTCTTCAAACCATAGAAGAGAGTCTGTCAGCAAAGAGAATGTAACTTAATGGATGCTTCACTTAACCCCGTCACAACCAGACGTCTCTCAAGAGCTCAACAAAATCGCCTTGCAGTAGCTAAAATAAAATAGAAGATATCATCCTACTGAAGGGGTTAAAGAGTGGTCATCGTAGTAATGGGATGAAGTCTACTGTTTCGATGCCACTGATATCCCTTTCTTTATGAGTTTTTACCATACAGCGCTACCGACGTCTATTATCCAATCCTTTATTTTCCCGTCAAGAGCGTAGAGACCCGGGTTAGCCCACTAAGTACAAACATTTAAGACGAGAATGGCCAGTCGCTCCTCCCTGACTGGCATTATACAAATATCAAACTCTATCACCTGCATGTAAACCCTTATGGGCCATATTCGGCTGGAGCACCTAAAGCACCTAGACCACCGGGAGTCCATGTGATTACATCGCTACCACTCAACGTAATAAACGGTCACCTGGCCTATAAGATTTTTTTTTTTTTTTTTTGTCGGTCACTCAAACTTTTATCCAACTATGAAATATCCTCTCGATATGGAGGACTTACAAATGATACCTTTTAACGTCTTCAGTACGGTGGTGTATCTGTATTTACTCTTGGCGAATTTTTAAAGTTTAATAGAGACCCATAACACTGAAGGGGTTAGGTTGCATGAAACTGCCTGGCGGGGTTAGGATAAAATAGAAAAATATCATTGTATTGAAGAGGTCAAACAAATCGGGAAGGGGAGAGAGAGAGAGAGAGAGAGAGAGAGAGAGAGAGAGAGAGAGAGAGAGAGAGAGAGAGAGAGAGAGAGAGAGAGAGAGGAAGCTCACTTTATCAAGACTGGCACCAGCTCACACTGATAACACATAAGATAGCCCACACTCTATAATTACAACCCTTCTCAAGTTACACACATTATATTTACCATCATGACGGCGTCGTAATAAAGCAAGGGAGAGAAATATAAAAATAATAAAGAGAACACAGATTATAAAAGAAAGTATAGCGTGCTGAAAAAGTTGGATGATATATTTTTTGCAGTGTTAATTTCAGAGATGAAGGCGTTTTTGAAAGACGAGAAGAAATATAATGACGGTAATAAATGAACACTATCATTATTATCACTTTTATTATTATTATTATTATTATTATTATTATTATTATTATCATCATCATCAGCAACAACATCAACATACCTACCACTAACAACCATAATAACAAAAAACATAAACATTACCACTACCATCATCATCATCATCACCACTACGATGAAGTGTAGTGATGGGAAAGTGATGAATGTTTGTGTGATGACTAGTGATGACTTTGACTAATACCCTCTCAGTCGATGGTCAGCACTGATAATGAGGGTGGTGATGAGGAGAGGAGGGAAGAGGAAGACAGGAGGAAGGGAGGGAGGGGTGAGGAGATAAGGAGGGGAGGAGGATAGGAAGGGGAAGGAAGGGATAGGAAGAGGAAAGAAGAAGGGAGTGGAATGAAGGGATAAGAAAGGGAGGAGAGGAGGAAAGGGAGATCAATGGAGGCTGGAGGCTGGGAGGGATGTAGGAGGGAAGGAGAAAAAGGAGGTAGAAAGGGGATGAATGGGAAAGGGGAAAGGGGAGGAAATTGGGGTTATGACAAAGGGAAAGAGGGGAGATGAGGAATGGGGGGGTGGGGAAGGTAGGAAGAGGAAGGGGGGGAGGAGGATATGGAAGGGAAGGGAAGGAAAGTGGTGTTACCAAGAAGTGAGAGGGAAGGAGAAGGAAGGAGGGGGAAAGGGCGAGAAGGGACGGGGGAAGGAGAGTTGAAGGAAGGGAGAAAGGGCTGGAGGAAAGGAAGGAGAGGAGGAAGGGGAGCGTGAGTGAAAGAATAGGGGAGGGAGGGAGGAGGTGTGAAAAAGAGGTGAAAAGGGTAGGAAGGAAGTAATAAAGAGAGGAGGGAGTGCGAGATGGGAGGAAGGGATTAAGAAGTCATGGGAGGAAGGAAGTTTTATCTTGGAGGGAGGGGGAGGGCGAGGGGAGGAAGATAGAAAAGGGAGAAAAGGGGAGAGACGAAGAGGCGGGGAGGAGAATGACAGCAGTTATCGAAAAGGTGATGGTGAAAGGAAAAATGGAGAGAGAGAGAGAGAGAGAGAGAGAGAGAGAGGGAACGCTATTTTCATTATATTCATTCCAGTTTCAGATGATTTAGTAAGATTGGTTTTTTTCTCTTTTTGGATGGGTAAAATATAGCATTCATTAAGCCCTGCGGAACTGAGAGGGATGCCTTCACGTGGTGGCACCGATATACAAATGTCCCTCACCTTCTCTGTCACTGAAAAGGATGATGAACTGTAGGTAAAGGGTAATTTCCGTCTTCAGTCCACCGGGTTCACGTCCTTATGACTAAGGGGCCACAACAACAACATCTAGTCCTTATTAAGCACTTTCCTACTTGGGGTTCTTCCTAAGCTGATTATAGTCGTCTGGAAACAGCAAGAATAAAAGAAAAGGATCGCTTTACTGAGAGGGTTAATGCTGAAAGAGGGAGGAAGATAAAGGGAAGAACAGGAGAAAGAGGAAGGGAAAGGACTGGAAGAGAGAAGAAGAGGGAGATGAAAGAGAGAGATAAATGACGAAGTGAAATGGAGACTAGCAGGAGGAGGAGGACGACGACGACGAGGACGAGGAGGGGGGAGGAGGAGAAAGAGGAAGAAGAGGAGGAGGAAGAGGAAGACGAGGAGGAGGAAGAAGAAAAGAAAACGGAAAATAAATAAAACGCGTAACAGTGAGGAGGAGAGATAAGAAGCAAGGAAATAAGAAAAAAAAGTAAGAGAAATGAGGAGAGAAAAAAAATATGGGTAAGGAAAAAACCAGCAATAAGTAGTAAGTCATAGCTGAAGGCGCCTTAATATTAAACCTTTACGGGTAAGTGACCGGCGTAGGCTTCTGGTGGCACTACAAGACTGAAAAAAGTCTCCAGTTGCCTCGAAGATTCGAATAGATTCCCCAGACCAGGACCTACACGACAATTGCTTTTCAGTTAACTAGGCCAAAAGTCATGAGAGAGAGAGAGAGAGAGAGAGAGAGAGAGAGAGAGAGAGAGAGAGAGAGAGAGAGAGAGAGAGACAGAGAGAGAGAGAGAGAGACGCCAACATACAGCAATTAAAAGACTACAATGCATGGGTAGCAAGTGATCCTCTCCAGTTGCCTCTCGTTGGAACCTATACATCTTGATAAATGGCTCATCAGCTTGAATTACCGAGAAGCACACCTACTGATTGTGCCAAAGAACGTGTAGTTAACCATTATCTAATTTTTATTTAATTAAGCACCGATAAGGATTAATCCCCCGAATACGAGGACCTCAGTTATCTTGTTCTTGGTACAACTAGAGAAAGAAGCTCCATCACACCGTAGGCATATCTGATTATGGTTCAGTATCACAGCGTTAACATATACAAAAATCAACTGTTTACGTTCTGTGTGAAAACTTAACGCTTTCAGTCAGAGGGCGTTTCTTTTATCCTGTTCTTGCGAGTTTCTGTGGATTCTGGATAATTTTTTCGGAGTGGAGAGGAATAAAACCTTCATCACTTTAGCCACCAGAGAGCTTTCCTAAGCAGAATGAAAGCGTCTGGTATCAACAAGAATTAAGCGAAAAAGACCTGATAAGGTGTTAAGTGCAGCTAATCACATCTACTTAAGAGTTATGGAGGATTAAATAATTATCTTAAACATTTAACCATTGTGCAGTACTTGATATGCAGAATTAATCTCTTCGCTGGGATGATGTCTTTGTTTAGTTTTTTCTACTGCTAAACGATTTTATTGAGCTTAAGACCGACCCCTCGTAGTGGAGAGGATAGAAACAGCCTCCATGAACCCCTTCAGTAAGTTGATGTTTCGTTGATGTTTTTGTAATCTCTGGTACAGCCTACCGATTTTATTGAACTTGTGCGAGGCTAGTCGTAGTGAATGGGTTTATGATATGTTGTTGATTTCCTCTAAGCTTGAAGTAATGACATTTAAGAAAGTGCTGGTTATTAGAGCGGATGGGAAGTTAGAGAATAATAAGTAGAGGGAAGGATTTGGGGGAGGGGGAGGTGGATGGAGGAAGTGATGGTGGACTGGGAGAGAATGTGCCAAGGAAGATGGAGGGAGGGAAAATGAATGGAGGGTAGGCGGGAGGGGCAGAAGGAAAACAGTCAGTAGAATATGAGGAAGGGAGGGAAAATAAGCAAATGGGAGAACAGGAGGGTGAGCTGGGGTGTTGGAGGCAGGGTGGCATGGAGGGTGGGTAAATGGGAGAGGAGTGAAAGGGAGGGAGATGGGTTAGTGGGCGGGGTAGGGAGAGAAAGAGCAGGGGAGAAGGAGGGTTGGTAAATGATTGGCGATTGAGAGGGGGAGTATGGGAGTGGAAGGGTGGGAGGGTGAATGAGTGGATGGGGAAGCGAGAGGGCAGTGGAGTGGGCGGAAGACCAGGAAAAGGTGGGTTGGGAGGAAAGGGAGCTGAGAGGGACATGAGGGGGGGGCTGGACTTTGAGTGGAGGCGAGAGTGAGAAAGTGGGAAAATGTGAGAAAAGAGAGAGAGAGAGAGAGAGAGAGAGAGAGAGAGAGAGAGAGAGAGAGAGAGAGAGAGAGAGAGTGCAAGAAAGTTTGTGAGACAGTGGGTGACGAGAGAGAGAGAGGTAGGGAGTGAGGGGGCTTGGGCTGGGGTGGGTGAGCCTGTTAGCACCGACCTGATAGTATCGCACATCACGATCTGGCTATACCGCACCCACGGAGGCCGGGGGATGGAGGGAGGGAGTAGGGGGTTACCTGTCCACCCCTATACACCCCTGTCCTCTCCCTCATCCTCACTCTCATCCTACCTGCCACTCATTCCCCCCCCTCCCCTCTCTCTTTCTCTCTCTCTCTCTCTCTCTCTCTCTCTCTAACCATACCCAGGTGTCACTCATTTTCTCCCTTACCCAGACTCTTACAAACGCTGTATATCAGTCATTCTACCTCAACTTCTGGACGACTAGATGGAGGCAAAATATTTCACCTCAATATTCATGAAGGACGATTCTTAACCCAGAATCACAGATCAACCAATGTAAGTTTTGCAGTCTGTAAGCGGCTGGAACTATTGTAAGGGACGACATCGCTGACCGCCAGGAGACAAACGCTAATTTTGAGATTCACGACACGGATTTAAAGGAAGAAGATCGCGTCTCGCAAGATTACTGGAGCTATATGGTAAATTATTCCACACTGGTGAGGTCAATAGATCTCTAGACAAGTTCCCTGATTTTCGGAAAGCTATGATGTGGTGCCTCGTATTAAACTTCTCATCAAACTTAAGACGTTCGGTGTATCAGGTTACACATGTACAGGTAGTTAGGCACCTATAGTTCTTTCACCTTCACTTAGCCCAGATTTTCGTACTCATGTAGCTTACTAATTCCATGTACAGGTGTAGGTCAGTGGTAGAAGACGATAGTGCCGAGGCTCTACATCCTTTCCATGGCACTTCTTCATGACTAGTGCCATATTCTAGTTTTAATCGTTTCTTACATTTCAGCATTCAAGCTGGAAAGATGAGGATTTTAAGCCAAGTTAGAGTAAAAAGGGTATAGTTGCTTAACAGAAAATCAGGAGTAGCCCTTAAAGAGGAAACATCTCCTAGGGTTTTTGAATGCAGCGAAGGGCCAAAGGGTTCAGTGCTAGGGCCCGTTCTCTTCACAATATTCACGATGGTTCGTAAAAAGCGCATCACTAAAAACTCGCCTGGTAGTATCTTTCGTGTTGCAGGGACGGCTTGGTTTGCATATGGCGATGGGAGTAGGAAATAAATAAATGATGCACGGTAGACAATGAAGATGTTGACTGAACCATCCCCGCTGAAAAAAAAGAAAAAGAAAGAAAGAAAGAAAGAAAGAATCGTCGAGTGGAGTGCAAATGGAACTTTATATATGGACCACTCTGAATGAAAACGGAAATTGACATGGATCAAAATAATCATATATCGAAATCTGCAGACGATTAAAAAACTGGTAGTGCTATTGTTTGAAAAAAAAAAAAAGAAAAAAAGAAACACGATAGAACTGGAGCAAGACAATGACAAGATTTAGGAATTGGTTTACATATCGAAAGTCGAAACATTTTTTTTTTCAGTTATTTGATTCTCATAGTGTCGCTTCTAACTGCTCTGTATGACTGAACGACGAAGAGACTGGAGAGTGACAGTCTTCTGCTTTGCTATCCTGTTCCCGAAATTCTGTGTTGAGAAGTTTAGTCTTTCTGTTAATATCAAAGTCAGGATCCCCTAACAAGGACTCTAAGATCTGTTTCTCTCTCTCTCTCTCTCTCTCTCTCTCTCTCTCTCTCCACGCATCTTTCACCTCTCACCCTCACCTGCCCTGACATACACACAGACAAACTCACCTCTGGTCTGTCTCTCTCATCCATTTTTTCCTTTGCTGAATCTTTTAATTTACTACTGGGTCTATTTCTCGTTTTTATTTGTTTTTTGTCTTTATCTTTCATTGTCTCTGTCTTTGTCTATTTTCTTACATCACTTTATCTGTATGTTTCATTGCCTCTCTCTCTCTCTCTCTCTCTCTCTCTCTCTCTCTCTCTCTCTCTCTCTCTCTCTCTCTCTCTCTCTCCCTCTCTCTCTTTCTTTCTCTCTCTCTCTCTCTCCCTCCCTCTCTCTCTCTCTCTCTCTCTCTCTCTCTCTCTCTCTCTCTCTCTCTCTCTCTCTTAACCCTTCAGAGCAGGTGGTAAGCGTGATGGATACTTCCCTAATTAGCGACAGGTGAATACGTTCCAGGGAGAGGGGGAAGAGGAACGTAGGAAAAGAAGTGGAAGAACGTAGGAGAGGCTGAGGAATGTAAGAAAAGAGGGACTGTAAGAGGAGGGGCGGAAGAGAAGAGAGAGGCAGAAGAATACAAGAGTGAAAAGAGGGAGTAGGAAGAGGGAGAAATGATATGCAGATGAATATTGGTTAGGAGAAATGTGGAAAAAAGCAGGAAATGATAGAAGGTGAGGAACGAGGAAGGGGGATAGAAGAGGGGAGAAATTAGAGGTAAGGAAGACAAGGGAACATAGGAGGTGAAGGAGGTGGAGGAACGGAGGAAAGGGGAATGGAGGAAAAGAGAAAAGGGAAGTGGAGGAACTGAGGAAAGCTGGAGGGTGGAGGAACAGAGGAGAAGAGGCAGTCATGGGAACGAAAGAGAGAAACATAGCAAAAGGAGCAGTGAGGGAAAGGAAAAGAATTAAATAGTTTGGTATAGATAGATAAATGACGAAAGTTAAAAGAAAATGGATTCTTTTTTTTTTTTAAATTCATTAACCCTCTGAATGACATGATTTCTCTCAACTGAAGAAATTTGTCTGATGTTAAATTGAATAATATGCTTAACTGTATCCAAAGTAGCATAAATAAATGAATAAATATATTAACAAAAAAAATATATATAAATAAATAAATACAAATGATAGAGAAAATTTTTAACACTTTGACTGTTACGATTACTCTCAGTAGAACAAAGTTGTTTGACGCTAGATTGAGATATATTCCTAAATGTATTAATGGCAGCGAGAGGGTTAATCGAAGCAGTTTAAAATCCTTTTACTTTTATAATTTTTCCACCAAAAAAAAAAAAAAAAAAAAAAAAAAACAAGAAAATCGCTTGGTTTTAGCCTAACAATGTAATATACAGTATATATATATATATATATATATATATATATATATATATATATATATATATATATATATATATATATATACAGTATATATAAACTACAATGTTACATGGACCTCCGAAACTAAAAATGAAAGTGCCATTGGTTATATAGATTTTTTTATAATAGCAAAAGCTTCAATAATCATTAAATTGTTGCAAGAATTTTTTCTATGCAGTTGTCTTTATGAGATATGTACAGATACCATCTCGTACCAAGCAGACCTCTAATAATTACTAAAAACGTGGTTGTATGAGCAGTCTAATTTGCTTCATACTTGTCTTTCCATTTATTAATATAAGTTCTAAATCATTAGGTTACCTTTTCACGATAAACTGAGCACTACGAGTATAAAGAGTTTGGTTCTACATATTTACCGTATGACATCACACAGACGTCCACTAATAAACAAATTAACTTCATATATATTTACCTCCCATGTTAAACAGATCACTATGTATAAACAAGGATTTCAAGGGCGTCTATGGAAAATGTATGGCAGTGTATTATATACATAACAATTTTAATCGACTCTAGTACCGGCCTGCAAAGATAAATTCAAGCAAATTTTACCCTCCATTTTGCGGAGATACGGTACTGCTTCTCTTCTTCCCTCCTTCTTCTTTATTAATTGTCTGCCTTTTTTCCTTCCCGTCCTCCCTTCCTCCTCCTCCTCCTGTTTCTCGTCTGCCTTTCCTCTTTCCCGTCTTTCGTCTCTTCGGCTTTTTCGTCTCCCATCTTCTATCCTCACTTCATCTTTTTCCGCTAATCCGCATCCTCTCACTATCTTCTCTGCCTTTCCCTCCCACTTTCATTCTCTTGCTATCCCCTTTCTTAACCTATCTTTTCTAATTCTCTTTTTTCCTCCGTCCTTCATATCTCTCTTGTCTCTTCTCTTCCCATTCCTCAACCTTTCATTTCTATCTTTTTTCCCTTCCCCTTTATCTTCTTTATCCTTCATTTCTTTCATTTCCCTTATTCTTTCCTCCTCGTTTTCCTCCTCTCCATCCTAGTCACTTTGTCTTTTTGCCTTCCTTTATCTTTACCGTCTCTTCTGTTCACATTTCTCTCTCCCTCTTTTCACCATTTCCCCTCTCCCTGTCGTAACCCGTTACCCTCCCCTCTCTCTTCTTTATCACTATCCATCCCTTCTTTTTCACTCTTCTTCTTCATTCTTCTCTTCCCCCTCCCCTCCCTTCTCTCTACATGATGGAAGCGGCCTCGTACAGGTGTAGCTCAGGGGTTTGGCTCTCATCATCTCTCACCTGTCCCTCCCTCTTTTTCCTTCTTTCGCTCCCCTCTCTTTTCTCCCTCTTCCACTTAACTCATTGTCTCTCCTCTTTTCATCTCTTCCTTCTTTTTTCCTCCCTCTCTTTCCTTTTCTTCCCTCTCCTTCCTCCAGATTTCTCATTTATCTCCTCTTCTTTCTCCTTTTGTCTTGCTCTTCCTCTCTCTTTTCCTTCATTTCATTCTCTCTTTCCCTCTTCTCCTCCTTCTATCTCACTTCCCATTTTCCAGGAGTCTCGTCTTAATCAACTCCCCTTTTTCTTTTCCTCTTCTCCTTTCTCTCTTTTTTCTCCTCTTCTTTCTCTTTTCTTGTCTTTCTTTCCCTTCCCTCTTCCCTTCCTTTCTTTCTCCTTCTTCTGCTCCTCTCGCTCCCTCTTTCTCTCTCCCCCCCCTCTTATTTATCACTCCACCTTCTCTTTTCCTTCCCTCTCTATTTCTCATTTTTCCTAGCCTTCATTTTCTTACTCTGTTTCATGCATTTGCTTCCTTTATCATTTTCTGGTTTTCCTCTCTTTCCTCTTCTCTTTCTGCCTTTATCCCTCCACCTACATGATTGACACAGCCCAGGACACTTTCAACTCTCACATTTTCCTCCCTCTTCCTTCTTGCCTTTATTCTCTCTTCCATTCTTTCTCAACCCCCCCCCCTCACGCTTCTTCTCTCCTTTTCCGTCCCTGTCTCTCTTATCTTTTCTTAAGCTCCTTCTACCTCCTTTTCCTCTCCACCCATTAAATTTTTCTTGATTAATTTTTCCAGCGTATTGTTTATCTCCTTTTCTATCATTCGTTCCCTTCTCCTCCCTCGCTTATTCTCATCCCATTTCTCTTTCCATCTCTTTTTACCCCTCTCCCCTTCCCCTTCCTTCTCGTTTCTCTCCATACAGGTGTAGCGCAGGTGTCTAGTTTTCATCAACTGTTACCCTTATATCTCCCTCTCCCTTTCCCTCCCTCTCTCTCTTTCCCTCCCCTACTGTCCCCCCCCCCTCTCTCTCTCTTTCCCTTCCATCCTCTCCCTCTCTCTCTTTCCCTCCCCTCCTCTCCCTCTTCCCTTTTTTTACTTATTCTCCATCTTTGTTCTTTTTTCTCTTCTACTCTCATTCAACTTCCATTCTCTTTTCTCCCCTTTCCACTTCCATCCCTCCATCTCTCCTTTTCCCTGCCATCCCTCCATCTTTCCTTTTCCTTCCCCTTCCTCGCTTTTTCCACTCACTCCCTCCTTCCCTCTCTCTCCCTTCTCCCCCACCTCTCTACATGATGGACGCGGCCTCAGACAGGTGTATCGCAGGTGTCTAGTCCTCATCAGCGCATAACGAAGAGGATAATTACCGACGAATAGCATAATTAGCAATGACAGGCGAACGCTGGGGGAGACGCGAGGTTAATTGGGCCCCGGATCGATTACTTGTGGCACTTAACAGGGAATTAAACATGGGGGTACAAGGGCTGTTGGCGTGTAGTGTAGCTGGGTGGTGGTGCATGGCGTTCCCCAGGGGGCTCTCTTGGCCTCCTCGCTGTTTATATATTGCAGTATTCTTTTGCTATGTATTTCTTTTGTGTTGTAACTCTTTCATATTCTCTCTCTCTCTCTCTCTCTTGTTTTTCAGTAACTCTTTTGATATTCCTTTTTTTTTTTATATTCTTTCTTGCTTTGTCTTTTTTGCAGTAATTCTTTTGTTATATATTTTCTTTTATGTCGTAACTCTTCCATGCTTTCTCTACTGTTGCAATAGTTTTTTTGATACTGATTTTATTTATTTATTTATTTTGCCGTTACTCTTCCATGGTTTCTCTCTTTTTTTGCCGAAATTCATTTGATATTTATTTATTCTAGTATTAATTTATTTTACTGTGACTCTCACGTTTTCCATTTTTTTTTTTTTGCAGTAATTCTTTTGAGATTATTTCTTCCGTGTCGTAACTCTTTCATGTTTTTTCTTTTGTCTTTTTACTCCCATTTCTCCATCCTTCAATTTTACTTGCGTTTTGGTATTAATTATGATAATCTTGTTAACGTTGATGCTTACGTTGATAGGGAGACTAGAGTTTTGGAAGGGTAAATGAAGTAAATTTCTTATGGCATCAGATAAGGTTGGTACTCTCTGGACACATTATTAACTCCATCTTCAAGCTTATGGTAGGACGTGGTGGCTAAACTAAGACTTTGTATTTATACCAGTGCACTGAGTGATGGATTACTTGTGACATATAACAGCAAATTAAAAAAGAAGTACAAAGTCTGTTGGTTGGAAGTTGAGTGTGGTGTTCCCCAGGGGGTTGTCTTTGCCTTGTCGCAGTTTATATTTTGCATTATTAATCTCTTCTTTTTGTTCGTTCCGCTTTGTACTCTATCTCACTGTGGTTTCGTTTTTGCAATATTAATTCTTTTGTGGTTTATTTCTCTCGTACTTCTCTTTTCCCGAAATCTCCCCTTTCTGCTAAAAATACTAAAGATTTCGGCTTTAATGGTGATGCTGGTGTTTGATGTCGATGTTGATGTTGGAGAGGAGTTAAAAATAATTAAAACAGTCGTCATAATTCTGAAGAGGCAAAGGGAGACTATTTTTAATGCGACTGGGCGTGGTTGTTCTTTATGAGCAAACTTGGTTAACTTTATATTCAGACTTGAAGGATGAGATTAAAACACACAAACTTTTCTTTCAGTGACTGATGGATTACTTATGCCGTCTAGCAGGGAATCAAACATGTGGGAACAAGGTCTGTTAGGTGGTAGGTGGTGTGTAGTGTTTACGAAGGTGCTGTTGTTACCTCATTCTGTTTTATATTTTCAGTATCTCCTTGTGTAATTTGTTTTATTTTCGTAATATTTTGCTTTATGTCTTCTTTTATTTATGTTGTGTTGCCTTTTGGTTTGTCTTTTTGTCATTTTAGTTTGTTTTCCTTTTTTCTAGACGTTCTCCATTCCGTAAAAAGACAATGGGGACTTGGTATGGGTGATGTTGACGTTCATATGCGTGAGTTCAGAATAAAGGAAAACGCATGAACGCATGATACCGCAGTGCTAAGAGATACTGTTTGGGATAGTCTATTGGGTTTGGTAGTTTTAACACGCAATATTAACTCAGTATTTCGACTTAAGATAAGAGGGGAAGGTAAAACTCAGACTCATGGTAAAGGAGGGGATCACTATTTTAATAATTTATATACAGCCTTCATTAACTTCTTCATGGTTATGTTACTCATGCTGAATATAATCGCATAGTAAAGAAAATATAAAAATTAACTCCAAGGGCTTAGGAAGTTAACAGGAATTATCCTCTTAATTCTGGTGAATTTTTAAATTTATTCTTGCTACATCCAGAAAATTTTATTTGGTTTACAGGAAACCTCTTGTAGTGAACGGATCAATGAAGGCTTTATCCAATCTCTCCCATTCAAAAAGTCTCTCCCAGGCTGAGTATGACTGTCTGATGGCAGAAAGAATAAAGTCTGTACGATGTGAAAAGGTTAAACATGTAGGTACAAGGTCTGTTGGCATGTAGTGTAGCTGGGAGGCGGTGTTCCCCAAGAGGCTCTCTCGGCCTCCTCGTTGTTTTTATTTTTTCTTTCTCTCTCTCTCCCTTTTCGTTCGCTCGTTGTTCTTTGTATGTTCGTGCAGTTGGTAACAGATTTTCTTCTATATTTATTTGTTCCCCCGATACATAATTGTTTATTATATCTATCTATCTATCTATCTATGTCTATCTATGTATCTATCTATCTATCTGTCTATCTATGTATTTATCTATCTATCTATATTTTTTTATTTTTTATTTTTTCCTAAAATAATTTACGTGTCGACTGTTATTACTGGTGTTGTCCTACTTACGTATTTTATTCTTACTTCTGATGAACGACTCAAGAAAGCTGCGGGAAATCCTTGCGTGTCAAGGGGTTTATGAATGTTATTTGAATTTCTTCAGAGAGGTTTGTCTTAAAGTGAATAAAATCATTTGATGCTAGTCAGAACACGGTAATGAAAGAGTCATTGATTTGAAAAGATTAATAGAGAGTGCTTCCCCATGCATCAAGCTGGGCTAATACTCTCTGAATACATCATGAACCCCTTCAGTCTGGCTACATATTCTCTGTTTTGCTAAAATCAGACTTGTTTATTCAGCTCATGACTTTCTTTCTAAACTGGAGGCAATAAAAACAGCTTTCATTATACACTTCACAGCTAGAGGTCGTCTTAAAATTAAACATATGCGTTTACTAACCAAAAAAATCACTTTCTGCTAAAATTATGCCACTGGACTGAAAGAGTTTACCCAATATTCAGGCTTGTGACAGGAGAGGGTGAATAGAAGGACTCATTCGCTAAGGACCTGATCATTCACCATGTCGACTGGCAGAATGCTCAGTATGATAAATGCATTCTAGTATGAGTAACAGGTGGGTTGTCTGACACTTCGGCAAGCAGATGAAGATAGACAACTAAACAGACACAGGGTGAAAAATATTGCATAGCCGAGGGTCTGGTTCATAGGTGATGGGTAGCAAGATTTTAGTGATTTTTAGGAAGGGTAGTGGACAGAATGAGATATAAAGTTGCAGGTGGATAATGTATAGAGCAAAAAATTATCATCATGACTTCAATTCACTTTTCACACATACATGGAGTGAGGGTAAGAGGTCAATGGGACTGAATCAAGGGAGAAAGGAACCCTCAGTACAATCTCCTTTATATGGCACGTATGTACAGTATGTATGTAAGTGTGTGTGTGTGTGTGTGTGTGTGTGTGTGTGTGTGAGAGAGAGAGAGAGAGAGAGAGAGAGAGAGTACATCCGTCCCTACCATCCCTCCCCTCCTTTCCTCCTTCCCCTCCTCATCCTCTCTCATTCTCTCCCTCTTTTCCTTCTCGTTCTCCTCCATCCTCCCCCACATTCTTTTTCTCAGCTTCTCTACATTTTTTCTATTCTCTCTCTTTTCCTTTGCAAATAGTGGGAGGAAAAGAGAGATGGAGCGAAAATAGCCAAGAGAAAAGGAGTTGAGAGAGAGCAATATCACCCCTTGCCCTCATATCCCCTTTGTCCCCTTCCTTTCTCCCTCTCCCTCTCCCTTTCCTCCCAATCTTCTTCCCTACCCCTTTCCCCCTTGCTTTCATCCTTTCCTCTTTCACATCATCCCCCTCCAAGCATGCTCTCCCATCCCTCTCACTCCGCCTTCGCCCCATCCCATCCCTTCTCTCAACCCCTCTCCCCGTCCCCCCAACCCTCCGCCGGACCCACCACAGCCGAATCAGCCACCAAGCCGCTCATTTGCCTGCCCGGCTGTACAACACAACGCTAATATAGAGGAACATGGGCTGGGGGGATCAGGGGGGTGAGGGGGAAGACAGAATTGTAAAGATGAGGGAGAGAGAGAGAGTAGATTGGTGATGAGGGAAGGAATAAAAATTATGTGGGGGAGTGGGAAGGTGGGATAGTGGGGTTAAGAAATTTGAGAGAGGGATTTGAGAAGGAAGAGGAGGGGAGGCTAAGAAGAGAGGGGGTGGTGAGGCTAAGGGAGTAGGTACTGAGGGAGGGAGGGAAGGAGGGGATGCTGAAGGAGAGTGTAGACTGGGGAGGTGAGGGGGAAGAAAGTGAAAGGAGAGGGACGGAGCGAGGGAGTGGATGGGGAATAAGTGAAGGAGGTAGTGTGGAAGAGGATAGTAATAGAGAAAGGGGAATGTGGGCTGGAGAAGACGGGGGGAGGGATGAGAAGCGGGAAAGAAGATGAATGTTGTCTAGCAAGTGAATGGTGAAAATTGGTTGAGAGGATGGTGTTGCTTAGTGAGGGACTGGTTATGGGACAAGGGATAGATGATACAGTGAATGATTAAGTTAGCGGAAGACTTGGAATGTTTATCTGGGAAGAACTGGATATAAGTCTGTAAGAATCTGTGGGAGTGGGAATTGGGGAAGAAGCTGAGTGTGGGTAAGGGAAGTACTAGGGATGGAAAATGAAGAGGGTGACGGGTCTGAGTTAGGGATAGACTGGTGTTGAAAAGTGGGGATGAGAAGCAGTGTAGCTTAGTGAGAGGTTGGGGGTGAGGAATTAGGGAGGAGGATGAGTATTGGTTAGGGGAAGATGGAGAGAGACAAGGGTACTAAGATATAGTTAAGGATTTGAAGCAGACATGGTGTGAGATTTGGGAAAAATACTGTAACGATTCGAGGAAGAAATGGGTTGGAAAATTTGGAAAGGGTTGGATATATGTTAGTGGAAGACTTGGGTGAAAACTAGGGAATGGAGGATGGGTGTTGCTGAGTGAGAGGACGGGGTAAAAACTGGGAAAACTGTGGGGTGTGGGCTGGAGAATCATTGCGGGCCGCTTATCTTTCCTGCTCCAACCCTCGCTACCGTTTTTGATGCTGTGATGAAGTGGATGTTGACGTCATGTGTGCTATGTTTAGAGTGCGTCACGGTCACTTCCCCCACCACAATCTCCACCTCTCACCACCTCACACCCGATTCTGGCTCCCGTACACTCTCCTTTGTCTATTGTCTGTCTGTCTAAGGGCATGGGACCTTATTCACAAACGCTCTTAAACTTCAGTTGTATATGAGATTGCTTGTTTAGAATTTTGTCTTTATTAACACAGTTATCTAACAATGCACAAGTAAATCAAAAGTGAATACTGAAGTGCAAAAATGCGATCAAACAAAGTGCTTTTTGATTAGAGTAATTCAATGCTATGTACTCGCTCTTTTTTATCGTAAAAATTGTTTAATCCCCTAACAACGATGACGTCATTTATAGTTAATTCATGCTACTCTCAGACAATTTTATTTTGTCTATGAAGAGCTTTTGGGTCATATGGTATTGGCTGTTACGATTATACGAGAATATTTATGAGGCATGATATACACAACGTCTGGTGGCTGAAGTCTTGTGTAGATGAGAGTACACTTAAGGGTGTAGTTTGAGTCCCAGAGGTGGCCAAAGGTGTTCTGTTGCGTAAACCGTTGCTCAGAGCGGAGGGAGCGTGATCTCATACCCTTAAATGATATGAATTACGGCAGTCTAAACTGGGGCTCACCTACTACAAAGCCCTTCTAGGCTCAAGAAGGGATAATAGTGGATTGCTGTTGCCGAATTAATACGCAAACAAATCGGCAAGGAAGAAATGTTACGGAGCCTCCTGATTCCACGGCCCTGGGTCCACTCGGCTGCCCTCCATACTCACGCACCATGACCTCATTAAGTCGTTTTTACACCTGTGAGGTTCTTATGCTTATTATAACTTGCCTGGTTAAAATTTCAAACATATAAGATTATCGAAACATCAAAGCATGAACGGTGGATGTGTGGAGTTATAAGTCCCTTTCAATGGGTACTTTGGCGATAGTTATTCTGTTCTTGCTGCACCGGATACTTTCAAATTCCTGTCCCTGCTTCTAGGCCCTGTCCATACCTGTTATGATGATGGTGGTGATGATGATGGTGGTGGTGATGATGATGATGATGATGATGATGATGAAGCAAAATATCCTGGACCACTCAACTACTTCCCAAAACTTAATCAGTCTCTAGCGAGGAGTACTTTAGCCTGCTGACTCCTGCCGAGAAGTCTCCCATATGCTGAATAAAATTATGTGGTGGCAACAAGAGTAAGAAAAAGTATTACTGGATCACAGCACTGAAATGGTTGGTGATGTTTCTAACGAAGTCGGTACAAGAGGTCCTTCGTGAGCTTAAAAAAAAAAAAAGCTTAGGACAGAAAAGATACAGTAAAGAAATCGCCATCGTAGTGAAGGGGTTAACGAAAGTTTTTAGCCTTTTCACTAAGAAAAGTAATCATAAATGAATAATCGTCATGATATTAATGGGTTTCAATTGATACCTCATGTTAGGGGTGAACATGAGGAATAGGGAGGTTATAAGGAAAATGGAAATCAGTAATCGAGAAAATATGACAAGAGGAGTAGGAGTACAATAACAAACAAGAGAGTGGAAGGGAAGAGAGGGTGAAATGCAAGATAAGGACAAAAGAAAGAGCGGATGTCAGAAGCCACGCTACACGGTACGCTGACGAAGGAACGAAGTTAACTGCTGACGATGGAGGGAAGGAGGGAAGGAAGGGGTTAATTAAGACTAGGTGGCAGGGAGAGGGGAAAGGGAGAGTGAGGAAGAGAGCAGTGGAAGGGATAACGGAGAAAGTGGTGAGAGGAAAAGTGAAAACGAAGGGGAATATGTTATATCAAAACCACTGAGAAGGAAAACGCAAGGATTTCTTTTAAAAATACTAATAAAAGATGAAATTAGAAAAAAATCGTGTATATTAAAAATCTTGTACGTACATGGTACAAAAAGCGATGTAAAGGAGTACATGTTAAGAAAAGGATATGCATACACGGAAGATAGGCTACTTAAGACACACAGACAGTCACGTTAAAGCGAGGCTATCTGTCCAAGCTTACACCAAACACCTAACCTCAGTATCTGGGAAAAGGATAGAAAATAGCTGGCAATATTAAGTAAAGGTAGCAAGAAGAGATGCACAGTATCATCAAAGACCTGAAAATGACGGAATGTGACGAACAAATGAAAATAAAGTAAATGAGTGTAATTACAATGATTATAAAGTAAAAACAGACGAAAAAGATGGAGGAAGTGTATAAATATAAATTTAAAAAAAAAGGCAAATGAAGGTATATACTAGAAATAAAGGAATGAAGGAAATGACCGGAATTTCAAGGATGGCGAAGGAGAGGAAGACAAAAATACGGAAGTAGGGGCGAGTGGAGAAACAGGGAGAGTTCCAAGTCCCACCCTGAAGCCTACTCTCACACACAGAAAATAGTGCTTACCTCTTCAGCACGATGGCGTCTCTAATTTTTATTTAATTCTTGCTACTCTTAGACTGTTTTAATTGGCTTTTGGGAGATTTTGTGCTGATTGGCCTAGAAACAATCATTATGAACCCCTCCAGTATGATGACGTCTTTTGTAGCTAAATAATTATTGCCATCGCCAGTCTAGGAATCTATCATGATAAAAAGGTTAGGGACGGCATATCCCTGTGGGCTGTGGAGGCCCCCTAACACTTTTTTTTTTCTTAGCATATTCCCGGATGGATCATCAGTGTTTTCTCCTATGAATTATGAACACTATGTAGGAGGTAAAAAATTAAGTTTAACATGTGCGTGAAGTTTGTAGAATATCAACATATGGAACTTTCTCTCACTTTCATTTCGTCTCCTCATTTTAACATCTTAAAACCAATGACCTATTTTTTTTTTCTTTTTAAGTTTTGCTACCACCAGTTGATTTTATTCAGTTCAGGGCCTACCTATTGTAGTAAAGTGGTTCATAAGGCTATATCTAACGCGCCCAGTTCGAAAAGTCTGTCAAAAGCTGCATATTTTCTTTTAGTGGTAGCAACAGTAAAAAACATAGTAAGTCATCGAAGTGAAGTGGTTACAGAATACTGGCTTTACTTAGACCTAAATCCCCTGAGTTTTAAGAATTCGGTCATAAGTGTCACCCTACGGCCAATTTTCACTCCTACTAAGTTATTTTCTCGTGTCGACATCCTTCTTAACACACACACTATTCACCTCCCTCTCACTCATCCACATACCCACGTCACATTCCGGTTGTAATGACGTAGTATTGTAAGTCGTAGTCTCGCTGGATTAGGAGGCTTTGCGTATTTTTTTTATTTGTTTTTTTATATTTATAGCGGTGTAATCTAAGTGTTGTACCTAACTTTTTTGCTTGTGGGCACTTTGGAGTTCCTCTTCCTTGGTGATTTATTTTTCAAACTATACCAAATTATTCTCCAATGTATTATTTACGTTTTTTAACCATAGATGCAGAAATAACGTACAAAAGAATGCTGATATGCCACAAGTAAAAGTAAACTAATTTGGAAGAGCTGTTACAAAGCCAAAGATAACGAAATAGAAAATACTGTGAACTATGGTGTGGTCAGCTATAGTGCAGGGAATGAGAGGACTTATTTAGGACTTTGTCGGTAACACTTGAGAGTATTTTGTTAACCTCTCAAGAAGTGTGGTTTCCTTTTTTAAGAGAGGCAGTGTGTGTGTGTGTGTGTGTGTGTGTGTGTGTGTGTGTGTGTGTGTGTGAGAGAGAGAGAGAGAGAGAGAGAGAGAGAGAGAGAGAGAGAGAGAGAGAGAGTTACATAGATACTCATACTACACAAACTTTGCTGTCCTTTCTAGATCTTAAAATTTGTAGGACAGAATTTTAAGAATACGACAGCAAAAACAGAGTAAAACAGAGAGATGAAGACACACACACACACACACACACACACACACACACACACACACACACACACACACACACACACATACACAAACACACACACACACACACACACACACACACACACACACACACACACACACACACACACACACACACACACACACACACACACACACACACACACACACACACACACACACACACACACACACACACACACACACACACACACACACATACAAATTCGACAGAAAGAGGCATTTCGTCTAATTTTGCGGTAAAAGAAAAAAAAAAGCTAAATCGAAAAAAAGGAAAAGAAATAAGGAAAAGAGAAATCCAGGCTAATCCAGGAGTCGGGAGAAATCGTCACTGAAGGACTAGTGGACTCGGCACGCTTTCATCTCGCCTCAGATAATTTCCAATACGTCTCAAGATTTTTATCCTCACCGAAAAAAAAATCTGAGGAATATCACTCGAAATTTTAAGTCTTGTGTGGCCAAAGTCTGGAGGGAAAGGAGAAAAATATTACTTCTGGGCTCCTTTCGTTGTTAATCTGGGTGGGAAGTTGGAAGAGGGAGAAAAAATATACATTACTTGTGGTTTCTATCCTAGTTAATCCCCTTCTTCATGTTCCCGCCTCTATGCTCCCTCCTTCCTGCCCCTCCCCCCCCTCTCTCTCTCTCTCTCTCTTTCTCTCAAAGAAGGGCAAGTGTGTAAAAAAAAAGCTGTCCACAAGGCTGATAGAGTTTGGGGTCTCATTCTCTTGGAAATCGGACTTCTTCTCGCTTGTTATTTAAGTTTTTTTCTTCTTAACATTGATTAAATAAAGGACCTGACCTGCTGTAAAGACGGGGGTGCTTAGAATATCTGGGTGCGATCTGGCCGTTTTTCGAAAATGAACCGTGAAATGTACATCTCAGTTCTGGCGAGTGGAAAAAACAAATAACGTGTCATATGCAGAATTAAATTGGTATTCAAGAGGTGTCAGGGAGCCTCCAAAACCTACGAGAAATTGACTCGGTGGAGAGATGGGGAATTTCGAAAGTATATGACTGTTATAATATTAAAATTAAGATACACGCCACTTGGGGGAAATAGTGGAGGATGGGACTGATGACTGTAAGACAAAATGCGACAGATCTCAAATGACGCTGGAAATGATTTAAGGAACTGAATTTTTCACAGTCTATAGACAAGGCCTTGTGCTGGAGAGGGACGCATTCACGTAGTGGCACTGTGACAGGTTGACTTCACTGCCTGGTAATACAAACGTCCCTCAGTTCCTTCCCAGTCCACCAAAAGGGGGAGGATGGTGAACTGCAGAAGAATGGTAACTTTAGTCTGCAGTCCACTGGGTTCACATTCAGATGAGCCTGGGATTGCTACTACTACTACTACTACTACTACTACTACTGTAACTTCTACCACTACTACTAATTCGCCATGACCCACCATATGGCATAAAAACACTTTCTCCCCAACACCCATTCGCTATATCATGATATTAGTCTTGAATGGGGTAATTTCTAGCACAGCTTCAGTAAAGATGATTAGGTATTTGTACTCAAGTGGTAATATGTAAGGGTACGTAGCGACACCATGACTGCAGGGCCTCAGGGAATGGGCTGACTGGTGCATACTCAAATAGGATGCATGATTTCGTGACCATTTCCATAATAACGTCAAATCAGTGTTATCAGATTTTACTCTTACACTGACATGCTTTATCTACTGTACTTCAGATAAAACAAAAGAAGGAGAAAATTAGAAAGTAAAGGTGAGAGAGAGAGAGAGAGAGAGAGAGAGAGAGAGAGAGAGAGAGAGAGAGAGAGAGAGAGAGAGAGAGAGAGAGAACAGACAGACAGACAGACAGACAGACGGGGGAGGGGGGGAAGAAGGCACATTCTTGGCGTGAGGCGTGAGGGTGGAGCCGCGCTTGTCCTACTCCCTCCCTCATCTCTCCTTTCCTCCGTACCCCCTCCCTCCTCATTTCTTCTCTCCCTCCTCCTTCCCTCTCCCCTCCCTCCTTCCTCCCCTCCCTTCTCCCCATAATCAGGATGAGTAAGGCACAGGAAGACAAAGTTACAGTTGCCGCCAATAGTTCCTTTACAGTGCACTCTCTAGAAAACCATGACGGAACCTGATGAGTGAATGTAGTTCTTTCAGCTTAACTTGTTTCAGATTTTCGTCTTTTGCAGCTTAGTTCACGTAGCTCAGTGGCAGAAGAGGACAGTACTACGGCTCTTCATCCTCTCCATAGCACTTATTCGTGATTGGCATCATATTTATGCGCTAATCTATGGCTATAACTTCAGGATTAAAGACGAAGAGATAGTAATGTTAAGCCAAGTTAGGGTGAAAAGGATATAACCAGCAACATTCAAGAAGGTTGATATTTTGTGGACACGAGTTTGGAAATCTAGAAATTTAATTTATTAATGATCGTGACTTTATTTTATTTTTCTAGTTGCATTTTCCTTCATTTCAGTAACATTTATGTGGGTCAAGTATATGGGACTCTAAGCTTTGTGTTAACACTTGCGTCTACGGCATTTATTTATTTTTTTCTGAATTAACTGATTGCATGTTCCTACTCGACTCTATTACGAGGGTCCGGGAGTAGCGAGGATCTGAGACAGACTTTTCTTCAGAATTTAGCAGTAACGAAAATGGAGAAAAAAATATAATCGTACTGAGAGGGTTAAGGAGGCCGCACAGACCCAGATTCTCAACACATTCTCACCGCTTTTCCATCCAACTTTCTAATGCAGGAGTGAATCGGTATGCTTGGTCTTTCCTCTACACGACTGGTCTGTTCTGCAAAAATATTCCTCAGTCCATCTTCACAGTATAAGAGCAGAGTGGACTTGTATTAGGGACTTCCCTTTGGACTCAAGTTTTACCTCTTCAGTGCGATGAAACATTTTTTCTTATTCTTGCTGCCATCAAACTATTATATTCAACTTTGGGCGGACCTCTAGTAGTGAAAAGGTTAATGAAGACCATACCTGACTCCTCCTAGAGTATCTCCTAAATCATAAAAATTCGTCAGTTAAATGTACAATACGTCATCAGTGTGAATGGGATTATGTTTTCTGAAAATGTCCGGAAATAGCAAGACCGAAAAAAGTCATCACTGTGAGGAAGTTAAAGGAAAGTGCCTCGAGCTCCTTCATTATGAGGGGTTCTCGTAATCTGATTTATTTGACTGGCAGCAGCATGATGAAAAAATCGTCACCCTTCTAGCAGCTTTATTTCACACACACACTCCTCGCACTGCACACTACACTGTCACACTTCACACACAATTCATAGTTACATCTCTCATTTCCACACCACACAGACACGTGTAATACGCAGCTCACACTGCCACATCGCACACAGGCATACACAAACATACCTCACTCTGCCATATCTCATATTGCAACACACACACACACACACACACACACACACACACACACACACACACACACACACACACAACCCTCGTCTCCTACTGCGCAGACATTTTTAAAGCACCCTCTAACATCTGCGACACGTAATGAGAAAAAAAGCTGAGTTACTTCGTCCCTTTACCACAAGAGGTATGTCCCTGAGCTTAACTCCTTCAATCCGATTTTATTTATTTATTGTTTATTCTTGCTAGCAATACGGTTCATTTATCTTAGATTGTGATTTTTGTCCTTTAACTTCTGTAGGTCAGTGGTGGAACGGGAGAAAGCTATGGTTCCGCATCCTTTCTACAGTACTTCTTTCTAACGCCATATTTTTGTGCTAATCACTGACTACAGCTCAGCATTCAATATGGAGAGGCTACAGTCTTACGTCAAGTTAAAGTGAACAGAGTGTAGACGCTTGTATTGAACTTGGGGAGAGAAATCAGGTTGCTGAGATGGTTGGTGGACGCTCTAAACCCCTTACTACAAGCTTTATAGTTTTTCTAGAGTTAGCGAAATCATCTGAAAGATAGAAGATTAGCTAGAGATATGAGTTATTGGGTTGAAGAGGCCCACAACATCGTCTGGCGGTAGCAGAAATAAAGCAGAAAAAGGGCTATATATTGATGAGGTTGATGATGGTTGTTCTTAAATGTCTTGGTCACGGAGGCCCGTCTGAGCTGAATAGCATTGTCTATAGGTAGCCAGAAAAAATCGTCATCGTGGTGAAATAGTTGAAGAAAAAAAAAAGAAAAAAGAAAGAAAAAAAGTGAGTAGAATAAAGAAATAAATTGGTTAGCAAGTAAATACGCCAGCAAGCAACCATGTAAGTTAGGCGATAGGTGAGTAAGTATGGAATTAATAAAGGAAGTAGAGAAGAAAATGCACGAGCAAGTAACGAAGGAAGAAACGGAGGACACATATCAGGGAGGAAGGACGAGCTATGCAAATAACTGGGCAAGTAAGGAGGGAAGGGAGGAAGGAATCATGGAAACGAATATGCAAGAAAGTGAACAAGAAGCCAAGGAGGAAGGAAGAAATAGGTGAATGGGAACGAGGAATCAGAAGATATTACAGCCACACCGTAATCTACAAAATCTATAAAAAAAAAAAAAATAGAAAATTGGAAAAAGCTAGAAAATGGAGGTGGTGTGAAGGCCAAAGGGAGACAATAGGGTTGAGGGTGAGGCTACAATCAGGACGAGGTGGGGCTGTGTTCACCCTTGGTCAGGCCCATCAGGTTAAGCCAGTCACACACACACACACACACACACACACACACACACACACACACACACACACACACACACACACACACACACACACACACACACACACACACACATAAAATATATGCATGTAAGTAGCTTTTGTATATCTTAAATCTTTCCAGTTTCAAGCTCCATCCTTACGTTGCAACACTTTTTCATTAACGTCATCGGCACAATCATCAAAATTATCATCACGTTATTGAATTTAAAGATTTACTTATTTTCTACCCGAGAGATATGTGTCTACGGGAGGAAGGGAAGAGAAATAAATATTCATTGGTTCAGAACTGCAGATACTCTTCCACCTCACAAGTCGTCCCAGTAAAGCTAACTCCTTAGTGTTCTGCCTTGCCTCTGTGTCATATTTGCGGCTTTTCTGGCACGACACAGGTACACGGTCGACTTGACGCAAATCACAAGAACCTCACACTCACTCAAGACACACTCCAAACGCACACCCCAGCACCCTGCCCTGTCTCTCTGTCATACTTACGGCTATTCTGACACAAGGAAAGCACGTATTCGACTAGAGGCAAATCACGTGCGCCTCAAACACACGCCAAACGCATACCAGACACATCATAAATCTCTGCATCCCTCATCACCTCTCAGACCCCATTGAGCCTGGACCCGATCCTTTAAAACAAGCACAGTGAGTTAGTGAGTGAGTGACAGTTCAGGACATTCACTGGATTTGCCCTCCCCTCCCCCTCCCACAAAAGTGAGAGAAGAGAGGGGAGAAGTATATGAAAAAAAGGAAATGGAAATAGAGGGAAAGGAGAGAGAGAGAGAGAGAGAGAGAGAGAGAGAGAGAGAGAGAGAGAGAGAGAGAGAGAGAGAGAGAGAGAGAGAGAGAGAGAGAGAGAGAGAGAGAGAGAGAGAGATGAGGGGAGGAGGAGAGAAAAAAAGGTGAGACAGAAAAAGTGAGGTGTGGGGAGAAAAGAGGCAGGTAGAGAAAGAGGGAAACAGAGAAAAAGAGGATGGGGAGAGAGATTAAAAAAAGAAAAAAGAAGAAGAAGCAACAGAAAAAGGAGGGCAAGGAAGATCACCATCTCACCTAGCAACACCCCAACCACCGCTGGACTCTCTAGCCTAATTGAAAAATCAGGAATCCACAAAAATATCAAAGACCCTCAAACAAGTGCCTAGAGGGGGATTTGGATGAGGTTTCTATGAGTGTGGCGGCGACTTAAGCGGGCCATTTCTAGACGGTGTTGAACCCTCCATAATACCCTGTGGACTCCAGCACAAAGGGGATCCGACCGCAAGACCCACAGAGACTCTCAAGGGAGACTGTGATTATTTGGGTCTCTTATCCCGTCCTTTCACCTGCTTCCCTCCCCTCTCCCCCTTTCGGCCTCCACCCTCCCTCGGCCTTCCTCTCCCTCAGCCTCCCCTTCTCCCCTTCCGCACCTCTACATCTGGCTACACATGGATCTCGTCCACTCCGAAGGAAGGGCAGAGGCCAAAGAATCTGCCATCCTCAACTCTCAAATCAATAGTGGTTACTTGTTTCAATGACCCTTGTTCAATGGATAGACATAATCTATTTTACCTAGTTAACTAACGTCGACCCCTCCATTTACTCATTCAGTCCACCAGCGATTTTACTCAGGCTAGGAGGGACATTACATAAAGGAGAGTTTACATGTACCATAGTCTTCAGGTATACCCCATCACTAAAAGAGGCACTCCACAAGATCATTAAAATCCTCTGGTGATGGCAGCAGTAAATCTAAAGTAGTGTCATCGGGCTGAAAGGTTAAAGGGGAGAAAGTCATAGGAAATGTAGGGAGATTTAGGCCCGTATTCTCGTCTGATAAGGAGGCTCCCTAACATCTCTTCGTAGCCGATTTATTTTTGCTTGTTCGTTCCTCTTCCTTCCGCCTGTGGGTGACTTTACACTCCCTCTTCTGTCTTTCCTTCCTTCATTCTTTCCTCTTCCTTCTACCTATGGGTGACTTTACACTCCTTCTTCTGTCTTTCTTTCCTACATTCTTTCCTCTTGCTTCTGCCTGTGGGTGATTCTACACTGAGTGACAAGCCAAATGGTTTCCTGTACACCAGGAAACCATTTACTACGTTGGGTGGT
>NC_137040.1:5405328-5465328 GCF_032717465.1 Coenobita brevimanus
CAATATAATAGTTGTTAGATAAAAGTGTTACAGCTAATAAGTTCAGTCAGCACATCTAAAGGAAAATAATGGAGACAGTTACCGGGTTGTCCATTCCTCAATTTTCTCTTTTCCATTTCCCCTTCCCATCCCCCCTCTCTCTCTCCCCTCTCCCTCTCGCCCCTTCTCCCTCCGTCCATCTCTCTCTCTCTCTCTCTCTCTCTCTCTCTCTGATCAGTTACTTGAGTTAATCTTACTGTTATTCACCTCGTTATCATTTTCATCATAATCGTTACTTCGTCTTCTGTACTGCAGCGTAATGACAGCCCAAACTTGCCAAACAGGAACTTAACAATCCTACTCAACCCCTATTTTATCTTTTATTTCTTTTTCGTTTATTTCTCCCTTTTTTACGCCATCCAGGACATCCGTGAGCGTCCTTGCCTTGAAACTGGGGCACCTTATCAGCTTCACTTCCTCGGTTCACGTTTCACTGCGGCGCCTTGGGTTTGTTTCACCAGTTTCTTTCATCAGTTTCTTCTGTTATGTGGCTGTATTGATTTGATTTTATAGGGATTTTAGTCATACATATTGCTTCGTGTAGTTGGGTGTTATTATGAGATATGATGATCAAGGGAAATTGCCCGTTATCATTATCATTATCACCATCACCATCATTACCATCACCATCATTACCATCATCATCATCATTATTATTATTATTATTATTATCATTATTATTAATGCAATAGTGTTATTATCCATTATTACTAAATTAACCATCTTCCATCTTATTATTTGGTTAATAGTATTGTCTTTGTCCTTAATTCATTATTTTTGTGCACAGCTGTGAAAGTTTAGGACTCTCTCTCTCTCTCTCTCTCTCTCTCTCTCTCTCTCTCTCTCTCTCTCTCTCAGTCTGGATTTTAAGATATTATTCCAGTAGAAGGGTCCGACACGTCTCCATTAACCTCCCTCACCCCTGTCTGAAACACCCCGCCCAGCTCACTCCTCTCTGCCCACCCCTCTCATTCACCCCTCTCACTCAACCCTCTCATTCACCCCTCTCACCCACCCAACCCTCTCTCTCCTCTCACTCATCCCTCTCATTCCCTCACCCCTCTCACGTACTGCTCTTGACCCCTTTCACACATTCACCCCTCCAACTCGCCCCTCCAACTCATTCGTCCCACTCACCCTTCTCACTCACCTCTCCCACTCACCCCGCCCTCTCACTCACCCTTCTCCCCTTGTGGTATATAATCGTTGGCGTAGGAGGCTCCCTAGCACTTCTCCACTAATTCATTTTGTAAATATACTCATGTAAGAATGTGATCCTGTCCCTCCACTCCTCTCTTTGCTTCGTCCGGACTTTATCGTACTGAAGGGGTTATCGTCTCTCTCTCTCTCTCTCTCTCTCTCTCTTTGGCGTATTTTTAACCAACGACCCCTTTCCACGGCGCATTTTATCCATTTTTCCTTCTCCTTGAAAGACTGTCTTCCATTCTTTTATTTTCTCTTTTCACATTCCCATTTGGTTCCTCTTTTCCATGGCATATATATTTTTTCTACCCACCTATTTCTCTTTCTTCCATTCTCCCTTACTACCTCTTTTCGAAGCCGTAATCAGTTCCTCGTTCGCAACACCTCTTTAATTTTCCTTTCTCCTCTTCTTTTGCTCCCTCTTTTTTTCTCCCTTATTCTCCCCTCTCAAACTCCTGATTAATTCCCCTCATTCCCGTCACCTCCTTTTACTTTTTCACCTCCTCCCTTTTCACTCCCTCTGTTTCTATTTCCCATTTCGTACTTCCATCCGCTTCGCTTCTTTCTTAATGTCCTTCTTATTTTAGTCTCTCTTTTCCTCGTTTCAGGCCCTCTTTCTTCCATTTCTCTCTTCTTTTTGCCCAGTTATTTTTATCTCTCTTTTTATTTTCATTTCCCTCCTCCATTTTCTGTGACATTCCGGTCCCCTCTCTTTCAATTGCTTAGTCGTCAGCTTTCGTTTCTCCACCTCTCTTTTCTCTACTTTCCATTTTCACTTTATATCTCTGAGTCCCCAATCTCCTTTTCACAGTTCTAATAATTTCCCTTTTTTTTTAACTCCTTTTTTTAACTTCTATTTTTCCCCTTTAATTTCCTCTCATTTTCATTCACTCTTCACAAAAATGGCATCTCTCTCTACAGTATAATAATTTTGACATTCTAATAATTCATCTTTTCATGTCTTCTATTATTCATCTCTTCCTCTGTTCCCTCTCTTCAGTCATTGCTACTACTTGCGTAATCTATTTTCTTCCATTTTCACTCTCCACAGTTATTCAGTCTTTCATGTCTTTTTTTTTTAGTTTTTGTTGATTCTATTTTTTTTTTTCTCCTGTTCCCTTTTTCCTTCTGCTTTCTTCCATGCATTCTTTTCTTTTCCACTCTTCTTAAATTCTCATTTTTTAACCTTTCCACTTTTTTTCATCCCTTTCTCTTTTCATTCTCCCTTTCTGATGCTTTTTCTTTCCATATTAATGCAGTCTCCGCTTCTCTTCCTTTCACCACCTCCCCTTTCGCCCTCCTTTCCCTTTCAACAACCTATTTCCTCTGTTACTTTTTTCACCATTCATGCAGTGTCGGTGTCTGCTTTTTACTTTTCCTTTCCCCCCCTTTTTCCGTTTTATTCGTTCTTTCTCATGTTCCATCTTTCCACATTTACGCAGCCTCCTCTTCTTTTTCTTGCCTCCTCCTCCTTTCCCAGTGATCTTCCTCCTCCCGTCTTCTCTTTTTCCCATCTCATCTCTCGTGTTGTGCTTCTGTGTCTCTCTGTCTCTGTCCTTGTCTCTGTCTCTGTCTGTCTGTCTGTCTCTTGCCAGCAGTATCCTTTCCTCTTTTCCACCATCATCATTTTCCACACTTTTTCCTCTCACTCTCCTCTCTTTTCATACTCTCTATTCTCTCCACTCCTCAATTTCTTCCACGTAACTCTTTCCATATTTCCCTTATTTTCTCATCTTTTTCCCCTTTATTTTCTCATATTCTTCCCTTATTTTCTCATCTCTCTCAATTCACATCTTCTCTTTTTCTATTCACCTCTCGTTTCCACTCTCCATCGCCGTTTTATCTGTTTTGCCTCTGTTTTGCTTCTGTTTATTTGTCATTCCTTTTATCCATCATTGCACAGCTTTTAATCCTTTAAGCTTTTGGGACATACTTCTTTTATTTATGTTTCCTCAAGTATTCCATATTCTATTTTTTTCTTTTTTTTTGCATTATCTTCCCTCCCTCCCTCCCTCTCTCTCTCTCCCTCTCTCTCTCTCTCTCTCTCTCTCTCTCTCTCTCTGCAATTTTCCATGCTTTCATATTTATTTACTATTCTTATTCTATCTATGTTTTTTTTGGTTTATCCCCAATCCCCTCTGCCTCCCCGTCCTTCAGTTTTTCTCATTCCTCTTTCATATCTGTTTCCTGTTTCTTTTTCAACAGTAATTTCGTCTGTATCCTTATCTGATCTCTTTGTTTTCTTGTTGCTTTATTCTATCGCTTCCTGTTTACTGTCTGGCTGTCTGTCTGCCTGTCTGTCTCTCCACACACACACACACACACACACACACACACACACACACACGCACACACACACACACACACACACACACACACACACACACACACACACACACACACATACACATTCACATCTTTCTCACGTTCTCAATACATCTCCTCTTTACTTTCTCTTTACACAATTTCCCGGTATATCACAGCATCATTTTTCACACTTTACCTTCGTCTCTACACATCCCTTTCACACCTTATCACCCTCTCATCTCAGTACTCCATTTTTCATTTTATTTCCGCACACTCCCACTGCATCTGTCTTCACCTATTTATACCCGCCCATATACAGTCTCTCTATATCTGTTTCTCATTTCACTGCACACCCTTCCACAGTCTATAACTTCGGTAATTTTCACATCTCGCCGCTGTCTCTGCACACGCGGTTCACACGCTCCTCTCTCTCTCTCTCTCTCTCTCTCTCTCTCTCTCTCTGCCCTACTTTTCACTTTTCCTACAATATACCACCCAACACATCACTAAAAAACAATTTCGTCACCTTTCTTGCTTCGTATCGGTACCTATTTTTTTTTTTCTCATTTATTTCCAGAACATTTAACAGAATCATAGGCTCCTGTATCTTATTTCGCATTTCATCACCTCTACACAATCTATTCACATTCCACCCCCCTCTCAGTACTTCATTATATATCTCTCTCCCCAAGTTCTCACCACTGTACGATTTAATTCAGTTTAGAAAAAGCCATGTCAGGTGGAGGGTTGGTGTTTTTAGCAATGTAACCCCGGCCACACTCAGCCACTCCCCTATCTTGGCTCACTTGTTTGTTGGCAGGGGCTGGTAAGTAGGTAGGTATGTAGGTAGATAGGTAAGTAGGTCGGTAGGGAGGTAGGTAGGTAGGCAGGAAGGTTGGCAGGGTAGATGTTTAAGGTAGGTAGGCCGTTAGGTGGACAAGCAGGCAGGTAGGGGCCTAAAGTAGGTAGATAGACTGGTAGGTAGGTACGAAAAGTAGCTGAGAGGTAGGTAGAGTGGTATGTCGACAAGCAAGGCAAGTGCTTATGCAAGAAGGTATATCAAGCAGATAGGTAGGTTTTTAAGGTAACAGACAAGAAGGGAGAAAGGTAAGTAGACAGGCTAATTATTTAGGGAGACAGGTAAGAGTAAACAGGCAAGTATGTTGGTAGGTAGGTAGGTAGGTAGGTAAGTAAGTAGGCAGGCGGACAGACCGGTCAGAGAATAAGAAGGTAAGTTGGGGAACTGGTTTGTAGGTAAACAGGTAAGTAGATGGGTAATTAGGTAGGCACTTAGCTTAGTAGGTAAGACAGTTGGAGGGTAGGTAGGTGAATGGGTTAGTAAGTAGGCCAGTCGGTAGATACAGATATACAGATGGGTAAGTTTGTAGGTAGGCAGCAGGAAGGGTAGGTATATAATTCAGGCATGTGGGCAGGAAAGCAGGCAGGTAGAAAGGCATGCAGGTAGACACGTAAGTAGAAAGGCAGTTAGGTTGGCAGGGAGGTAGATAGGTAAGAAAGCAGGTAGTTATGCAGGTAAATAGATCAAGCATATGGTTAAGAAAGAAGGCAGGTAGGTACGCAGGTAGGTAGGTAGGTAGGAAGGTAGGTAGGTAGGTCAGACAGAGAGATATGGAGGATCGTGGAAAACAGGTAATCCAAATTATCGGCGGCAGGCAGGTAGGCAGGTGGGAAGAGGGATAGACAGGCAGAGAATAGGCAGGCAGACAGGAAGACAGTGAGGCAGGCAGGTGAGAAGACAGACAGGCAGCAGCGAAAAAGAAAGTCAGTGACGCATGTAGAAAACATGAAACGTAGGCAGTGAGTCAGGGAGGTAGTTGGCATTGAGGTAGACAAGTAGAAAAACAGTGAGATAGGCAGGCAGGCAGGCAGATAGTGAGGCAGACAGGCAGTGAGACAGGTAAGCAGGCAATTAGTCTAGAAAGAATTATAAACAGTGAAAAAGTTTAATAGGCAATGAAGTAAATGAAGGGACAGACAAATTAGAAGTGAAGTAGGAAAAGAGACAGGAAAGTAGACAGTGAGGGAGGCAGACAGTGAAGGGGGTAGGCAGACAGTGAAAATGACAGGGATTCAGTGAAGCAAGTATAAGGAGAGACGAGCATAAAGTAAGTCACGTGAGGAGATAGGCCTGTAGCAATGAGGCAGGCAGGCAGGCAGGTTGACAGGAAGTGAGGCAGGGTTGGCAGTGAAAATGTAGGGAGATAACAAAGCAAATTAACGAAAAACATAAGCGTAGGCAGCGATGTAGGTGTAAAAACAGAAACGTAGGAAGTAAGGTAGGTAGGCAGTAAGGCAGGCAGGCAGTAAGGCAGTGAGACAAGCAGTAAGGCAGTGAGGCAGGCAGGCAGTAAGGCAAGCAGGCAGTAAGGCAGGCAGGCAGGCAGGCAGTGAGGCGTGACCCAGGACAATTACAAGCCAAGGTCACTGAGAGAGGGACCGACTGCAAGCAAGCGCAAGCACTCCTCCTCCTCTCTCTCCCTATCTCCCTACCTCTCACTCGCCCTCCCTACCTCGCTTACCAGATGGAAGGGAAGCATGGAAGGGGGGAAAAGGAAAGAGGTAGGTAGGAAGGAAAGTGAGGAAATGGAAGAACGCAGAGAGAGAAAAAGATCTGGAGGAACAAATGATTAAGAAATATAAGAACTGAATGAAAATTTAGTTTTTTCACTTCCTCCCTACTCAAACGGTCTCCCTCTCTTCCTCCCTCCCCTCCACTCTCTCTCACTTCCTTTCTACCCCTCTTTCCCTCCTTCCCTCCTTCCTTCACTGACCAGGCATGGTAGAAGTACAAAGGGAAAGAGAGAGAGAGAAAGAAAAAGGGGGAGGACCAAGCAACAAGGAAGTGCAAAAGGGACAAGACAAAAGATACAAGAGTGAAAGGGGCAAAGGAAGGAAAAGAAAATGAAGGAAGGACTCTGAGAAACCGAAGAAACTTTAGAGAAATAACATAAGAAAGAAAATAAAGATAGCTGTTTCTAACCCTAAAGTAAAGAGGAGGTGCGGAGGGAGGGAAGAAAAAAAAGAGAAGTAGGAAGGAGGAAGGCAAGGGAGTAAAAAATGGAGGAAGGCATGAGAAACGAGGAGAGAAAATGGAGGAATAGTAATGGAAACTTGGCGAATAAAAATATAAGGAAAATGAACAGAGGTTGAAGGGCTGAACAGAAAATTGTATTGTACGAATATTAACGAGAGACTTTGAAAAAACAAAAATGAATAACAGAAGAAAAGAGTAAATGCAATTAAAAAAAAAAGGGGGGGGAGGGGGCTGCTGTTTTTGCACTATACTGTATTCTGTAGACATTTCTGGTACATTTACAAAATTACCTTGTACCACATTTTAAAATTATCTATTATTTTTCCCCATAGCCGCGACAAATCATCATCATCATCATCATCATCATCATCGTCATCGTCATTCCCCTATTTTCCACTATCCTACTATAAGTGGAACACACATTTTTCAGTTACGGAAAAAAAAAAAAGCAGCTGAAACTACTATAAGACTGCCCGGCGATGTGGTTCATACATTCACTCACTCGTCATTCAAACATACGAAATAATTACTAACTGCTCGAACGTTTATAATAAGCAGAAGCGAGCACACATCACCTTACATGTATACAAAGGATGCTGCAACACACACACACACACACACACACACACACACACACACACACACACACACACACACACACACACACACACACACACACACACACACACACGCGCGCGCACACACACACACACACACACACACACACACACACACACACACACACACACACACACACACACACACACACACACACACACAATAAAACGTTATAATATGTACCCATTAAGGTTGATAAGAAGACATGATAAAGCTCAGATAACAGAATCATCATTATATAAAACCTGAAAAGACACATTGGTTAGATTTTTCGAAGGCCTTTTAAATAATAGGTTGAATCGTTTCTCTAAAGTTGAGTAATATTTTCAGGAGATGACAGGCATAAAAGAAACGTCATTGGATTGAAGGTCTTAAGGGAGACTCTAATAACCTTCACTGCATGAGTCTCCTAAGCTGAATAAAATCGTCTGGCAGTAAAAGAAATATACTTCAAAATATCGTAGTAATGGGATTGTATTCTTTTGATTTAACTCTCCATTGGTCAGGAAGTTCTTTTATTTATCACCACTTACAGTAATAATAGGCTTTAGTAAATTATCAGTTGTCATCAAATGTTATGAAAAACTAAAACTAATATGACGATGATGAACAGGGTGAGAGAAAAGTTAGTGTGTAGCAGGAGACGGGCACGGGGGGTTGTGGCAGCATGATGTGTACTCGTGTATTTGAGATGAAGCTGTGAGAGGGGCAGGAGTGTGTGGTGTGGTGATGTGTGACATGGATGTGTGTGGTGCTGTGATGAGTGATAGGGATGTGTATGGTGTGGTGATGTGTGATATGGATGTGTGTGGTGTTGTGATGTGTGATATGGATGTGTGTGTGGTGTTGTGATGTGTGATATGAACGTGCGTGGTGCTGTCATATGTGACTGGAGGTGTGTGGTGTGGCAACGTTAAGTGTGGCAGTTTGTGGTGCAGCTGTGTGAAGTGTGTGCTTGAGATGTGTTTTTTTGTGTTAGGCAGTGTGTGGTGTGGTTGTGTGTGGTATGGCAATGTGTGGAGTGAGTTCGTGAGGTGTAACATTGTGTGGTTTGACAGGGAGACATGTAGCAGTGTGTGGTGTGGCAATGTGAGATGTGGCACTGTTAAGTGTGGCAATGTGTGGCTAAGCAGCAGTTTTTGTATTCTTTTCTCTGCGTTTCCTTCAACCCAAAACATATCTGCCGGATACCTAATTATTGTTTTCATGAAACTAAGACGTATACAGTTTACCGATACTCTCTGTCTTACTCTGGCTAGCACTAAACGATAATATGGTAGTCTCTTAGTGAAGGGTTCCTGCACTGTTCTTCCCAGTGTTCCCTTTCCACCGAGTATATGTGCCGGATATCTGATCGTTATTTTCGTGAAGCTAGAAAGTCCACAGTTTACTGGTACTCCCTCTGGCAAGATTTACCGCGGACTGTATCCAGCCGTAAACTTCACCTGGGTCGAGATACTGACGGCTAGAGTTACCCAAGGAGGGGAGGGGGGTGGAGGTAGAGGGAGAGGGGGGAAGGAGGGAGGAAAGGGCTGGAGGGGCAGGGGTGTACTGACAGGCTCAAAATATATGTTTAGTAATGTAGAGTTCAACTGGTGCCATGATTCTAGACTCTTTGTGCTTTTTTGCTGATCTGGTTCTGAGGTTCAAATGGGTTCATACAACCTCCAGGGAAATGTTCACTCGTGTTGAGTTTACTTGGTGCCTTGACTCTATGTAGACGATGGGGGAGTCGGATCTCCACTGGCTATACTCTTTGTGTTTTTTCCTTTGGGTGGCTGAAGGGTTGAAAGTGGGTTGGGAGGCATGGAGAGGGGAGTGGGAGGGAGGGAGCGGTACTAAAGGGATGCCCACTGACAGGTACAAGAGATATGTATGGCTATCTAAAGTTCACCTGGTGCTATGACTCTAACTAGACAAGATAGCCTGCTGAATTATTCTTGAGACTCTATACTTTATGCTCTAGGGCTGAAGCGGCAGGGGAGAGATGGGAGATGGGGAGTGGGCTTGAGGGGTGCTTACTGGCGGACCAAAGAGATATGTTCAGTATTCTAGAGTTCACACGCTGCCATGATTTTAAGCTGGGAGAGGAGAGGGATTTCTTAATGGAGACTATCATCTGTGCTTTTTCCTTTGGCTGGTTATAGAAAGGAGGGACCAGAGAAGATCGATGTGACGTGCTAAAGAAATACGCTCGATAAGTTGAAGTTTTCCCTGGTTGTGGCGTATCTAGGACGCTGTGGGAGACGATTATCTGCTCTTTCCAGTGACTAATTTTTGCGAATATCCCGTGACTGTCTCAACGGTCAATGGAGGGCGGGAAGAGGGGGTGAGGGAATGTAGGGGAGCGCAGTGACAGACTAAGGGGATACTTTTTGTGATAATGAGGAAGCCCAGTGCCTTGATTCTAATCTAGAGGAAGGGCTAACGGGGTCACCCTAATTTGACACTGCTCCGAGATTTTCCTTTGCACACTCTGGGGTTCAGAAATGATCCGGCTCTGTCTGCATATCTAGGTGGAACCTTTACCAGTGACCTCCAGTCTTCTAACGGCAATGTTTACAGACATCTCTATGCGAGCTGATCTTCATTTTGGCTTTTGTTTTATTAAACTTTCTCACTGTGGCTGTCAGCCCCTAGTTCCTACAATTCCGCTTTAAAGAAACCAGGTGTGTTACATTCAGTACACCAGCGGTATACCAGTAGCTTACACATAAACCTGTCTTGCAAAACATCGTAAGTGTACGTGACGTGCATAAAGCAAAAACCAGTTGGGAAAAAATTAAACAGGAGAGAAGCATATTTGTTTGTTTTAGTTAAACAGACAAGATTTCGACAATCCAATTTCATTTTTGCCAACCAAAATTAACATTATACCTTCGAAAATCTAAGCAGGAATAATCGTGGTGTAATTTCGTGTCCGTAATTCCAAAAATACGAAAACGTCCCCGTAACTCCAGTCGCCAATAAAAGCAGGTACCGAACACCAGCGGGTCCCCGGGGTCGACGCATTCCCCGGCCACTATCTTAGGTATCGGGTTTTAGACTCCGTGGCGGCGCCGTGAAAACTACTGTGTTGGGAGGACAGCCACACACAGAGTCCCACGTCTGCACTGAAGGGGAAGAGGGATGGGGAAGAGGGGAATAGAGATTTGGGGAAGAGGGGTGGGAAGGAGGGGAATAGAGATTTGGGGAAGTGGGGTGGCAAGGAGGGGAAGAGGGATTTGGGGAAGAAGGGTGGCAAGGTGGGGAAGAGGGATTTGGGGAAGAGGGATAGGAAAAGGGGAAAGAGGGATTTGGGGAAGCGGGGTGGGAAGGAGGGGAAGAGGGATTTGGGGAAGATGAGTGGAAAAAGGGGAAAGAGGGATCTGGGGAAGAGGAAGGTGAGAAAAGAGTGAAACTGGGAGAAGGATGAGAGGGAAACATAAAGCAAGCAAAAGATGTGGTGAGAGACTGAATATTATAAGCAATTGAAGGAGGAAAAGACTGGTATGTGGAGGAGGCAGAATATTTAAAGAGCAATAGGTGAGAGACAAAGAGGAACCACAAAATAAATGAGGGATAGGGAAAGGTAAGGATGAGGAGGAGGAACAGAAGAAAGGTATAGAAGTGTAGGCAGTAGTCAAAGGTAAATGAGAGATGGAGAGGAAATGTAAGGAAGGAAAGAGAAAAATAAGAGGAAAAATATGAGGAGGAGAACATTTGTGAAAAAAGGGAGTGATGGGAAGGATGTTGAGGGGGAAGAGAGAGAACTGAAAAGAAGAGGCTAACAGAAGAGTGATAGGGGAAAAGGATTTAGGAGGAGAGAGATGGAAGGGAAAGTATATTGGAAGGTAAGAGAACTCTGAGGGCTGGAAGGACAGCAGAATGGGGAAATGGGAAGAGGGATAGGGGAAGGGAAGAGAGAGTATGGGACAAAATGTAAGAGGAGGGGATAGAAAAAAGTTACAGCAAACTGGAAAGATATAACTCTCTAGAAAGAACTGAGAAATATAGTTTACGAAGATGACAACAGAACGACAGAAGATGAAGTGGAAGGGTTAAAATACAAGGAAAACAGGGGAAATTGATGAAAATTAAGGGAAAGGATGCGATAAATATAACCTGGATATAAGGGAATGAAACTATAATATGCAAATACAAAAGAATATAGCAAAGGAAAATAAAAAAGAAAGTGGAGAAAAATACAAAGATTTATGCGACCAAGGGGAAGAAAAAAAGATAAAAATTTAGAGATCGAGAAGCACAAGAAGAAAACTGGGAAATCCGTAGCGATAAAGGCAATGGAAAGAAGAAGGGAAGGAGAAAATAAGAAAATCAACCAGAGGAGGAGGGAACGAGAAGCAGAGAGAGAGGGTGTGGGAGCAAAATAAGGAAGACAAGGAAGGGCATTGACAGAGGAAGAAAAGAGGAAGACAGAAGAAAGAAGGGAAGAAAGAGGAAAAAAGAGAGTAGTAACGGGGAGGGCAATATCAGTAAAAGGAAACAGAAACATTGATGGAAACGCTAAAAGAAAAAAAGTGAGGCATAGAATGAATAAAGAGAGGAGAAGAAAAGAAGAAAGGAATAAAGATAGAAAAAGAAGTGAAGGTAATTAGTGGGCCAGAAGAAAAAAAGGGAGATAAATGAAAGAGCAATTTGAGAGGGAAGTAATAGATATAGATGGAATGAAAGCCAGTGGTATGGGAGGAAAGCTAAGGGAAGGCTAATGAGAAAAATAAAAGAAAGAGGAATAAAGGAGGAAATATTCGTAGATGGAAGAATGAGGGCAAAGAATTAAAAAAACGTAAAAAAAGCAAGAAAGAGAGTTTAAAAAAGGCAAAAGGAAGAGCAAAAGCAGAAAATGAAAAGAAAAACAAACAAAGCAACAACAGGAATGACAACGAAAAACAAGCCACAAGGAAGTATAAAGAAGAAAAAGGGGATTGTGTGGGGGATCAGAAAAGAGAAAAAGAGGCTGGACCTGAGCTGAAACCTAACACCGGGGCAGTTTCAGCTTCACATAACACAAAACACACTCCACTCGTTTCACCTCTCGTATAAAGGTACTGAAGGTAAGCCAGAACCAACGTGGAGGCGTGAGTGGGTGTGGTTTCGAAATTAGGGTCACCATAACATCCGGAGAAGCTGACAGGCCGAAAGTAACAAGTCTCTTAGAGGGGGCACAGTCTCCTTATCTTACCAGGTACCTTGGCATCATTTTTCTTGGTGATGTGATAAATGTATTACGTCTCACTAATTTCTTTTAACTTAAAGCTTTATGAAACTTCTTGTACGAGATTTTTTTTTTAATTACTTCATGCAGACATTAGTTAATTTAGAAGTGATCTATCCTGTAATGAAATCAGAAGCAGCTTTTATAAACTCCTTCAATCGGCTGATGATTTTACGCAGCTCAACCCGTCATTCGCATATTTTATTCCAGCCAGAAACTCCTGCTTTTTAATGCGTTAAGGGAGACCTCTCGTAGTGAAACGATCAGTGTCTGCAGTATATGGTTTGCGTGAATTAAAACATCTAGTGGAATGTTAACGTGTCTTTTGCCCATAGAAACTATACTCTGTTCACTTTAACAAGGCGTAAAAAACACAATGCAGGTATTATTGTCTTCAGCTTTGAGCTATAGCAAGAAATTATCCCTTTAGTATGATGCTAGTTACGAAGAGGTGCCATGGAAAAGATGTTGAGATGCGGTATCGTCTTTTTCTGCCATTTGACTACGTGAATTAAGCTACAAAAAAAAAAAAAAAAAATATCTCTGCCTAGTTAAAATGAATAAGCTATAGTAGGAAAGAAGAGCTGGGGAGACTCCTAAGCCCAGAATCATACTGTTCAGAATGCTTGTGGTTGGCTAAGTGAACTGAATGGGAGAGGAAAATAGGGATGATGTGATTTTAGTATATGGTGACATTTTATGAACACCCGTACATAATCACTTACCATCACCTATTGTTATCATCATCCGAACCCCAGTTTCCTCCTACCATGTGATTTGGAAATAGAGGAAAAAATGACTGTACAATGTGGTGTAGAAGTAAGGAAACGAGGAATGTGACTGCTATGTGTGTCGCGAGTCCAGCAATGATATGTGACTGCTATGTGATGCAGGAGTATGTTGTGAAAATATGACACTAATCTATTATATAAGAGAATGTTATTATAAGACTGTATAACTAAGAGGCGTAACCCAAGTAGTGCACAAATATAACATAACTATAGTTCACCAAAAGTGCCCTGGCGAAGATGTCTACCCTGCGTACAGATGACTGGCTGATATGATTAAGGAAAAAATTACAGCTCTTCCTTGTTTTAGTTACGTTTCATCATCTTTAACGTTTTGTGACACTACTAACCTCACATCACCAACTGAGGTAAATCGATAAGCCTGTGGTGTATATAGAGCGTCCTTAGGTATGCTGATGGTGAATATAAAAGAATCAGAGAAGCATCAGTCTTGTGCACCTGTGACTTCTCAAGGCTCAACTAATCACGGTTCGGCGTTCTAGGTGGGTACAGCTTAGTTTCGCCAAGAATACCCCATCTACCACAAGAGATCTCTCCTAAGCTTGATTAAGTCGTCAGGCAGTAGCGATAATGATCAGGAAATATGTTATCTTACTGAACAGTTAGTGGGTAATATTCCTTTTTGCTTCACCGCGAGAAATCTCCGCTATACTCGTACTGAATTAAATCATAATTTAAAAAGAAAGAAAGAATAGGCGTTATTGTATGGGTGGATAATGGGAGTGTGTGTGTGTTTTTCGTTACTACTTTCATCATGAGAACATCCCATCAGCTAAAATAAATAAATAAATAAATTAATTAAAGTGCGCAGGAAGAATAAAATTGATATGACGTTATTGTACTCTATGGATGAAAGGAGCCATCTGTTGTCTGACCCCGATGTATGACTTGGGCAAGATTCAGTTGTCTGACTCACGCACCTCACCCATGCACGTAACTCAGATGGTGTGACACAGGGCCATAGTCAGCTCCTTATGTCGTTAATAGAACACATGACGAGGAACCTAACTTTTATATTTCACTGCTGATCGCTTCATGTAACGTAAATACAGGCTGTTCATATCTTAATAGGTGTTCTAAAAGGAGAGTCATAATTTTCACGCATGTCCTCCTCTTCTCGATCCATCTCGAAAATACGATCATCAGATGAGCGACCCCGATATTGCACGGAAATAAATGATTCCGTCTTTTAGCTCAGGCATTTCACCCAAACTCAAAACTCTGCTGAAGAGACTCATACATGTGCAGTTCTAATAGATGACTTAAGTAAGAGATTTACTTTTCCTAATGAGTTCCATGACTCACATAATACACCACTTTCGAGTTTTGCGCTGTAAGGAAAATAAAAGCACTGACATTGATAATTTCCGTAGAATCAGTCTAAAACGCATTTAAAATAGATAAATATCGTGTGAATATAGCTTTAAAATAATATCAGGTACTTGCTGCCCAATGTTATCACTCAATTTAGCCGTGAATAAGGAAAGTAAGAAGTTCTCTAAAACACTGTGTAAAGATATTGTACATTCCTTATTTACGTCTGAGTAGAAGCATAACACTGTTCAGCAAGTACTTGATATTATGTCAAAGCTGTTTTCATACAATATTCATTTTTATTTTAAACAGTTCCTGCCATTAATACTAAAATCATTACTGTCCATATTTTCAACTTCCTCGTGGCCCAAAACTCGCAAGTGACCAATTCAGTCCTGAGCGTAACTCAGCTGGTGTGACCTCAAGCCTGTGACCCGGTGGTGTGACCCAGCCTTCTCCCCGGGTGTCGGGTTTAAGTGGAAGGCGGCACAATGGCTCACTCGGGTTTCATGGCCCTGGTGATCTGCCCCTTCACCCCACCACCACCTAACTCGCGCCCACCCACACCCACACACGCACACCAACACTCAAAGATATTTTAACACACACACACACACACACAAACACACACACACACACACACACACACACACACACAGACTTGCACTCGCGCGCACCCACACACACACACACACACACACACACACACACACACACACACACACACACACACACACACACACACACACACACACACACACACACACACACACACACACTTGCACGCGCGCGCACCCACTTACAAGCACACACACACACACACACACACACACACACACACACACACACACAGCGTACGTACTACTCGACTAAGTAATTACTAAGATTACATTGGAATAATAAAATACCAGTTCCACAAATACAGTATTCTGTACTTACGAATGTAAGCAGTGGTATACTTTTTCTCTGAGGGGAAATTAGATATTCACATTGCATTGTCATGCTTGTCTACTTGTTCCTGAACCCAATAGAATCGCTGACCTGAACCATCAAACGTACAGAAAGTAAGTGAATGTAACTGCATGAAGTACCTAAGTTTTTCAAAGCTATTATTATCATCATGAAAAATTTAAAATTCACTTTATGACTTCAACTGATATTCTGTTACCAATAATTACATTCATATATATATTTTACAACTACCTCCGCAAATTGCATGTATATGATGGGGACAGGGGTTGCGGGTGGGCTGGTGGGATGAGGTACGGCAGAATGGGACTAAAATAAAGTCAAGAAAGAAAACTACAGTAAAGGGGAAGAGAGAACAAAAATGAGTGCTTTGAGTGTGAGTATGGAGAGACTTATTAGGCTATGGAAGGTGGGGAGGGAAAATGGGTTAAGGATCAAGAGAAATGGTTTGGGAGAATGAGTGAAGGATGTGAGAGATGGGAAGGAGTGAGAGAGACAGAAGAAGAAGGGAACTAAAGGAAACGAGGATGGAGAAAGGGTCCCCTATCCATGTCCTTATTCTGCCCCTACTACCCCCACTCATCCTCCATTCACCTCTCTTATTCACTCTTTCTCCATTATCCACAGACCCTCGCCATTCCCCTGATGCATCGTATTGTTTTATCCCAGCCCCTTCTCTAGTCCTCCATTCTATCTCTACACTCCATTCCCTTATTCCAGTACATTCCCTTACACCATTACCCTTAGCTTTTCGATCCTCATTACCGCTCCTAACTTCCCTTCATTTCCCCCATTCACTGCTCTCTCTTCACTCCATGCCAAACATCACCTCCTTCCATCCCACCCACACTCCTATTCCTCCTTATTCCTATTCCACTACACTCAGCTCAACTCTCTTCACACCCCACCATCCCCTCCCACCCCGCCATTCAGCTTTCCCATTCACTTCTCCCCTATTGCCCTGTCACTTCCTCTCCCTCTCAATCTCTCATCCTTCCACTCCACCCACAGCCCACTTCACTCTCCCAAAATACTGTCACAAGCCCGTACATTAACTGCGTGCGTGTGTGTGTGTGTGTGTGTGTGTGTGTGTGTGTGTGTGTGTGTGTGTGTGTGTGTGTGTGTGTGTGTGTGTGTGTGTGTGTGTGTGTGTGTGTGTGTGTGTGTGTGTGTGTGTGTGTGTGTGTGTGTGTGTGTGTGTGTGTGTGTGTGTGTGTGTGTGTCTGTGTGTGTTTGTGTGTGTGAGCCTCCTGTGGTCATTTCTTGGTCAGCCTTTGGTCATGCCCAGTTGAACTCCCCCCCCTCTTCTTCCTCCTCTCCCTCTTCCCTTCCTCCCCTCTTCTCCCTTGCTCCTCCCCTTTTTCATTCCCTTACGGAAAAAGGTGAAAAAAAGTGTTTATTTTTTTCCTATCCTCTGTTACGCGAAGCCCCTCCCCCTCCACACACACACACACACACACACACACACATAAACACACACATAAACACACACACACACACACACACACACACACACACACACACAGGGAGTATCGCTGATGATAAATGAGAAAAAAGTTAAACCTGTCTTTTTAGCAGCGTTCCAGTCTGTTTCTAACCATTTAACTTCCCGGATTTCTCTTGCCTAATCAAAGTGAATTGATGTTTACCTTAATATATTTCCTGTGTTTAAATAAATATTATCAAATTTCTTCTTGCCCTCCGTAGATGCTATTACCTACTTATTTCACTTTGTCCATTTCCTGATCATATCATATAGTTCTTCAAGGACCATAAAATAGTGAAGTGGGTTTGGAAGGCTGCACTAAACCCCACCAGTACGATAAGACTCCCCTTAGTAAAGTTATTTGGAGATAGCACAAAAAAAAGTGACATGTACGCCATCACAGTGAAGAGGCCGACCTTTAGACCACTACAGCTGGCTTACTATCACATGGTTGCTGGAGAAGGATGCCTTCCTGTGGTGATATCAATATAACTGGGTGGTGGAGCTACTGGTTATGCAAACATCACTCATCTCCCTCCCTATTCCCCGACAGGAGGACGGTGGACTACTGAAGAAGGGTATCTTCAGCTTGCAGTCCACCTGATTCACGTTTCAGATGAATATGTGGCTACAACGAGAAGAAGAACAACAAGTACTACAATACTACCGCTTTTACTACTATTACTACCCTCAAATGACAGGAAACTGCTGCCACCTTGCACTGAATGCTGAGATGTTATTGGGAATGGGTTGTACCACATTTTGCTAGCTGAGGAAATGGTGAGGATATCATGTGGTTATGTAGTAGTATCTTTTTTTGCCATCTTATAACAGATTCGGCTAAAAGGGACTCAGATTTCAGCCAGGTACTGTCGTACTGACTACTCTCAGCTAAACATAATCAGCCAGGGTCATATTAATATGATTCTTAGCCAATATTGCGATGAACGAGTCAAGTAGTAGTGAAGAGCTATTCTGAATAATTTTCAAATCACATTTTTCACGTTATTATCCACCCTGTTTTGGTTGGGAATTGTTTTGTTTGTTAGGGTATGAGTGAAGAGAAAATAATTAATAAAGGATATGATGCATGGCTTAAGATCAGGAAATATTTTTGAACATGGCCCTTGGTTTTAGCCTTAAACAAAAATGTAAGCTTGCCTTTAACAGCGAAAAAGATAGTGAAGATGTTAATGCTGACAGTTTTAAGTCTTCCCACTACCAGTGCTCTCTCTTAGATTGAATAAAGTAATTGTAATAAGAACATACTTTTCCCTTCTTCTCTCTTCCTCTCCTAATCCCTCCCTTCCTCTCCCCCCTCTCTCTTCCATCTCCGTCCCTCCCCCACCATCACCTCCCCTCCCAGCAGACAGGTAATGAACTACGGACCCCCGGCTCTGTCAACAGCCGTATTAACCACGCGACAACCACACATAACCCAAACAATCAACCCTCCCCCCTCATAAAGGAAAAAAAAGGAAAAAGAAAATAAAAACGTGGGAAACAGCGCCTGTCCCCACCATCTATCACAGGCTGTTGTGGAAAAGGATGTTTGCTTTCTTGTTACTCTCATTTCTGTTTCATCCTGTCTGTTCCACTCAGTCTTTTCATCTTTCTCTCGGTCTTGTGCTGTTACTTTTGCTATCTCTCTTCTCTCTCCTTCTCTCTCATGTGTCATCTCTCTCCCTTCTCTTTTCTCTCTGGTTTATGCTTTCATTTCTCCTGTCTCGCTTCCTTTTCTTTTTCTCATCCGTCCCGTCTCCCTCTCGTCTCTCACATCCCTCACATCCGTCTCCCACCCTATTCCACTTTCTTCCACTTTTTCTGTCCCACTGCCGTTTCTCCCATCTTACTTCCCTTCCTTTCTTCCCTTCTCTCACTTCTCTTCCATTTCTCCTCCCCTTTTTCGCTTTCTCTCACTCTGACCCTTCCTGCTTTTCTATCCTTGTCTTTAGTTTGATAGATTAGTTTTGTTAATTATAACTTTCCCCATTCCAAACAGCCACGAAAGGACTAGCAGGTCTGTTGCTGTTTGCTTTCCTTTGTACTCCTTTGTACCCTCTTTCTCTGTTCCACTTTTACTCTCCCTTCCACTCTTCTTTCTCTCGTCTCATCCCCATCTTTTCCATACTCCTTCCTCTTCATTCCTTAAATTCTTTCACATGCTAATACTTCCCCCCCTCCCTCCCCTCTTCCCTCCCATCCCCCCACTCTCTCTCCCTCCTTCCCCCCTTCCTTCTGTCTCACCCTGCCCTTCTCTGTCCCACCCTTTATCTCTCTGTTATATCATTCATTTCTTCCCTTACATTCCTTTCCTTCCCAGTACCTCCCTCCATCCCTCATTCTGTCCCACTCCGTCCCATCCCAAACTGTCTTACCCTGTCCCACCCCAAATGTTCTCTTCTCCCATCCTGTCCCACCCCAAAGTATCCCATCCTATTACGCCCCAAACTGTTCCAACCTATCCCAGCCCAGTGTGTCCCACCCTCTCCCACCCCTAGCTGTCCCATATTGTCCCTCTTCCTTTCCCATACCTCCCTCCCTTCCCGCTCTCTCCCTGTCCCATCCTGTTCCAGTCTGTCCCACGGCGCCCTACGGAGTTCAGATAATCCTCGACCCACTCTCGCCACCCACACAATAAATACTCTGGTCGGCTGGGTGACGGAAGAGCAGGTATGGGAGAGGTGGGTAAGAGAGAGGAGGGAGGGAAAGTGAGAGAGGAGGAAAAAAGTGGAGGGGTGGGAGAGAGAGAAAAGGGTGGGGGGGATGAGGGAGTAACACCGGGAAAAAGAGAAGGTATATAAGTATGGACGTGTGAAAAAGGAGGAAGAAAAATTACAAGAACTTATGGAAAAAATGAGAGAGAGAGAGAGAGAGAGAGAGAGAGAGAGAGAGAGAGAGAAAGAGAGAGAGAGAGAGAGAGAGAGAGAGAGAGAGAGAGAGAGAGAGAGAGAGAGAGAGAGAGAGAACAGAAAGAAAGGAGGCAAAGAAGATGAGGAACTGATGTCAAAATTGATAGTCCCACTGACGACCCTGCCTGTGGGATCCTCTAGCACACCTCGCTCTTATGCAAATTCGGTCTCTACGGACGACTTCGGCTTCTCAGAATGGAGCTTTCGAATTTATTACGTGGCGATGTGGATGCAAACGATGGATGAATATTTTAGGTATATTTTAACGGGTTCCCAAAAACGTCATTGTCGAGATGGCTTAAAAGACGAAGGGGCTATAATATTTGGCTTGACATCTCCCTGATTTTGTGTCATATCCTCAGCATTAATTTTATCATCGTTGTTACTCCTGCTCTTCTTCTATCATTTTATGCTTTACCTCTGTGATTCTGTGTAGTCTTCCTTTCAGTATTGAGCGATTATTCTTTGTTTTCTTTTTCATATGTTAGTTTTTTGTGTGCTTAACTCCTTTCTTTTTATTTCCTGTCTTAATATTCCTTCTAACAATCTTCCTCCTCCTGCTCCTCCTCCTACATGCTGTCTTACCCTCACCTCCCATTTCCTCCTCTTCCTTCTCCTTTTTATCTTGTTAATGCCCTCTTATCATTTTCTTTTCTCCTCCTCTTCATCTTTCGTATCTCTCTTTCCCAATTTTTCCTCCGATTCCCTCTCATCTTCCTTCTCCATATTTACTTCTTTCACATAACTCCTATTCCTCTTCCTCTCTCATCCTTTCTTCCTATTTTCCCATATCTTTTCTTCCTCATTCTAATCCTCTTTTAAAATCAAACTCCCTCCTCCCCTTCCTCCTCTTCCTAATCTTCTTCTTCATTCTCCTCTTCCTGCTTCTCGTCCTAATTTCCCTTCTTCATCTTCCTTCCTCTTTTGCTCCCTTATTCCGCCCTCCTTTTTCTCTCATTTCTTTCCCTCCCCGTCCTCGTTCTAAATTCCTTCTTCTTCTTTTGTCAAGCCCTATTCCTCCTCCATTTTCCCTTCCTCCAACTCCTCCGATTCTTCTTTCTTTTCCCATTCCTCATTCTTTCCTATCTTTCCTTCCACCTCCTCCCTCTTCTCTTTCCCTATCTTTCACCCTCCTACCATCTTCACTCCCCTTCCTCCTGTCTTCCCTCCTCCTTCTCAGTCTTCCCCCCTCCCCACCCCGATTGACAGAGTGACAGTGTGACTGACGGGGTGGCGGCAGGCAGGTGACAGGACAGGTGTTGAATGCCATTTGGGTCCAAGCCCGGATCCTAACCCATATAATTTCACTTGTCTATTTTTTCCCCGCCGCCCTATTGTCCTGTCTCCTGTCTGGCATGGGAAGGAGGGGGGTAGAATTCTGGATCGGAAAGCAGTTGTCTTCATTATCGCTTCTATGTAGTGATAGCGAGACAAAAGTTCACCTTGACAGACTACGATGTGGCCGCCACCCTTGTCTCCCCTACACTACCAAAATCTTTTGCAACTCTCAAATTACCTACTCTGTCCTCTCTGAAACGCCGCCCTTCACACCACAACAAAATATTAATCATCTCATTCACTCCAATCTCAAAAAATATCCCATAAATAATTACTCTGTTCTCATAATAATACCGCCACTAACACTACAACACACCTGTTTAATGAACATCATTTTTGCAACACAGTTCACAAACAATTTACTCCGCCTTCATGAACAACCCACTGACGCCCTCTCACATCAGAAACAGAAAACGGAAAACTCAAAAGTAGAACTCATCAGAACTCCCAGTGAAGTAGGCCATATAACTATTCTGTTTCGGGCCATGACAAATACAATTCCAATAACAGGTCACATATAACCTAAGTTACGATACTGATAAATTTTGATGCTGATTAAGGATTAGGTAGGCTACAGGGCATCAGGAAGTCATAGAGCAGCTGAAGACATTACCACACCCTATGCACATCCAATACTGATACAGTCACACTGCCACACCCCACACCACATTCACACACACACACACACACACACACACACACACACACACACACACACACACACACACTACCATCTTTTTTGCCTCTTCTTACTGTACAGAGGCTATGCTAATACCCAGTGTTTTAACAGTGCAGGTCAAATACACCAGTACTGAGGAAGAGATCCAGCAGGCTACACTGCAGTTTTAATTATCACATTTGTCTAGCTGGTGCAGGAACAGCCACCATCGATGTTGTACTTAGCTAAGAGACAAAATCGAACTCCTTTTACGTGGGATAAGATGGGTGAACTGTTTGTCAGCCTCGCCTAGACATCAAGTGACTTCAAGCAGAGAGATCAGATACCACACAACATCTCCTCTGCACCTAGCCAATGCTTTGATGCAGCAGCAAAATCATGCAATGAAAAAGAAAGTAGATCGATATATATATACATATACAGTACATATACAGTACATATCTATCTATCTATCTATCTATCTATCTATAAACATATACCCCCAGCGTCAGATAAAGTTGTGTTGCATCCTAGGCTAGGGTACTGTGGATGTGAACATTTATAGGTACAGTTGGTGACCTGCCTGTCCACAATGACATTACGTGATGGAAAAAAAAATCCTTCAGCCACCTGTCTGCAGGGGCATAGTTATTATTCTTAAAGTGGGATGATCTCGGAGAGGCCAAGCCCACTTGTGGGAAGGACCTGGAAGAACTGCACAGGGGGTATCTGGCGATATTCCTCCCATAATCTTGGGTCACGCCTATTTCAAGGGTGGCCACAGACACCCTTGGCCTCTGTCTACACTGCTGCCTCTTTTAAATTCGAATCATTGCGCAGAGCACTTAAGTTTCACTCTGTCTTTGCAATTCAAACACCAGACGCCAAGTAATTCTACTGTTACTAAAGATATATTTAAAAAAAATATGAAGGACATTCCTTTAGTCATTTTCCGATATTACAAGTGATCGCCAAGAACTGGGTGGGCCAGATATGAAGACAAACGATGTATCCTGGCATTTATGTCTGACTTTTGACTCAAGTGTATATGGTACTGTGAACACTCATAGTGTTATTCCGATGTAACTTTGCTGTGAGAAGAGGATAAAGGTATGTGTACAAATATTTTTGATGACTTAAATACGACTTTATCTACTTTGGATAACATCATATTAATTCAAGGTACAAACTAGTAGATTAGGAAAGTTACCTTGCAGAAAACACTACCATACCTTACACAGCCACATCTCACAAAGCTGCCCCACGTATACAGTACCTCTAAATTACATCTCAAACACATCATCACATTTCATAGTAACATCTCATACTCTTATATCACACACTGTCACACCTTACACACATCTCACCGTCACATCACACACTACTACATACTCTTTTGCGCTTCACACACCTCACAGCTACATCTCATACTTCATGCACACCTTACAGTAGCACCAAACATTACTACACTGTACACTACCACATCTCACAGTCACACCACACCTCGCCACACCTCGCGCATACCTCACAACCACACCACACACTACCACATTTCATGTCACACCTCACACTACCACACCTTCTTGTGCGTACGTTTCAAGGCAACTCAAACACTTACCAGGGAGACGACAGTTGTTTTCACCTTATATGTTGCTTCTGGCATCTGAAGCTACACGGCTGAGGAAATAAAACTTTGCTCTTATACGTACAGGTAAGCCTTTTCTCTTCACCCTGCTACTCTTCATGCTTCTCCTCCTCTTTCTCCCTTTCCTTCTCCATTTACCTATCCTCCTTCTCTTGCTCCCTGTCATTTTCCACCTTCTTTTTCGCCTTCGTCTTGATCAGAGGTCTCGCTTCCATCGACATTTTAAAATCCAAGAAAAATTAAACATGCATTTCCTGTGCTTAACCCCTTCACTACAAGAGGCCTCCCTTGATGTGAATAAAAACATCTGACGGAAGGATGAATAAAACTGAAAAGCATCAGCATACAGCGGAGACTAATGGCGACTGTTTCTAGTTCTTTAAGCAAGAGGTCTCACGTTGAATTAAGTCATATGATAGTAGCAAACATTAATTAGAGGATGAATAATCATACTAATAGGGTAAACTTTAACACAAATTATTTCTAGCGATGAAGTAAAGCCACCCATAAGCCATTAATTATATCTTGCCCCACACACACTCTTCAGGTAAGATATATGGACATAGTGAAATAGCAAGTGTGTATGAATCATAGTAACCGCCTGCATAAACCACGGTATATACTGTAGGCGAGAAGCTTTCTTACACTAGTTCAAGCAATGTTTAACTCAAGAGATACGTAAGGACAAGTAACAACCGTGTCTGTCCCTGGAAGTGTGACTCGATTCCACTCTGTTCACGCAGGGTAAGGAAATCTAAAGTAAGGGTGTTCAATCGCTTTCGGGTCATGAGGAAGTCAAAGTTATAATCTTCTCTAGTTTACCACTGTAGTTACCAAAAAATTTATAAGTGAAGACCGAACGGGTGGCCATACTGAAATGCCAATGCAAGAGGAAAGGATTTTCAGTTTCCCTTCTTTCCCCTTTTTAGTTGCATTTTACGACAAGTAGGGAATAAGCTAGTGGTATCCTGATCATCACCATCATCATCATCATCATCATCAGTATCACTATCATCATCCCAGTCCTAAATCCCATTCAAGTTGGGGTAAGGTAGGATCCAGGTACAGTTTCCCACAGCACTGCAAACGCTCATTTTCTACGAGTAGTGAATATTGGTTCGTCTGTTTTCGAAGAGTCTCGAATGTGAGGGCGTGAGATGGGGCAGAGATCAGAGTAAGAAGGAATGGAGGGAAGGAGGGATGGAGGACAGGGGAGGGGAGGAGAAGGAGGAGAGAGGGTGCGTGGCGACAGGAGCAGAGGGAGACGGCAGACCAATAAGATATGAATTGTTACAGCACGGCATCATGTTCTTAAGTATATAAGGGTATTCTATAAACATGGCAAACCGAGTATGATTATGATGATGTAATAATTAAAAACGCAGCAGCCGAATATTATGAAAGGCACAAATAAACATTGACCTAGTAACCGAATGTTATGACAGAAACGAATAAGATTTGGAACAAAAATTATGTAGTCTTTATAAGTAACCTCATAAGTGCACAACAGTTCGTGTTTGTAGCACAAGTAAATTTAGTCCGTTTCAAATTACACGGGTTCTGGAGAGGGACATCTTCAAATGGTGGCACTGATAATACCTGAGTGATGGAGCTGCCTGATTATTAAAACGTCCACTAACTCCCTCATCCCTTCGAGATGGTGGTGGACTGTAGGGCGGGGGTAGCTTGAGCCTCCAGTTCTCTGGGTTAACATTTTCATGAGCCTGGGATTGACATTACAACTACCTCTGCAAATTACACAGGTGACATAAAAACGTGCGGAATGAAGATCCTCCTGTCTTAGGAATGACAACAACAGGGAAAATTCTATACACGTTTAAGTTGGGGATATGGGCTGTATGAAGGTGTGGTGTTTGGCTCTCATTCATTGAATGTGTGCTTGGGCCACATAACAGGAAGACTGTCGTAAATGTCATAAAATGGAAAAAGAGAAATAAATTCCCAGTTTATGAGTGGCTTAGCAATGCTGTTATAATTCATAATGTTTTCTTTAAATGACAACGACAAATCCGACATCAGCAGGTGCATAAAATTCTGGAACTAAAAAAGCAACAATGGTGTCTGTCATCATGCTGTAATATTTCGTCCTACGTATTTGCAAATAAAATAAATAAAGGCAGGAGTCTCGGCTCCTGGACTGTTAAGTATATATGAGCCATGTTAAATGTCAGTAGCAACATATGACCGAATTCATCTTCCAATAGTGATGCTGTAAAAAGAAGGAAAAGTGATAGATGGAAACCAGGCAAGCCATTGGAAAGACTTAATGCCTGTGAGCAAGAGAGGTGAGGCTGGGGGGGTGGTAGTGCTGTCCCTATGATGAATCCTTTTATCCAGTCTGGGTCAGCGAAGATCCAACAAATGTTCATAAAAGAGGAAAAATATGTGGACATGTCTAGTAGAGAGAATGTTATTTGTATCATTCCATGTTACTTATTGTATAACTTTACTTCCTTACCCTCCTTCCCTCTTGGTCACGCCTTATCCCCCCTCCCTACCCTCTCTATGCTTCGAATCCTGACGTCTGAAACACCCGCAGTTCTCTTCCTGTGGCAATGAACGTTTGCAGCGTTGTCTTTGCCAGTCAGAATTATGGGAAAATGTGCAAGGAAGCGAAAGAGCACGGATTTAGAAAAATTATCAAACAGTATTCCATGTGGCTGGGCCGCATAATAATAATAATAATAATAATAATAACAATAATAACAATAATAATAATAATAATAATGCATCATTCAAGCCTTCAAAATCCTGACTCCGCCTTGTGAGTAAAATAATCTTCACACAAACTTTGGTATTTTTATATAGATACATGCATGTCACATTCACCATAGCTATACCATAGACTACCAAGCAAAAAAAAAAAAAAAAAAAAAAGAGGGGGGGAGTGTGCTAGACCCTTATTATGTGCTTTTTCATGCATACTTCTTCCATCCACTTCAGTCCTTTGTCATTTCCTTCACTTCCTCAACTTTCATACCTCGCTAACTCGCACACACAACATTAAGTTTCATTCACACTGCACAACGTACACATACTCTGGTTTTCTTGTTTTTGCTTCTCAGGGGGAAATTCAGTGTAGACACAACCAGTAAATGATGCGAGTACATACAGGAAGATGAAGAAGCAAATATAATGTTAGAACACTTATGAACATTGCCAACAATTCTAAGAGTTAATAATGTGCTCACGTCATTAGTTATTCTCTTTGAAAATTAGCAGTATGGTTTGCGCTTTCAAAATATGCGTAATTACAATAAAGGCAGACTTTTATTAGGGTTATTATGATCAAAAACCAAAAAAAGACCTATATAAAATAAATAGTACTGCCCTTAATTCAATAACAGTGGAATTTTAATAATATACCATGATGATCGGCAACATCAAAGTGGCTTGACTGATATGGAATGTAAATGGTCTATTCTTTGAACATGCCGAGTCAAAATAAAGTTTTGAAATTTAAATGCATTGAATCCATTACATTTACATTTTACCGACTCTTACTCTGCCAGCATGAAGGAGGATTATTTCTGGCTATCTCTTTCCCTCAGTGGAGAATTTTCGCCCTGTAGTAGGCATCACGCAGACTGATAAAAATATATAATCATAAAGTGAAAACAAATCGTCAACACTGCTGAATCAAGCCGTGACATCAACTTACCTGCCTTGATTCCTTGTTTGTGATGAGGTTCCACAAACAACACCGTATTATATGCACTAAACGCCTCTTTTATCAGTTAGTATCTCTTCCTGCTGTACGTACGAGAGGTCAGGTGGGGATACACACATCTTAACTCGCAGACAGAGAGATCCCAAGAAGAGGTGAACACTTTTGGACACATTGAAGCACCAGGCATTGTTCGGAGCTTCACGAGCCCATGGTGGTTAACTTCTTCACTACGTCTATTTCTCTCTCTCTCTCTCTCTCTCTCTCTCTACCACCAGACAGTTTTATTCAGGAAGGAACTCAAGGAAATCTAGTAGCGAAGAGATTACTCGAAGGCTATATATACAAGATGGTCCATAAATAACACTTTATTACAGTCACCTGGTGTTATCTCAGTTGTTGCGGGGACGGCTCAGTCTGCTGGTATGGGAGTGGGAATGGCAGTGGGAGCAGGAAATGAATAAATAAAGCAGATTAGACACTGATAACTCTGACTGAGCCGCTCCCACAACACACGAGACATCGCCACACGGATTGGCAAAGGAATGTTTTACTGCATATGGCCCAGCCTTTATGACTTACCCCCAAATTAAAAAGTCTGCTTAATAAGATAGCTTTTTTAATTCCTTACTTGCCACCACAGAACAATTTCCTTCAGCTCAGGAAGTCCTCTAGAAGTACTAGGGGTAAGAAAGGCCTGTGATAGTGAAGAAAAAAAATCCCGCTAATTTCTTAACTAACGCTTTTTCATGTTCTATTCTTGTGTCTTCTAAATTATTATTTTTTTTTACAGAGAAGGAGTGATCTCTGCTGCCGTGCGATTCATAGAGTTTGTTTAAAAAATTAGTACTGAGAAAGGTTTCGTCTATCGTGTTCATTGTGAGTAGGTGAATATCTACTTATCCCCTCGAGAATGTTTAGCAGAACTGGTCCACTACAAGTAAAAACCTTTGCCACTGCTTTGATGGTGGTGGTGGTGGTGGTGGAGGGTTTGGCTGTGATGGCGGTGGTGTTGGTTATGGTGGTTGTGGTAGTGACTAATGGTGGTGGTGCAATTGAGGGTGTGATTATGGTGTGGCTTAGCGTTGGCTCTGGTGTAATGGAGAGCGTGTTGGTGTGGTTGCTTTGGTTTGCTATGGTGTGGTGGAGAGGATGGTGGTGGATGGTGATTCTGGTGTGGTAGGGGGTATGATGGCTATTCTAATTTACTGTGAGGGTGCTTGGCAGTTTCGTTATCTGCATGGAATTAGGACTTAAGTTGTCGCAGTTATTATTCTCATCAGCATATCCAGTAAAACATTAAATTTCCTCAGCATAGATATTTAGTTAACAATGACGTGAAATCTGATTACGTTATTGATTAGAAAATTGATGTGCCCCTCTTCCTAGCATGCCTACAATTCTCATCCTGGAATACTTATCTACTCAGTCATATTCAGCCGCCTCATTAGACTCAATGTCCTAATTCTGGTGGGTTTCGGAGACTCTTTTGCACCTCATACCCATTTTACCTGCGTACAGCATGGAACGTTAATATTCCACTATATTATACTTATGGTGTGAAAAAAAAAAAAAAAGATAAAGACAGAAAAACAGATATTATTAGTCTGGAATATACTGAATGGACTACCAAGATGTTTTACGAAGCATCCCAAACCCACATATATACGGCTTTCTGTGCCTTTATCTAATGTGCTTTCCTTTCACTTCTCACGTTCATTCCACTCTTTTATTAGAATTAATGGATATTTCCCTCATAGGTAGTTTTCCCTTCAGATTTCAGAATTTGAGCACAGACTAAACAGGCCTTTCCCCAAGATCAAGCAGTACCCTCATTCACCAAGACAGCACATCAGCATCCTCACGTCACCATTGGCGCAATTAAGGGCCGTATTTCTAGCTGACCTCGATTTCGTAACACATCTGCTTTAGCGATTCACCTTGCACATCACGCCTTACTAATCTTCTTGCATGGTACTGATGCAAAGTGAGTCGATGTTGAGTAAATATGAATAACATACAAGAGAGACTCTGGTGAAAATGGAAACTAAATCGCCATGGAACTGGTGCTGCAAACTCTTAAAGGTAATTAAAATACTTCCTTAATACAAAGCCGTGCATATTCTGAGGTTAATCATATCTGCCTATAGCTATTGTTTTCAATCTTCTCTGTATTTATTCAGAACGCACCTCAGTACTTCTTTATGGCAACATTTTTTTAAAGAACAAAAATATATTAAACCAGGATAAACAAGATTAAATGAAAATAATAAAATGAGGTGAGGTTTGCAGTGCCATCTTTTGGTTTGTGGGAAAACTACTGATCCCTTGGCAACGAAATGCCTAGTATACCGTACCGAAATTCAGAAAAAAAAAAAAATGCGTAATCATAAACTGGAATGATAAAAAAAAAAAAAAAAAAAGCACGATTAAGGACCAAGTAGTAGGGTTGCAAATAAAACACCAAGATCAAGCGAAGCAAAAAAGTGTTTATTTCCTAACACACACGCTCACTGAATATAATATAAAAAATTAAGTTTGTGACCAAGAATGGCACGTCATAAAAGAATTCACTAATTAAAAAAACAACATCACATTTCTTCTCTCGTGATCTATCTTTAACTTTCCTCTAAACTACAAATGCCTTAATACAAACTAAAAAAAAATAAGGTCACTATATACTACGGAATAAAAATTTTTGTCTATATAGATCATTATAAAGCTTTATACTGGAGAATCTGTCCAATATAGAGAGGCTCTGGCAAATGGGGAGAATTATATGAACCAGGTGAAAGTACAAATCTGAAAGGATGTATAACGAAGCGCAATTTTTCACCGGTATAGAGTTATAAAAGTTAATACTGATTCACAAATGTAATTAAAAAAAAAAAGGACAATCACTGGGAATTATATGTTGTGAATTATCCAAGATTTTATTCATTTATTTGTTTATTTATTTTATCAGCAAGTGCATCTTCACCTTCCTTTGCCCGAACCTCGCCTTAGCCTAAAAACAATATATACCTTGTTTACTTGTTTACTCTAATGCGGTCACGTCAACAACAACCACCGCCGGGCAGGTCCAAGCAAGAGAGTGACGGTGTGTGTGTGTGTTTTCTGCTTGTCTGCGTGAGAATGAGTTGTTTGTGTTTTGATGCGAGTCGTGTTTCATGTGTGGTGTATGAATGAGAGGCTTGCTGTGTTTGCGTGTCGTGTGTTGACTGTTTGCACAAATGTTGCCTACTTCTTGCTTCTATGCAATTTGTGCTTTGTGTGTGCGTTTCTTGTGTCTGTTGTTCCAGTGTGATAAGTGTTTGGCCAAAAGATGTTTGAATGTGAGATTTTGTGTGTGTGTGTGTGTGTGTGTGTGTGTGTGTGTGTGTGTGTGTGTGTGTGTGTGTGAAATGTATTTGTGATTGCTTACATATGGGTGTACGTTCACAGACTGTGTATATATATATATATATATATATATATATATATATATATATATATATATATATATATATATATATATTATGGACGAACTGGTTATTCATACATGTCACTGTCATTACGTATACATGCTGATTAGGGATGTTTATTACTCTTACCTCAATCACATGACCTAGAAATGTATGGTTTTCAAGGTATGAGATTGGGTATTGCTTATGCACTCTAAACTGTTGTATTATGAACTTGATTCTAATTTGTAGATTTTTAGATGATTTGTTTGAGTAATTTGTTCTACTTTTAACATTTTCAATTTTATCAACCAGTTTCTTTATGCGATTCTAAATTTTAGGAAACAAGTTGAAAAACGAAGCAAAAACAGCCAATTTCAGACTGTCCTCTTCAAGGTGCAGCAACCCGAGGCCAGGCTGCTGTAACTGAGTGCATTCACTTACCAGTCTGATTTTTTTTTTCATTTGTACCTTGGAAGTAGTGTGCAAAATTTTTCCTTGTATGTATGTTCTGAATACTCCGAATCCTTTTCATTGTATTTCTTAAAATTATATACTGTGTTTCTTTCTTTTCTTTCTTTCTTTTTTTTTTGCTCCTGAATATTTTCTAAACACTGTGATAGTCATTTATGTTGATTATTGGATTATGTTCTGTATTTTTGATTCGTGTGTAAATTTTCACGCCGCCACCTGCCTGCCCCCTGCCCCTCCATCAATTATATAGGCTTGAGGTGCACCCCCACACAGCAATAACATCCTTATGGACACATCTGCCCTCTTCATTACCATGCTGTCTTTTTAGGTTACTCATGCTTCCCCCAAAAGGGTTAAGAACAATCTTCACTGACTCCTTCACTGCAACGAAGTCTGTTTTACTTTAATTCTACTACCCCAGACCATTTGATCTGGTTTGGGAAAGACCTCTCGAGGTGAAGGGGTTAGAACCAATCTTCATTAAACTGTGTAGCACAATGACAATTTTTAAATTATTCTTGCTGATGTCAAACGATTTTATTCTGCTTAAAAGAGATCTCTCATAGTGAAGGAGTTAATCTAAGTCGGGACTTTCATCCATTACGTCCTTCAAGGGGCAGTCCGTGACATCAGTTTCTAGGGTTAGGGTCTGAGGCACAATCAAAGGATGGAGACAGACCTATCCTTCACAACATTACAAAACTGAAAGTCCTTCAGTTATTTGGGGGAGTTTTGAGCCATACACATAAATATATGGTCATGACTCCGAATGGTGTCTTCTAACCACTAGACCATTATTGAAAAAGGGGTATGAGTGGGGAGATTTTACCTCAAGCTTATGAAACACGCCAACATTATTAATAAAAAATATATAGAAAAAACATATCATCAAAAGAAATTTACAGTTATATCACATTTGGATCACGTGATACACATGCCATGACTAAAATCAAGTTGCAGAAATGAAGTCGCAAAGAAACTGTTGGCCAGGATATGTATGTACACACACAAGATGCTTGGTTGGTTGGCTGGTTCTCTGCAGGCGACATAGCAGGGAGAGAGGGTGGATAGAGTCAGGAGAATAGTAAACGAAATACGTAAGAATAGAGCAGGTCATAACATTTGGGAAGGAGAGCTGGGAAACAATGCAGGTTCTATGAAACATGCGGCCTAAAAATCGCTGTTTCCGACAGAGAACAGGGAAGAAATAGAAGAATGGCACGTTGAAAAGAGTGAATGGCGAACAAATATGAGGAAAAGGAAAACCCAAAGGGAGTGGAGCCAAGCAAAAGTAAAATTTAATGGGGAAAAGGAAAAGAAAAAAAAATATGAGAAGCCAAGCAAAAAAGTAAAATTTAATGAGGAAAATGAAGGTTAAAAAAATAAAAAGCTGAGAAACCATGCAGGAAGTAAAATTAACTGTGGAAAAAGAAAACGGATAAAAAGGTAAAAATCAAACAAGGAGAATCAGTTGCCTGTAAACAAGAGACAATTAGAGATGCTGAACGGGGAAACCATAAGGAGCTTCTGCACAGCCAATCGTACACAACCCACGTGAGTGACAACAACGAGTGAGGGAGAAGCTTCAAAACATAGACTTAACTACATATATAGGGTCCTCCACACGCTATTCTTTCATATTATTTACGTACACCGGGAGGATAATTCTAGACCCTGCAGAAGGAAAGGAGAAAAACATGATGAAAGAAAAATATGACATTATCTCTACGTCCTTCGGAGTAAAAAGAAAAGAAAAGAAAAGAAAGAAAGAAAAATATATATATAAAGAGGGAAAGCTTACATTTTTAATAGGGACATTCTCTTTCTTACGTCCCACATAATTGCAAAGCCATCCACGGAAGGCATAGCGTGTAAGGTTAGTCTTTCCTGATTATAAGCATCATTCAGTTCACCAAAGCAAAACGTCCTTCACAAAAACAATAAAAATCCTGCATAGCAAGGAATTTAACAGGAACAGAACTTCTAGGATGGACAGATGAATGGACGGATGGAGAGAGGGGGAACTAGATTCAGAAGAGGAACACTGGGGGGTGGGTGAGGATAGAAGAGACATTTAATCAGAATGGAGGAACTTTGTCGCATACTCTCATCCCCATCACCACCATCATCATCATCCACTTCTTTACCACAGTTTATAAGCCAGCGTCGCGTAGTTGTAATTCTTGAGTTCCTGTGGTGAAGAGAAGAAAAATTAATTAGGAAACAAAATCACCCAAATCTCTTCTGCGATAATGTGCATTCGCAAACCAAAACCCTCAATCCAAGAAAAACAGAGCCACAATATATATAACTTTTTCTTTTTATGGTCAAAGCGTCGTAAAATTGAAATAAAAAGCAAGCAGCATCCACCATTGCGCCCCAGAAGCACTGTAAAAATGACAATGAACGTAAAGTTTTGACAAGCAGAAATTCAAATCCCCTTCAAGACGATGACGTCATTGGTTAGCTTACTTTTGCTACACCAGACGATTTTATCCTGTGTAGGGGAGACTCTTCAGACTGGAGTGGACTAAATAAAGCCTTCAATAGCAGCGCTGGTGACGTAACTATCGTGATCGCGTTGGTTTCTATGTATGCAAGTATGCATATATGTATGTATATATGCATGTATGTATCAATGTTTGTATGTGTGTGTGTGTGTGTGTGTGTGTGTGTGTGCACGCATGTACGTATGTTCACGATATATCTCAAGATTACCAGATCCGATCTGGAGCAAACTTGGCACAGGCAGTATATATGGAAAAGGAAAGAAATTATTCGATTTGGGTCGGATCAACTGAAGGTCAAAGTCACAGGTCACAGTCAAAGGACAGGTTGCGGAAAATTATCATGAATACCTGAATCGATCTGGACCAAACTTGGTACACTGACTGTGAATGGGGATGGAAAGAAGTTATTCGATTTTGGTGCAGATCAGTCGGAAAGTCAAGGTCACGGGTTAAAGTCAAAGTTCAGGGTGCCTGATCCGATCTGGATCAAACTCACCAAATGCACTGCGTGTGTTTGATAACGGTACAAATGCATCAAAGGTCAAAATATCAGCTGAAGGTCTAAGTACGAGCACGGCGCAGCTGTATTCTCTGAGCATCCTCTCTACCTACTTGGGTATAAGAGGAAGTTATCTGGTTTGGTGTAGATGTACCATAAGTCAAGGGTACTGATCAAGGTTAAAGTTCACAATGCGGAAAATCTCATGAATGCCCGATCCGACCAACCTCAAACTTGGTGCATACACTGTGCAGGAGTATTGGAGAGAGTTGTTCGATTTTCACGCAGATCATCTAAAGGTTATGGTGACGGACCAAGGACGAATTTCGGGTGTCAAGTCGCCGCGCTCTCTGAACAACCTCTTAGTTAGCTCTGCTTTACTAGAGGTTCTGCTGAAGTTAAAATCGTCTGGTAGTAGCCTGGTTATAATGAACAGACGTCCTCGGGTTGAAGGTGTCAAAGAGAGGACTTGCAGGGGGGATTTACCTGGAGCTACAAGTCAGAGGCTCATGACATTCCATACACCTGCAATGAGAGACTACTATGAGACAATATGGTGAAGCTACTAGGAATTCTCTCTCACACACACACACACACACACACACACACACACACACACATACACACACACACACATACTGGCATAAAATTCAGACATCATCACACTGATATCCACCGCTGGATTTAGGCGTACATGGAGACAGACACATACATGAGAAAGGGCACAGGCAAACACAGAGATAGATCTTGTTGGAGGCGGAGATGGGTGCGCACACACACACACACACACACACACACACACACACACACACACACACACACACACACACACACACACACACACACACACACACACACACACACACACACACACACACACACACACACACACACACACACACACACACACACACACACACACACACACACGCACACGCACACGCACACACACACACACACAAACGCACACACACACACACACACACACACACACACACACACACACACACACAATCCAACATCAACATGCTAATAATTTTCTGTGGTAAAAATTTCCAGGTTCTGGTATGAGATTAAAGGTAAAACACTTAAAAATGTGACTTAATAATAAGATATCATGCAAAATAACTTAACAACGGGTATGACAATGGTGTGAAGTGAATATTTACAAATGAAAAATGAATAATGACATCTACAAGGATAGTTATATTGGACTTAATGACTAATTTTTCAACATTTGTCTGCCTTTTTTTTTTTTTGTCTTATGGGATATACGTCATTCACACAGTCATCTCAGTTTTTGCCCAGCTCAGTTATCATCCTTATTAGCTTCATCTTGTTTCCTTTTCATATTCCCTACGCACCATGAATTTCTTTTCCCAGTTACCTCACTATCATTTGACACTACCCTATTGTTAGGTCTGTCTGTCTGTATATCAATCAGCTAATCAGTCACTCACTCACTCAACCAATCAGTCAATCAACCATATCAATTAACCGACCACTCAATCAACTAATAAATCTATCTATCTATCTATCTGTTTATCTACCTATATATCTATCCACTGTCCCGTACCGCATCTATGGAGTCCCTTTGACAAAAGGTCTCCCAGGAATTCACCCATATTTCTGTTCAACTAATTATTTATCTCCTAAGGGTTCATGCTGTTTAGGACTAAAGAGGGTCTTAGTAAATATTCCTCAGCATCATATTTCTGCACTTGGTATGTTAATATGCTTTCTCATGTTATCTATGTAGTCTCTGTTATGGTAAGAAGACGTAAATACAATAAAAAAGACAATAATCAGCTCAATTTCAGTCACCTTCCACCTCTTCCGTTCTCTTTCTGTTCTGCCACAGCTTCTTCCCTTACTTTGTTTTCTCTCACACTTCCTCTTCTCTCCCCTTCCCTATCTTTCTACACTTCCCTTTGTTCACCTCCCCTCTTCCCTCCCATCTCTACCTTCTACAACAGGATCTTCTTTACTCTCTTTTTTATTCGTAGGAACTTTTCGATTGTGAGTACTACAAACTATGCACCTCTCATTCTCACTGTCCCCTCCTACTCCCTCTATCCGTGCCATCAACTCTCACTCTCCACTTTCTCTGCAAACTCTCCCTCCAGCTCCCTTAACTCACCTGCAGGCTGGATCGGACCCTAAACACATCGTAATGGCACTTGGCGTGGTCCTCGTGGGAACGCTCGTGGATGAGGAGGTTGTAGCTCTTGCGGAACACCCTCTGGCAGTAGCGGCACACGAAGGCGTTCTCTGTGCCGGACTTCCTCCCCTCACACAGCACCTGAGACTTCCCGCTCTCCCAGTCCCCTTCTGGCATCTTGATGGCGTGCTGTGAGGAAGACAAGGAAGGACAGAATTGAGTTACTTTACTGGAAGATACACTGGACGTACATGATATGAGAATCATGATTTGGAAAGTGAAAAGGAAGGTTGCTGAGTTACACTAAGGAAGGAAGGAATGGAAAGGCAGCTCTCACATAATAGGAAGGGTGGACTTGAGCTGCTAGGCTTGATGATGAAAAAAGAGGGGATTTAAGAATGGTAATACACAGGAGGTAGGAAGGGACGAGAAAACAAGTAGCAACACACAAAGACATTCTCTGTGTCTAACTCCTTCCCAGTGCACCTGCCACCTGCTGCCCCCTGTTCCTCTTCTGGCCTCTTGATGGCATGTTGAAGAAGGGACGAGAAAAGGGAAAGGAGAGTGGCTGGATATGAGATTGGTGGATTGAACGATGGTTAGGAGGAAGAGATGGGATAGTGAACTGAAGGATGCATTTACAGAAGAGGATTAAAGGTAGCTGATTTATAAGAGGAATGGGTTAAGGGAAAGAAATAGAAGCGAAATATCTGAAATTGCTGGAAAAAGAAAGAAGACTTAAAAGTGACATGTAGTAGGAAGGAAAGACTTGAGACTGCAGACAACCAAAGAGAAGGAAAAGTGCTGAAGTGGTACATAAGAGGGAAAGATGATTTGAGTTGCTTGACAGTACATTGTAAGATGGATAGAGTCAATGCAAGGAAAAGAAAGACCTAAACTTAATACGTAACAGGAAAGAGGGATTATATTTGCTCGACTGTAAGGCCACGTCTACAGGCAGGAGTGTATGGGTCACAAGAACAGCCGAGTGGATCCATGGGTTTGGTAAGTTAGTATGGAAAAGACTAATATACAGAGAGGCTAGAGTGAAGAGGCCTTTGTTCTGGAGTAAACTGATGATGATGTTGATGATAACGGTGATGATGATGATGATATTAAAACAGTAAGAACCATTTTATAATAAGAGTAGTATTAAAAAATCGATTCATAATTACTAATAAAATAATACAAAGTAATAATAATAATAATAATAATAGTAATAATAATAATAATAATAATAATAAATAATAATAATAATAATAATAATAATAATAAGAAAGAAAAGAAAATCATATTCATAATACTACAGACAACGAGAAATATAGGAAGCCACATTCCCTACAAGGTTAACTTAATTACAAAAATACCTATCCTCGTTCCATCCATCCTCCTCCGCCCCTTTTCCCCTCCCCCTCTCTTTCTCCCCCTACATCCCCTCCCCACTCCCTCCTCCCCCTACGTCCCCTCTCCACTCCCTCCTCCCCCTCCCCCCGTCTGACCTACCTACCTACCTGTGACTGGCCGGGTCTCCAGTTATGTTATCGCGGTAATAAAGTCATCCAAATTATTTTTACTCCTAATTACACCGCCGTCATTTGGTGGTTTCTGGTCAGTATTGGATAGGCCTACCACACACACACACACACACACACACACACACACACACACACACACACACACACACACACACACACACACACACACACACACACACATACATACACACACATGTGACACTGCCAGTATTTCCTGATGTGTGTGTGTGTGTGTGTGTGTGTGTGTGTGTGTGTGTGTGTGTGTGATGATTACGAAGAAAGATTCCCAACAATTTACATGCAAGCTCCTCCCTTTCATGTTACAGCTCCTCCTCCTCCTCCATTTTCTCTGCCTTCCTTCAATCTCAACCATTAACCTCTTCACTATCAGGCCTTTCCTAAGCTAAATGATATCTTGTGGCAAATGAACTAAAATAAACGGGGTATACATACAAAAAAAGACAACATATTGGAATAGCAGACACTTAGAAAAACACACAGACACAAAGACCGACAAATAAATCTGCTCTGTAGACAGATGGAGTCAGAGATACAGACAGAAATAAGCAGATGAGGTGATTTAGATACGAACAGATGTAAAGAGGCATATACAGATGGGAGATGGACTGATCTAGCCTTGAGACACAAATAGCCTTAAAGACACAAATAGCCTTAAAGACACAAATAGCCTTAAAGACACAAATAGCCTTAAAGACACAAATATGGGTAAGTTGATTTAGCTGAAAGGAAGACACTGACAATAAAGTGCTGTAGGTACAAACGGGTATACAGAGACAACGAAACTGGACTGACAGACAAGCAAATAAACTTTTAGGCAACAAACCCTCTCCAACAGGAAACTGACCAAAGCAAGTTACTCCTACGCCTGGGTCGCTCACACGGAAATCGAAACAAAAGCCCCCGGTGGGCGACTGACTGGAATACCTCGAACCCGGACCCTCGGAACAATTACCACAACAAACACCAGATCCGACCCGACGTCCGACATTCCCGACCCGCCGTTATCGGGAATGCGGAGGGAGACCAGACGGATGGTATCGGGTGGGTGGGAGTGGACGGGTGTCACTGCGTATAAGTCAGGGTGGTCATGCGGGGGTGGTGGTGAGAGGTGGGCGAGGGTGGGATGAAGGGGGGAAGAGACGGGGACGGATGGGGGGAGGGCGACAGGGGCAGGGGTGGAGAAAGGTAGGGGAAATGTGTTTGAGGACAAGGAGAAGGGAAAAAAAGTTATAGTGAGCTATGGAAGTTGGAGACAAAAAAAAGAAGCGTTACTTTAGTTTCACACACACACAAATACACACACACACACACACACACACACACACACACACACACACACACACACACACACACGTCACTGAGACTTGAGGGCTCCCTACCCGTAAATAAAATTGTTTGGCAGTAGTCACAATAAACAGCACAATGGTCGAGGGTCTGAATGAAATATAATGAAACAGGCAGGCGAGAAATGTATATGAATAAGCTAAACATAATGCATTACAGAAAATAAAGTAACGAATAACTAAACTAAAAACAAGATAAACTGGGTTCGTGGAAGAAACGAAAATAAAAGAAAAAGCTAAAAAAAAAAAGATCCGACACCACCACACCTCACTCTGCCACATGATAAACCAGCGTGTTACGAGAGAGTGGCGCTATCCCACCCAGCCCCATAAAACCCACACACCACAACGCCCCATCCCATCACGCGAAACAAAAACCCCATTAGAGTCTCTAGCGAGATGAGGTGTGGGCGGTCAGGTAGTGGCGGTCTCAGCGGGGGGCTCTCTCGAATGTAATTGATGGAGTCTATCATCCTATTATCACGCGTCTATTATCTTAGTGTGCCCAGTCTATCATTCCCACCTGCAGATCGTTTTCTGTATTCTCACCCTTCTGCTACTGAGTTGTGTATCTAGATTTTTTATATTGGCAAGGTACTGGAGAGGGATGCCTTCACGCGATGCCACTGATATAACTGGATATAACCGGACAGATCCACTGCCTGGTTATAAAGATGTTCCTCAGCTCCCTCCTTATCCCACGAAAGGGGGATGTTGGACTGCAAAAGCAGTGTAACCGCTGCGCGTAGCCCACCTGGTTCACACCCAGATAAGCCGGGGCCACAACAGCTACTACAACATATTATCTAATTCCATCACTATAACTCTTTAGTATTTCCTAAACCAGTACACTACAGGATGTCTCCAATAAGCTCATTATACTTGTCTAATAATAGCATGAATATCATCATCATCATCAATATCATCACCATCACCATCATAAAATTATTTTCCATTAAGAGTCACTGTATTGAAAAGAGTAATGGATAGTATTCTTAACCCCTTCGAGGCCTCCCCTGAGATGAATGGTCAAGCGGTAGCCATAGTGCAGGTACGGTTAACAGAGTGCTTTTAACCTTTCATCACGAGAGGTTTTCAGACTGAATGAAATCATCTGCCGGGAACAAAAATAGATTAGCTTGTATTTCCATTTAGTTACATGACAGAGTTAGATATGGGCTTCTCTCTCTCTCTCTCTCTCTCTCTCTCTCTCTCTCTTTCTGTCTCATTTTTATTTTTAAATCTCGATTTCATCTTGCTCCTCCTCTTCTCATTCAGTCCCTCTATCTTTTCTTCTTTTTCTTTCTCTCCTCCACCTCTACCTTCAACACTATCACCATCACAACCTCCTCATCCTCGTCGTCGTCGTCCTTATCATTATCATAATCACCATATTCCTTGTGTTTCAGCTATTCCATCCTCCACCATCACCACCACCTCTTCTCCCTCTCCCTTCTCCTCCCCCTCCTCCTTCCTTCTCTCCCTCACACAGACCTCATCCGAGGATTCATGCGGCTTTTGTTAAACTGGGAGAAGTGTCTGTCTGAGTGTCTGACCCCAGCAACACTGAGGGAGAGGGATGGAATAAGGAGGGAAGAAGGATGGAATAAGGAGGGAAGGAGGATGGAATAAGGAGAGAAGGATGGAATAAGGAGGGAAGAAGGATGGAATAAGGAGAGATGAAGGATGGAATAAGGAGAGAAGGATGGAATAAGGCGGGAGGAAGGATGGAATAAGGAGGGAAGAGGGATGAAATAAAGAGGAAAGAATAATGGAATAAGGAGGGAAGAGGGATGGAATATAGAGGGAGGAGGGATGGAGCAAGGAGGAATACGCATAGATAAAGGAGAGAAGAGGGATGGAATAATATGGAATAAGGAGAAAGAAGTGAACTGAGGAGGTATGGTGAAGAGGAAGTAAGAAGTGGAAGCAGGAAAGATTGAACATAGAAAAGGAGAATGAGCGTATGGAGAGGGAAAAAAAAGAGAGGTGTGGAAGAGGAAGGGAGGAAAGGAGGGCAGAAGGGACAGGGCAAGGATGGAATGGGATGGGAGAGGGAGGGAGGAGGGAGTGTAAGAATGAAGGTGAGGAGTACAAAGGAGTACAAAGGGAGAATAGCATAAGTATCTCTAATGGTCCTTTTGAGAAGTTGATTACAGAGCAGACTATGACTATGTTAAAACAGAGGAGAGAAGAAAACAGGAAGAAAGAGGAAGAGAGAGGAGGAGAAGAGAAGACATGAGTGAGTCCAGTGTGCAATTAAGCCCGTCTGAAGTTTGAAATGAGACAAGAGAAGATGCGAAAAGATGAGAAAATAAACAAAGGAGAGATAAAGAGTTAGGAGAGAAGAAGGGGTGAAGAAAGGAGGGACGGTAGGAAAGAAGACAGGGAGGGAGAAGGGAGGTAAGGAAGTGAGTAAAGAGAGAAATGAGTGAGGAAGTGAAGAACAGAGAGAGGAAGAGAAGGAAGAGAGGAGAAAAGAAGACAGGAGGAAGAAGAGGAGTGAGTGAAGTGGTGAGCGGTGGAGCCTGTCTGCAGTTAGTGGGCATCCTCACGACACTCCTCACTCACACTGCATACCCCTCCCCAGCCCCTCCATTTACCCCCTTCTTCCCTCCAAACTCTCCTCCCTCTACTCTTTTCTCCCCCTTTCTCCCCTCCTTTCGTTTATCTCTCCCCTTTCATCCTTCTCTCCTCTTCCCACCCCTCCTCTCACTCCTGCTTCCTCTGCCATCCCCTTCCTACTCTTCGTATCTCTCTTAATCTGACTTTTATCTCCATTTTACTCCCCATCTTACTTCTCCCCTTCCTCTCCCTGCCCCTTATGTTCCCTCCCAATCTCTTCCCCTCTCCCCTCCCCTTCCCTCATCCTCTCCCTGTGTCCTTCCATTCTTTTCTCTCCCCATCCCTCCCTCCTCTCCCCTCCCCATTCTTTACTTTATTTCCTCCCCCTCCCTCAACTCCACTCTTTCTCTGGAATGAAGCGGAAAGTAGAGTAAGAGAAGAGATGGAAGAATGGAGAGAAGAGGTGGAGGAATGGAGATGAAAGGCGGAGTGGAGAAAAGAGATGAAGGAGTGGAGAGAAGAGGTGGAGGAGTGGATAGGAGAGATAGAGAAGTGGAGGAGAGAGGTGAAGGAATGGAGAGAAGAGAAGAGGCGGAGGACGTCTGAGGTGGAGAAGAGCAGAGAGAAGTGGAAGAGGGAAGAAAATACTGGAAGGCTAGATGGAGGAGCGAAGAGGAGAGTGGAAGGGCAAGTGGTGGTGGATAGGGAGGTGGACTTGAACCGTGACGTGAAGGCTGCAGTGTTCTTGGGGAGGGGGGAGGTGGGGGAGAGGGAGAGGGGGAAAGAGGGATAAGAATGAGAGAAGTGGACAGGAGAGAAAAGGAGAGGGAGAGGATAAGTGGAAGAGAGAAGTGTACAGGAGGAAAGGATGGGAAGAATCATAGGGATAGGAGTGAGAGAGAATGGATATTAGGATAAAACGAGTGTAGAAAGGATGATACAAGTGGAGCGAAGGAGGGAAGGAGAGAGATAGTGGAGGAATGAATGGGAGAGGAGTGGAGGCAGGACCTAAGTAAGGAATAGATATGTGGATAGGACGAGAGGAAATGGAGAGAGATGGAGAGGAGTGAGAGACAATTCGATGGCTAAAGAGGAGGAGAGAGGGTGATAAGTGTGGATGAGATGATAGGGAAGAAAAGGAAAGAAGTAGAGAGATAGAAGAGAATGGAGAAAGAAGTGCATGGGAGGAGGGGAGAGGACAGGATGAGTAACAATAGTGAATGGGTGGAAAAGAAAGACTCAAGATTAATGATACAGAAGTGGATGGATAAAGAGATATGTCAATGAGAGAGAGAGAGAGAGAGAGAGAGAGAGAGAGAGAGAGAGAGAGAGAGAAAGACTGAGTTTGGTGGAACAGGAATAGGTAGGTAAAGGTGAACCAAAAAAGGAAGTGGCAGAGAGGAAACAGACAAGGATGGGGAAGGGAGGAGGGAGAGAGAATCAGGTGAGGGCGAGTCACGATATACAGGTGTGTTCGGGGTAAGGGGGGGTACCTCGGGGTCAGGTGTATAAGATGTAATTGGAAAACAAGAAGATAACACAATATAAGCGAATTAAGAAAAGGAACAGACACAAGACAGGGAACGAGAGAGAGAGAGAGAGAGAGAGAGAGAGAGAGAGAGAGAGAGAGAGAGAAACAGGTGTGTATGTGTCAGTTGTGGACGATTCACGACAAGACAGGTATGCGGGAAGAAAGGCACGTGTATGAGGTGTGTTTGGAAATGACAGGAAGGTAAGAGAATTAAAAAGGTATGTGCTTCAGAAAGGGTAAGAAACGTTGTAGAGTGATTCAGGCATACAGAGTCACGATACAGACAAGGGTGTGCAGGGTGAAATAAAGCGTAAATGTATAACGTAGGAGAGTAAAGAGCCTTAAACTTGTAAATGATTAAGTGAGAATGAAACAGGAACAAGGAATGGGGATGGAAGAAAGTGAAGCACGTGTGTGTGTGTGTGTGTGTGTGTGTGTGTGTGTGTGTGTGTGTGTGTGTGTGTGTGTGTGTGTGTGTGTGTGTGTGTGTGTGTGTGTGTGTGTGTGTGTGTGTGTGTGTGTGTGTGTATGTTTACTTTAGATGTAGACTATAGTTTAAAAAGTGGTTCAGAAATCGAAGACACGATAAAGTGGAGTGTCCTTGGGAGAAATAAGACAGATAGAAAGGTAACAGAAGGATGTAAAACACACGTGTGGCATGTGTTGGCGAGTCACTATCACTGTCTGAGCGTGCAGATGTGTGAGCGTGTGGGTGTGTGGGCGTGTAGATGTGTGGGAATGGAGGTGGGTGGGCGTGGAGGTGTGTGGGCGTGGAGGTGCGTGGGCGTGGAGGTAGGTGGGCGTGGAGGGGCGTGGGCGTGGAAGCTGTTTATGACGTGACAGGAAAATGTAGAAGTAGCATAAGTACATCCGTAAGCGGTACAGAGAGCCAAACTGTCGATGGGAAATGTAATAACCATCGCGAGAGAAGCTTATCCCTTGAATCCAGTAATCCATATTTTATTCTGCCTGTGAGAAGACGAGTTTATTCATCTTGGGATATCAGCTGTAGTGAGGAGGGTAATTACCTCCACTAAGGAGTTTATGTTTCAGGCCGCGGTGGTTTGTTTATCTCACTGTTAGCCGGATTATTCAAAAAGTTATGAACGGATTTTGATGAAATTTTGTGGAAGGGTGGGCCATGGGCCAAGGAAGAAATATATAAATTCTGGGGCGGATCTGGATCCGGATCCTGAGTATCCCACACAGTATCTCCAAAAGTTCTCAATGAATTTCAATGAAATTCTGTGGAAAGGTGGGCCATGGACCAAGAAAGAACTGATTAAATTTGGTGGGGGATCCGGATCCAGATCCGGATCCTATATCCACGGATCCGGATCCAGGATTATTCTAAAAGTTATGAACGGATTTTGATGAAATTTTGTGGAAGGGTGGGTCATGGACCAAGGAAGAAATGATTAAATTTGGGGGGGCATCAGGACCAGCACAATGTCTCCAACAGTTCTCAATGAATTTCAGTGAAATTTTGTGGAAAGGTGGACCATGGACCAAGAAAGAATTCTTAAATTTTGGGGCGGATCCGGATGAGGATCTTGATCCTACATCCACGGATCGGGATCCTGATCCATTTTAATGGCATTGGCGGAGGGATGCGCTCTCTGAGCGCTGTCTAATTAGACTATAAGATTCGTATTCTGGCGGGATTAGGAAGCTCCCGAACACATCTTCATAAGCAATATATTTTGCTTACTTCACGTTGCGACTCTCTTGTGCGTTGTCATTCTAATATCGTCATACCCTGCATAAATTACGTGCGTTATTATATCAACCAGCAGTATCCGAAAATAAATCGGTAAGGAAGAGGTGCTATGGAGCCTCCTCAACCGACGGGAATATGAGTCAATATCTAACCAGTCAGTCAGAAAAGTCTCTCCTAGGCAAGACAAAAAAGAAAAATACGTTATATGGCTGAAAGGATTAAGAAGGGTAAACCTGCCGAATAAGAAGTCAGTAAGGATCGATTGGCATCACAACTATTTTGGGGGGAACAAAAATATATGAGGGACTTGATGAGACCGTCCACATTAATATAAAAACGCCACAAAACACAAGAAGCCCTACGTCAATGTCATAAGAGCTGAAGGAGGCATAATATTCAGTGGACGGAATGTGGGGGACGCGTTATGAAAAGAGAATCGAGAGTGGGGGAGACAGAACAATGGAGTGAAAACGGCAAAAAGGAGACTTGCACTAGAGACAGTAAGTGGAAGAGGCAGGAAGGAAATGAATTAAAGATTACACATAATACCTGATACATTAAACACAATAACAAGCTGAAATGCGAAAAAATGGATCCTTCTCCTCCTCCACCTCTTCTCCTTCCTCTTCCTCTTTCCCCCCCCCTCCTCCTCCTCATCATCATCATCATCATCATCATCATCAGGTTTTGACCTAGCCCAGTGACTTTGACTCGACTTATCGTTCTAAAAAACAATAGGCGTACTCACTGGCTGATCCTCAACCTTTTTATCTAGTTTGGTGAGAGTTTGATCTGATAAAAAACTGTTTATTTCGTTCACACACACACACACACACACACACACACACACACACACACACACACACACACACACACACACACACACAAGCCAATCAAAATGTAACACCCACTCTTGCTTTGCCAGGAGGGGTGAAATAATGAAGAAATGGAGGAAATGAAATCTACTACAAAAGAGACATAAGGAGGAATATCAGAGTGGATGTAATTAAGAAAGATTAAAATAAAATAGCATGTGAAAATGAAGAGAGAAGCACAAGGACCAAATTAATGAATGAAGAAAAACATGAAGAAGCATAGAGGTAAGGAGGGTGGATGACAGGATTAAATAAGGCAAGAAAGGGAGAGGTTTGGAGGAACAGACTGACAATGAACAACAGCAACAACAACAACAATAATAATAATAATAATGATAATAATAATAATAATAATAATAATAATAATAATAATAAACAATAATAATTAACGATTTAAGAAGCATGGAAGTGAGGAAGGTGGATGGAAGAGGCAGGAAGAGAAGATATTAAGAAGAGTCAGGAAGATAGAACATGAGGAGTAAAAATAAATCAGATGAAACGAATAAAAAAAGCATAAAAATTGATGATAAATATGGAAGGAGCAGAGGGAAAAATATAAATGTAGAAAATAACCGATAAAGCAGGGATGTGAGGTGGAGAGACAGGATAAAAGAAGATGAAATATAAAACTAAAAAGAAATGAGGAAGAGGAAACAGAGAATAAATAAAATACATAACGAAGAAATGCACAAAGAAGCATGGAAATGAGAGAGAGAGAGAGAGAGAGAGAGAGAGAGAGAGAGAGAGAGAGAGAGAGAGAGAGAGAGGTGGAGCAGACAGATAACTTAATGACATAGTTGGGGACAGCAGTCGTGGCGTGGAGGCCTACCCACTCCACACCCAACCCACAATTACACTCAGCCCAGGTGTGGATTAATGTGGGAGTGTGGATGGGGGCGTGGGCGGGGGGGAGGGGAAGGGAGGGGAGATCGTGGGGGGTACGTGTGAGGGCGAGGGAAGGAGGGACGTGGGTGTGGGAGGATAAATGGTAGTTGTGGGAGGGGGGGACTGAGAATGCAGGTGGTGGAAATGAGCTGTTGATTTGTGTCGAGTGTGTGGTTCAGTGCTGTAGTGTGGATAGGGGGTTTTGTGGGAGCGTGTGGTGTAGTGTGGGAGTGTAAGTGTGGAGTGGTGTGGGAATATAAGTGTGGCGCAGTGTGGGTGTAGCGTAACAAGCGTGGGTGTAAGTGTGGAGTGATGTGTAAGTGTGGAATGGTGTGCACGTGAGGAGACGTGTGTAAGTGTCAATTGTTAACGGAAGTGTTAGCGTAGGAGTGTAAGGATATATGGGAGTGGGAAATCTGTGTATTATGCTTGGGCTGGGTTGCATGTCCTTGTCCCCTAATTAAAAACTAAACAAGAAAATTAAAACCAAGAGATGCTCAAGACTTCCCAGGAATCTGTTAAGCAACGTCATACTCCCCACATAAACATTTCCTCATTAACCTTAGAGGAAGGATGGGGAAGTGAGTCAGGGGATGAGTCAGGGGTTGAGACAGGAGGTGAATGAAGCAAGATGAAGTACTCTGTGAATGAGGCAATAGGTTTATAAGGTACGGATAAAGATGGAAATGTGGATTAATAGATGTAAAAGAAGCTGGTGGGTAATGATGTGATGAAAATGAGTACAACTAGTAATGGGTGAGTTAGAGGGGTGAGTCAAGGGGATGAATGAAGCAAGGTGAGGTGCGTGTCCTGCGGATGAAACAATAAGAAAACGAAGGTACGGGGGAAGAAGGAAAGGTGAATTGATTGTTTTGGGGTAAGAACTGTGTGGATGTGGATATGATGATGCTGAGCACAGTGGGTGAGAGCTAAGCTGGATGAGTAGAGTGTGCTGAGGGCAAGGTAATGAGATGAGGGAGGTGAGGTGAGTTGAGGGTAAGGTAGTGAGATGATGGAGGTGAGGTGTGCTCTGGATAAGGTAATGAGATGAGAGAGGTGAGTTTTGGTGAGGTTAAGGTAATGAGATGAAGGAATGTAATAGAGGATGGGATAGACCGTTCTGGGAGAAAAGTATGGGTACAAATGTGATAATGCACAGGACATCGGGTGATAAGGGACGTGCTTCAGTGTCTTCCTTTAAGGATAAGGATGAAGCAATTCAATCCATGCATTCAATGCGTGACATAACCGTCTACTAAATGAGGGTATGATAAATCAGAAATCTGATTTCTAAATAATGGTAGGTTGTGTTTCAGGTAACACATTACCTCCTTCGGCACAGGAAAAAGATGGATTACACACAAGATCTCTCTTCGCCTCTAATTTATGTTCTGTGTGAAATGAAAGAACCTTGGTCTATATCCTTTTATTTCATGTGAAAACAGGAAATTGAGTTTAATGATAAACTGGATGATCAAAACTGAGCTTGACGGATATTAGGGTACGTCATGTTAGGAAAATACTGATGGAGTAAACTGTAAGAAGGATTGCGTGCACGATGAAGCATATCACAAACGACAGGTGACTGATTACAACTTAAACCATGTGAAGTGAAGCCAGGATTTCGAAGATTTAAACGATGTGTGGCTGATTTGTTCTTTATATTTTTCCAATTTTGTTCTTTCTCTCCTCTTGCCTCTGGATCCTACAATACCCTAGGTTGAGGTGGGAATAAGAGTCAAGATGAAGACCACGATGATGTGTAAGAAAGAGGAGGGAGGAAGCGTTAGGCAAATTTTGAAGGAAATTTGGAAACAGAGGAGAGTGGTGGTGGTGTGCAAAGTGCTGCGAGGACTCTCAATCGGTGGACGACACAGGAGAGATATGGGAGCGGGAATCTTGTTTTCGTAGTTAAGAAGGCCAAGTAAAATCTATTCCCCAGCTATTCATCTTGCATAAGCTTTTATTCTCTCTTTAATTGTGTTCAGTTGCTTTATCCGTCGACATCATTCATATTGTGTGTTTAACCTGACAAAGATCCCCAGTTCCTTTTAGTTTGGTTGACAGCCAGGTTCAGTCAGACTGGAGGGTCGATTTAACCTGTAACCAAAGAGTCCTTCCTACCTCATGACAAAGGCCCATGGAGTTTCACGATACGACTGAGAAAATCGGCTAAATTGTAAAAGTGGCTCAGTTCCTTCGAATGAAAACAAATTGAGTATAAGAATTATTAACTCCCTAAACAGGCTGACACGGTATTCTATGCTTAGTACCGTCAAAAGATTTTATTCAGCTTGTCAGAGACTTCTCAAACTGAATAGGGTAGATTTACAAGCACTTACTACTCGACGCTTCACACACACACACACACACACACACACACACAAATAAGCTGAATAAAATTGTACGGAAACAGCAAAAAAGAACAAAAGAAAAAGACATAGACGTTAGGTGTAACATGCCACATAAGCAGAAATAAATCAGTAAGGAAGAGGTGCTACGTGTAGGCAGCCTCCAAAGCCCACGACAATACGGCACGACAAAGCTTGATGGGGCGACCTGAGTAATACTGAAAAAATCCCGTATGTTGCATCACGAGGAAATTCTAACGACTCCTCCACGACCTCTGGCTGACTGAGGGTCGTGAGGAAGGGCAGATCAAGAGAGGAAGACCGAGGCACTGGGGGACTAAAAGAGGAAGAGGAAATATATAAAAAAATCATTCATAAGAAGCCTGCATGTCAAGTGGAAAGACGGGAAAAGGAATTGAGGGGGAAGGGGAAGGACGAGATACTTTGGGAAAATATTGAATGAGGTATTAGAAAAAAAAAGCTAGGTAAGTTCCAAAAGACCCCTGACTGTTGGCAAGTCATCAGGAAGTGAAGGGTCAGGAGTGGAAGACCAAGAGGTATGGGACAAGAGAAGCAAGAAAACTGAATGCTCAATGGCAGCTTCTCATCACCCTCACGGCACTCTAGGGGGAAGCCATAAAAAGGAGAGAAAACTTTACAAAGAAGTTATGTAATGCTGATTGTGCCATCACTTTTTCATTTGATTATAAAACACACACACACACACATACACACACACACACACACACACACACACACACACACACACACACACACACACACACACACACACACACACACACACACACACACTTTGTCTCCTCTCCCTAATAACTCTTCGACGATTTCAGGTGTCTAGAGATCAAGAGGAGTCTGTGAGGTGAAGGGCAGGGTGAAGAGAGGAAGCCAGAGATACAGAGACAAGAGAAGCGAGAACATTATTAAAAAACAGTCACTCCATCACCTCTTAATTCTAGCAGTTACTCTGTCGCATCTGCATTACATACAATGACCCCATCAGCTATCTGTTTATATTTTATCCTTGTTACTACTAAGCCTCTAATAGTGATGTGCCTCGAAGTAATTTTCATTAAGCAGTGTATGACAATAGCGTATTATATCCTACTGCTTTCTCGTTACGACTCAGTCCAACTTATGGCGTATCTCTCCTGTACTGAAGGCGTTGCTTACCACTACAACTTTCTACCATAAACTACAACTACTATGAGGATAACAGCAACCCTTATGCTGTGTTTATTTTGGCGACAATTTTTCGTCACTACTACACCCACAACTACAGCTTCCACAACCACCATAACAACAACACATCCACCCCTACCACCATCATCACCAGGCTTTTTCTCCCACCAAAATTCCTTCCTTTCTACAACAATTGCATTCGTCTGAGCAGCCACATTCCTCGTCCCGTGCCATCTTCATCAACCATGCCATTATGTACGCAGCTCACGACAATTTCCCTTCCCCAAAGCAGCCATCATCTTCACCCACCACGGCCATAATTTTCGTCCGATACAGTAATTTCCACCACAACAAACACTAGCTAAGCACCAAGACATTACCACAAAAACTACCACGCACAACATCTAGGCACCACCACCAAAACTACTTCTCAACCACTACCCCAACAACAAGATTCCACCACAAAAACTACTACTCACAATCATTACCACAACAATAAGACTCCACCACAAAAACTATTACTCACAGGCACTACCATAACAAGATGCTACCTCAAAAACTAACACTTAACCACTATCACTACGATAAGACATTGCCACAAAACGTTCATCTCAAGTCACTACCACAGCAACCACCACAGAGTATTTTTCTAGCCACAGTTTATAACCGTTACAGTAACAACCACCACATACCCTACTACTTGACATTACTGCAGACAGCTTCACACAACTATAGTTCATATCACATTAAAAACAATACTACAAATATTCACACCCACATGGCCACTACCACAACTAACCTACATGTCATCACCATTACTGATTACCACGACTTGATCTTAATCATCATCATCATCAAAACCTAATTTCCCGCTACTATAAACAGAGTGGGTATAGATCCACAAATATGAAGAAAAGGAAAACACATGATTAGGAGAACCATCATCGGCGAAAATGGGTCACATGTCCAATCAATGATCACTGATGTTCTGCCTAACCCCTGAAATAAGACGACGACTTCTATTTGGAACAACCAGACGATTTTAGTCAGCTTAACAAACCCTGGAGCTGGAGAAGAAAGAACCTATTTTCCCTCAATCAATTCACGACGAGAAAAGGATGTTCTCTTTCTTGCCACCTCCAGACGATTATATTCAGCTTAGGAAAACCTCTTGAGCTGATGGAGTTAATTACCGAAATAACTGTCCCAGTCTATGAAAAAAAAATAAATAAATAACTTCGTACCGCCATTTCCAACATCTGCCACTACCATCCTTATCACCACACTCACCCACCACAACCACCACAATTCCCACCTACCATAACATCCGTTCCTTCCTATACCATCTTAATTAACCACTATCCAACCAACCACAGCAACCAGGCAATCTACTCCAACCACCATCACCAACTAACTACCCACTGAAGAGGGAGGGAAGAGGGGTAGATTATAAAGTCCTATATTTGCACAACCAGCTTACAGCCATCTCATCTACCACCCTGCCGACCACAACCATCATGCCTACCCCTACCTAACACCCTATCTACTATCACTACGTACACCATTCAGACAAACCATCTTCCAGTCTAGCAACCATCCCATCTACCAAGCTACCATCCCTGCCACTACAACCACTCAGTCTCTACTAGTCATCTTCTGACTTAACAGTTACTTCATCTACCATCCGTACCTACCATAACAGTCACTCTACCTCTCTTCCCAAACTACCACAACACCCACTTCACCTACCATCCCTACCCACCTACCATCCTTACCTACCACCCACCTCCTATCTACCATATCTACCTACCACCCACCTACCTACCACACTTGCCAGCTACCCACCCACCACCTCTGATCTTCACCTACCACCCACCTCCCACCTACCATACCTATCTACCACCCACCCACCACCTATCATCCTTACCTACCACCCCCATCCACCTACCATTTTCTACCTACCACCCACCCACCTCCTGACATACCTACCTACCACACACCTCTCACTCACTATCCCTATCCTTTGCCATCTAACTACCATCCTCACTTAACACCCACCTCCCACCTACCATCCCCACCTACCATCTACCATCCTCACCTACCACCCGCCTACCACCCACTGGTCATAGCGCGGCTGGTGTGGTCGGGGGGGAGGGGTTGTAGTTTATCAAGTCACACTAAACATTCATTACGTTAATTGAATCATGCGTGGCTCGGCATACCACCGCTGAGGGGGAGAATAGGAGGGGGAGGAGATGGGGAGGGTGGGGATGGGATGGAGAGGGAGTGAGGAGGGTGGAGATGAGAGGGGGAGGGGGTGAGGTGGGTGATGTTGTGAGGTGCGTAGGAGAAGAGTCGGAAGGGAAGAGGAAGGTGAAGGATGGTGAGAGGGAGGTAGGGGAGAGAGGGCAAGGAGGAGGATGTTGATTGGGAGGTAGGAGGGACAGGGGAGGGAGGATGACGATGGGGAGATAGAGGAGAGAGGGAAGGGGAGAGGAAGAGGGGGAAGAGCAAGGATAGATGAGGGAAGATGTGGATAAGGAGTTGGAGAAGAGAACGGGGGAAGAGAAGGGAGAGAAAAGGAGTTGTGATGAAAGTGAGAGGGGGTGGAGAAAAAAAAAAAGGGGGGGATGGGAGAAGGGAGAGCAGGGGGAGAATAGGGGAGAGGGGGCGTAGAGAAAGGGAGAGAAGGCACAGAGGAAAGGAGAAGAGAGGAGAGGAAGGTGGCAGAGAGAGGAAAGGAAGAAATGGAGAGAAGAAAAGGGGACAAATGATAGTGAATGAGTAGGAGGAAAGGAAGAGAAAGGGGAGAGTGGTGGAAGAAACTGATAAGGAAAGATGAGGGAAATATTTTTGAAGGTAAGAAAGAAGGGGAGTGCAAATGAGAAGACGAAAGAGATGACAGGTATGCGGAGGAAGAGACGGAGGAGAAGGGAGAGGAGGATTAGGAGAAACAGGGAGACGAGAAGATATGAGACAAGATGAGATATGAGGAGAGGAGAGGAGAGAAGAAGAGTAGTAGGCTGAAGCTGAAGGAGTGAATGGATGGATAAAAAGAACGATAAAAAAGGTAAGGAAGAAGAAGAGGAAAAGGAAGACATGATCTAGAGGCTTAGAAACAGGGAAATAAAGACAGAAAACAGAAGTTGGAGAAGTAGGAGGCATGCTGAGGGAGAAGACTGTACTGGAGAAAAGATAGAAAAGACATTAAGTGGAAGAAAGATAGCTAGACAATGAAAAGGTAAGAGGGGACAGGTAAAATAATGAAAGACAGGTAAATGGATATGGAAAGAGAAAATAAAAAGATCGAGGAGGGATGAAAATTTAAAAGAAGGAGGAAATAAGAAGAAAGGGAATGGGAGAAGCAGAGAGAAAGAAGAGAGAGAGAGAGAGAGAGAGAGAGAGAGAGAGAGAGAGGATAGGTCGAATAAGGTAAAGAGGAAGGAGAGGGCGAGAGAAGTAAGATTGGGGTGGAGTGTGGGATAGTCGACAGGGGAGGAGAGTATGGATGGTATGGGGGTGACTGCAAGGGGAGTGTTAGGTGTGGAATAATGATGAGAGACTGAGGAGGAGGAGGAGGAGGAGGAGGAGGAGGAGGAGGAAGAGGAGGAGGTGGAGGAGGAGGAGGAGGGGGGGAGAACGAGAGGGGAGCCGGAGGAGAGGAGGGAGAACGAGAGGAGAGAAAATATATGAGTAAGGGTTAGGATAGGAGAAAGGAGAGGATAAGGATAGATAAACAGATAACTTGCTATATAATGTGTTGGTGTTGTGTACTGAAGGAGAGATAGTAATTTCTTCACTACGAGAGATTTCCCTAAAAATGAATAAAATCGTCTTTCATTGTGCAAGAATAAGATGAAAATGGCCTCAGTGAATTAAGATTTTTTCCCTGTAGCCAGATAACGTCATATATAGTTTTCTCTTCCTATTTTCAGACGATTTTATTCACTTTATGAGATTTTTCCGGTGGAGAGGTATGATGCAGCCTTCATTAACACTTTCAGTTTGATATATTTAAAAAAAACTATATCTTCTAGTGATGGTCTGACTAAATTGAGAAACAAAAAAGTCGTTGTACTTGTGGTAAATAAAAAAAAAATAGCATATGAAAAACTGCGTCTGAAATGAAGTGGAATTACACAGGAGAGGAGCCAAGAGTGTCTACGGGCTGAGTGATGGACGAAGAGAGGTGTGACCCATTTCTGCTGGACACACTGATGCTCGCCCTGCTTTTGTTAGACACTGCCCTGTTTATCAGTTCTATCCTGTTCGTAATGGGATTAGGGTCAGCATAATCCTGTTTCTGCTGCTGCTGCTGCTGTTGAAGATAATAATGAAAATAATAAAGAAAATGATAATAACTACAGCGATTATCTAAACTGATATAATGACAAGAGGAGTAATGTTAGTTATACTAATAATGATGATGATAAATATGATGACAATGATTTTGGTTAATAATACTGTTATACATTTGAGAATTAGAAGTTGCTCTTTTGCCAATTTGGAGAGGAACGCCTTCACCGAATATAAAATGCTCATAATCATCGGCTAATAACAAAATTATAATCTATTCAGGCTAATAAATCTTGTTGAAATCAGTTTCCGCTGTTATAAAATTGTAAGAGATTTCTATTTTGGCTATTAAATAAATTTTTTTATACTGTTTATAAATTAGCTCTAACTGTTCTGCCTAAGAAAAAATCCATACCCATTAGCATCTAGGTAATTTAAAAATAATCTTATGAAAATGTCTGTGTCTGCTAGCTAATACAAAAAATCCTAAACTTTTCTGGCTACAATACCAAAAATACTCTTGATTCTATCTAATAATCCAAATTCCATCTCTTTTCTGGTTAATAAAAAATTCTGTCTATTCTGGCTAATAAAAAAATGCATATCATTTAGGCTTGCAAAGTGTTGGCGTGGGAAGCGATTAGGGCTGTGGCGAGCGGGATAGATGGCCACGAATACTCCCACCCTGCAACACAATTCAAGAGTTTGCAAGATAAGTTACTGCTATTATTCAACTCCTTGCCAGCCACCAGTGTTGCTCGATCCTGCAAGCCCCCAGCTCCTTCCCTGCCCCTTTCCCCTCTTTCACTCTTTCCTTCCCTTCCCTCGCTTCTCTTCTTCCCCTCTTCCCTTTCTCCTCTTTTTCCTCCTCTTCTCCTTTCTATTCTTCACTTTGCATTCTCCTTCTCTCTTTCTTCACCAATTTTTTCTCTTCTTAACCGTCCTTCGTCCCTTCCTTCTCTCTTCTCCTAACCCTCCCCTTCACTTCTCCCTCCTCTTCTTCTCCCAAAATCAGTACCCTTACCTTTTATCTACCCTCCTAATCTCTCCCCCACCTCTGGTCCCTCTCCCTTTATCTCCATTTCTCCCCCTCCTCCTCTCCTCCTCCACCTCCGTAGTGTTTATCTGTCTCTTATCTCCCCCTCCCTGTTTCCCCCTTCCTCTTCCACATCCACTCCCTCTCCTCTCAACTCCCTTCTTCCCCTCCTCCCTTCCTTCTCCCAGACACTCTCCTCTTTGCTCTCTTTCACCCTACCCTCATCCCCACCCCTCTTATCCATCCCTCTATCCCCCGTCGATCTGCCCCCTCCTTCTCTCTACGAGCTTAGCCTCCTCCCTCTCCTCCTCCTCCTCCTCCTCCTCCTTCTCCTCCTCCTCCTCCTCCTCCTCCTCATCATCATCATCATCATCATCATCCCAACTTTATTTTCCACTATCAGCGCCGGTCGCTACAATGCATTATTAACATAAACATATCCTAATCACCGCTATCAACCTCCTAACCACTACCTTGGTCTGTAAGAAATGGAGTCGGAAAGATCCAAAAATATGAAAACAAGAAAGCAACAGAATCTACCATCAAAGGACCCGGTGAATGAGCTATGCATCATTCACAAAACAGTTAGATCTTTTTCCTCCTTCCATACATTCCTCTTGCCCACGTCGTATTTTCCTCCCAGCATTCCCAGGATGTTATCAGGTCAAAGGAGTAACCGAAGAATAGTTCTGGGTTCTTTAATGGGAGAGGTTTTCCCCTAAACTGTATAATATTGTTTAATGGCGATACTTGGCGGATCAAGGTTGAGTTTTGTGTATAAAAAAGTAAGAAAAAAAAGAAGAAAAGAAAAGAAAAGAAAAAAGAAGAATGTTGGAGAGAAACGCCTTCACGCGGTGCCGCAAAAGTCCCTCAGCTCCCTCTTTATCCCTCAAGAGAAAGATGGTGAAGTGCAGAAAAGAGCAGCTTCAGCCTAAGATCTACAGAGTCCGCGTCCAGATGAGCCTAAGACATCAACAACAACAATAATAAAGACGCCATGACAAAGAATCGAATACCCCAGCGACCTCATTTATCATTGGTTGTTAGTGTTGTCCTTGAAGAGTTTGTCCACACCGGCTACTGTTCTCGTTCTTCCCCCCCCCCCTTCCCCACCTGCCATCCCCCCCCCCCTCTCTCTCTCTCTCTCTCTCTCTCTCTCTCTCTCTCTCTCTCTCTCTCTGTGACACGCCATTCAGTAGCGGTGTGGGTCACGGTGTAGGTGATTCACGGCATTCAGTAGCTCCTGGTATTGTGTATTGTGGCTACTGTGTTGCATTGAGTGCTGGGCTACTGTTTATTGTCGGTGCGTTTACATATGACGGTACTGGGTCACTCGCACTTGAATACTAAGTCGTACCTGCATGAAATTCGGTGAACCTTAATTATGATGCAGTTAGAGTCTCCTTGGTTACTAGTCGAATTAACCCTCCAGTCTGATTATACTTGGCCATCAACAGAGCTTAAAAGGGTTAGGAGTCTTTGCCAAGTTAGAACAAACACGCTATGGTCAAATTTGCATCTTCAGTACGATGGTGTTTTTGTAGTTCATTCCTGCTTCTTCCGGACAATTTTAATCATCTTAGGAGATCCACTTGATAATGAAAGTGGTAATTCAGCAATACCTGTATATGATCGCCAGGAGATAGAGACTAAAATAAAGATGACAAACACGGGCTGAAGGGGTAAGTGATTTAAGTGTTGTAATGAGTTCTTCTCAAGACCCTCCCTTTTCCTTCTCACTCCCTTCTCTTCTCCTTTCTTCTCAACTTCTGTGGTGTTCGTGGATCAGAGAGATGTATTGCTCGTATTTTGATTATTGTGATATGGGTGAGTCAAAATCACTTACTTTGTTACTTATTGTCGTAATGGTTCGCCGTCTCCCACTTATCCCTCTGCTTTCTTCGACCGTACCCCCTCTTCCCTGTCTCCTACTTTGCCCTTATTATCCTTCTGCTTTCTTCGACCGTACTCCGTCTTCTCTCCGTTCCAACTTTTCCTGTACTCTCCTCCACTCTGTCTTTTATTCCTCCCTATCTCCCTTCCCCTTCCCTTTTCCCCTTCCACATCCCTTCTTTCAAGCTCCCTCTCTTCCACCTCTCCCACTCTCCCTTCTCCTGTTCAAGTTCCCCTCTCTCCCCCTTCCTGCTCTCCTCTCCTCCTCCTACCCCGTGCCAGCCTCCGCCAGACAGTCAGCTTGCCCAGAAAGGTAAGTTGAATGTTCTCTGACCCTGAGTCATACGCAAATAATACCCATGCCTCTAAAAATATTTATGGTTAGCCCATCGCAATATTTACCACGATGCTTTATGAGGCAACATAGGCACCTTCCCTTTTTAGACACAGTACATAGGCCTGATGGTTTAGTGACATACATCATCCGTCGGAGTCATTGTCTTGGTACTACTGTGGCTTAACCTCTTGAGTCTGATGACGTCTTCCTCACTTTATTATTGCTATTTCCAAACAGATTTATTTGGTCATGGTGATAAGTTTCCTCCTTGTGATATGGCCTTTCTTTATCCCCTTACTACAAGAGTCTCTTAGAACTTAATAAAATCGTATAGATGTAGTGAGAATATTTCAGTAAAACACGTCACCGTATTGAAGAGACTAAATCCCTAAGGAGTGACTAGATGTTTTTCGTTTATGTAATGGTTGCCTCCAAGCGGAGTAGGCTGCACAGTTACCTACCGTACCCTAAAATATAGCCTATTAAAGTACAGTTTACAAGCTTCAGGCACATAGACTTAGAAAAAATAAATATGTATGAGATTTTTTTTTTTTTTTACATGCGTAAGATCAAATTCATAAGAGGATCATTTAACTTACGTTGTTATATTGACTCCGTAGATCATAAAATCTTTGTTTTCACTGCTGTTACTATACAGCCTTTGTTTTAACTTGACAACGATCTCTAACCCCTTTCGGCACAATTAATGCCCAGGTGCAGTCAGCGTGAAGGGTTGATTTCAGTGGCGGCCAAGAAGATAAATTCCTACCTCATAACTAACGTTCATGGAATTTTATGCAACCACGACTTAGTATTCCAGCGCAAGAGTGGCTCAGTTCAGTCACATAATAACAAACGGACCATAGTGACATTATTAGTCCTTTGAGCACACTTGTCATTGTAAGATATCTTAATGAAGAGGAATAGAACCAAAGGCTGAAAGCTTGCTAAAACTGCCCCTTCCACAGAGAGAAAGCCAAAATAAGATTAAAATATCCCATTATCTCCAAGGGTTGCTGTGTGTCGGAGTGTGGCTGGATAAGTACTTAACATACAGCCTGCCGCCTATTGACAAATAGTCGTAGTCAGAGGTCCGAAACCCGGGGATCCCCCTTTATTAAATTTTGAAAATACCTAATGATGTCCATTCTAGAGGACCTCGACCCCTGTGGGATATACAAGTTGGACACACTGCGCATAAAATACTGGAGGTCATGGACAAATGGACAGACAAACTAAGGAGGACTTCCAGAATTAACAAGTGATGTAGGTGAAGCACTGAGAGAACTGAGAATACCATCAAACTTTTGTATGAGGGAGTGTGTAGACAGACGGGTGCTGCGCGATCCCCTTAATGGGAAAGACATACAAAGTTCAGACATTCCCGCCAAATATATGAATTCTTAACCTTAGTGTTACAATGCATCTCTGTTATGTTAATCGTGTTTGAATTTAATTACTTCCCTAATTATTTATGCTTACAAAGTTTATTACAAGTACTCGGGAGCCTTAATTAAGTTAGCAAAATAAATAACAAAATAGAAGAGACACACAGTGATATATTTATAACCAAAGTGCTAGGCTAGGGCGGTGAGATCTAAGGTAAAACATTGCGTAACTGAATACTGGACCAACACACGTGGGCACACATACACATACATACACACATACACACACAAATATGCATACACATACATACAAAGACACACTTACATACATACACATACATAGACACACACATACACAGACATAAGCACACATACGAACATAAGCACATATACATATACTGTACATACACTCATAAACATACACACACACACACACACACACACACACACACACACACACACACACACACACACACACACACACACACACACACACACACACACACACACACACACACACACACACACACACACTGTTTCCAGGCGCAGGCGTACTAATTAGACGCAACAAGGGAAACTTAAATAATCCCAACTGGTTATACGTCAAGTGTTAATTTTTGCGAAAGGCACCTTCACATCTCCCATCATTTTTTGGCTCACTATTCTTCTTCTTTCGTCATC
>NC_137040.1:5470328-5487828 GCF_032717465.1 Coenobita brevimanus
TTTTACCTATTTTTCTCCCCACCTCCTCTCTCTCCCCATCTTTACCTCCCTTCCCTCTTCCTTCCCACTAATCTTATCATTCCCGGTTCTTCCGCCTCCCTCCTTCCTCTTCCATCTCACTCTCCTACCCTTATCCCTCTACTTTTCCTCTTCATTTCCTCATTTTCATCTCTTCTCACTCTTCCCTCTCTATCTCTTCTTCCATCCCACATTCTTCAAAACTTCCCTTGTCCTCCCACTCTCTCTCTTCCTCCTTTCATCGTTCCTCATGCATCCTATTTCCTTTCCTCCCTATACCTCCCTCATTTCCCCCTCCCCTCCTTCTCTCTAGTTCTCTTCCTTCCTCCAGCTCCCTTCCCATCTCTCCCTTACTTCATGTCTCTCCACCCCCTCACCTCTCCCTCTCTCATTCCATCCATCTTCTTCCTCATCTTTCCCTTCTCCCCCACCCCACCTCCTCACCTATTTCTCGCTCTCTCCTATCTCTACCTCACTCCTTCCCTTTCCCACCTCTCCATTCTTTCATCTCTACCTCCCTCTCTCTCCATCCCCGTCCCTCTCTCCCTCCCAACCCCCTCCATCCATATCGCTCCTCCTTCTCCCCTTCCCCCCTTCGTTCTCTCAGCCCTGCCCCTCTCATGGCCTATAATTAAACCATAACCAGGAAAGCACCAAGTATTAGGAAAACAATCCTGTTCAGGCCCTTCCCATCTCAAGCCATACGCGCGCGCGAGCACAACACACACACACACACACACACACACACACACACACACACACACACACACACACACACACACATCCAGTCTGCCAAATACGTACACAGGTAAACATGGCTATTAATGATTACAGGCCCCATTGTACACATTAAAATGATCCTCACGTACACGCACACACAGGTAGTAACGCACATGAGTAGACAGAAACCCGCACAGGTATGGATCACTTACATGGCCTACCCACGCGCACACAGGTATAAACGAGCGTGTGCACATTCACTCACACTTACATACACACATACACAGGTAACAACGTACACAGCAACCTCACGAGCGCACATACAGTATACACACAGGAATAAATGGACGCAGCCTCCTTCCCTCACACACTCTCTCTCTCTCTCTTTCTCACACACACACACATACACGCACACACACACACACACACACATACACACACACACACACACACACACACACACACACACACACACACACACACACACACACACACACACACACACACACACACACACACACACACACACACACACACACACACATGCATACACGCACACATTTTCATACACACACACACACACACACACACAACTGCAATCCACTGCACCCCCTCCCATACACACACGGCACTACCCTTCACCCCCATACAGATCACACACACACACAGGGCGAACCAAGACCTGAGCACAACTTTCCCATCTCATTTCGTCTCGCTTTCCACTCTCTTTAGTCCTGCCTCAAGATTCGCCGATTAATTCTTGGATAATTGAGCACTTCTTTGCAAATTAGATATGCAAGGCCCACCTGTCGCCTCGTTGCAACATGAAAAGGCGCCGATGTTGCTGAGGGGTCGTGCAATTGCAAGTGATAGAGAGAGAGAGAGAGAGAGAGAGAGAGAGAGAGAGAGAGAGAGAGAGAGAATTAATTGCGAGACTTACTCTATAATTACAGCTTAAGAAAGAAAATGTGTGTGTGTGTGTGTGTGTGTGTGTGTGTGTGTGTGTGTGTGTGTGAGAGAGAGAGAGAGAGAGAGAGAGAGAGAGAGAGAGAGAGAGAGGACTGTTTCCTTCTCTCTCTCCCTCTCTCACTCTCTGTGAGCCACAATGCGTCCATAAGTCACCAGGGTTGGCAAAGAGGCCTAACCCACACACACACACACACACACACACACACACACACACACACACACTCAAGCTCTAGTCAGCTATATAACAGACTTCCTCATTCTGTCTTTCCTACGACCTCCACTCAGCTATGTAACAGGCTTCCTCATTATGTCTTTCCCTCTGCCTACGACCTCCACTCTTTCATACGTTATTTATCTAGGCACCTCTGACTGAAACTATTCCTGATTTTAATCCTATTGTTTAACCTCTTTTAGAAGGGATGGTTTTTGAGGAATTTCAGTCTCACTTTTTTCATATAGTCTCACAAGGAATATAGAAAATCAAGGAGACAGTGAAAAAATATAGCAAATGCATATCCTCTCTCCTAAAACATACAAACACGTATACAGGCATGCACTTTAAAATAAAACCCACACAAACAGACCTAAAACGCAGGTACAAAAGTCAACATGCCATCCAGGCCCAACTCCAACACACACACACATACACACACGTACGTTCCCAAACTCTCTCTCTCTCTCTCTCTCTCTCTCTCTCTCTCTCTCTCTCACCGCCCGCTGACTGAGGGATGGGGCCGGGACCACACTCCAGACCTGATACATTGGCCAAAATTATTAGCCTACATCTCGCACGGGGTTAAGAGGCCAGCCGAGAGAGAGAGAGAGAGAGAGAGAGAGAGAGAGAGAGAGAGAGAGAGAGAGAGAGAGAGAGAGAGAGAAATGTAAGGAAAAATAGCAGGAATCTCTAAGTGTAATGATGGAGAGAGAAAAAATATATCGAAAAAGAATTTGGAAGAAATGGCTGGAGTCTTAAAATATAGTTACTGAATTATACTCACAAGCTAACAGCAAGGACAACGCAGCTAAAAAAAAACAGAAAAAAAAAAAATGGCTTGACGGAAAAGTAATGAGTGAAATATATTGAATGGTTAGGACAAAGAGAAATATAAAGATGTAGGAGAAATATATTAACTTTGTAAATGTAGTGACTGAAATAAAAGCTAATTGAGGACGAAGAAATATATAATAAATAATGTGTTCTGAAATGGCTTTAGTTTACGAAGTCATGACTGAAACAATACTTTTTAAAACTGAAAGAAAATATAGGAATTATTGGTGTGTGTAATGTAATATTTAAAGAGACAGCAAATATTAATGAAAAAGAAAGCGATGAAATTTTATATACAAACAGGTAGACGTTTTAACAGTTGTAATATGCAAATATAATGAATTTAATGATAAACATTAAGAAAAATGTGTGAATTCATGTTCTAAGTAGGCTGCTGGAAATTGTTTTTAAAATAATATGAAGAAAAATGCCTAAAGTGGTGAAGGCAATGCTTAAAACAAAAGAAATTAAATAAGACAGAAGCAAAGCAAAGAGAAGCTGTAGGACACATCATTAAAAAAAAAGAAAAAAAGTGTGCACAGAAGTTAGACGTAACGTACAGAATATGTGATGAAGAAGGAAAATTCTGCACATAGTGTTTGAAGGTAAGAGCCAAAAACGTAAAATGGGAGAGAGAGAGAGAGAGAGAGAGAGAGAGAGAGAGAGAGAGAGAGAGAGAGAGAGAGAGAGAGAGAGAGAGAGAGAGAGAGAGAGAGAGAGAGAGAGAGAGAGAGAGAGAGAGAGAGAGAGAGAGAGAGAGAGAGAGAGAGAGAGAGAGAGAGAGAGAGAGAGAGAGAGAGATTAATGTGGGGCAATGTCCTTACTGGGCATCAGAAAAAAATAACACGAAGAGACAAGAATGAATAAAAAATGCATAAATAAATAAACAAACAAATAAATAAATAATATACATAAATAAATAAAATGTTCTATGATGAAATGTCCTCTGCTAATAATTTTGGGGAAAAGAAAGAAGTGAAAGAAAAATATATCCTGAAATAATGCCATCAGAGGAAATTTCTAAATCCTGTTTTATATATCATCCAGTCCTTCTTCGCCCCATCAGGAGCGTAGGGGCCCAGGGCTAGTCGAATCAGTCTGGACAATTCAGGCAAGGGTGGCCAAACGCCCTCGCTAGTGAGTGGCCTAATGTGAGCAATAAACTCCAGCCAGGCCTCAGATGGAAACCCTTATGTGCCCATCCGGTTGGAGCGCCGTACCCCACTAGACCACCAAGCATGAGAGAGAGACGAGAGACAAAGGCGAAGAAAACGTTGAAAAAAAAATGATCTAAGAGGTAAGAAGAGGAAAACAATAAAGAGGAAAAGCTGTACAAATCAATGGTGTGCCTCAGTGAATGTCATGATTGAAGTAAAGAAAATGGAATAAAAAAAGGTGAAAACTTTCGTAAATTATTCCATCGTTTGTTTCCACTGGTAGGCGACAGGAAAATAAAGATAATGAGAAAAAATTAGGACAACAAAGGAAAATACATACTAAAGAACGCGTAAATAATAAAAAAAAAAGACATAATGAAACAGTCATATATCAAACTCCGTCGATATTTAGATTATTTATGTCGTAGAGAGAAAATATAAATATAAAAATTAAAAAAAAATAGAATAAAAAATAAAGAAGACGGAATATACCAAGATACAAATATTTTCGTAAATGTTTCAGTTGCTCATTTCGTAATATCAAATACGGAGAGTAAAATCTAATAAAGAAACCTAAGTACTGTTAAACTGTGTACCAAAATGTTTCGATCCTTCTCGCTGCTTTATTACGAGGAAAAGCCGAGTCTGTGAAAAATGCATCCCCTTCCCAAAATAGGAAAACAGAGAAAATTGAAATACCTCTAATTTCCACGCAGAGAGAGAGAGAGAGAGAGAGAGAGAGAGAGAGAGAGAGAGAGAGAGAGAGAGAGAGATGCTATAACAATTCTTTCAATACTTTATATAAGAAACAAATACAACGTTACCAGACTGATGCGGGACCATCAGGGTGGTAATACGGGGCTTCGTGAAGGTCTACAGGAGTGATGTACCTCGCGTCCGAAATGTGTTGGTGAGAGACAGACGGACAGGGCCGCCCTAAGAGAGACTTCCACATCGGAAAAGCTCCCAACCCACAGAAGAAACAAGGAAAAGCAAGACATTCTGATAAGGCAAGGAGGAGTGGGGAATGGGCAAGAGGGAGGGGAGAAAGCAATTTAGGGAGGAAGGGGTGAGGGCAAGAGATAGAGAGAGAGAGAGAGAGTGAGGTTAAGAAAGGGAAATGGGCAGCAGAAGGCAAGCGATTGGAGAGGGCACGAAAATGTGGTAGGACAAAAAACGAATGAGAAAGATGTAGGCAAAAGAGGGGTGAGGGCAAGAAAGGGGTGAAGGCAAGAAAGGGGTGAGGGCAAGAGAGGGATGAAGGTAAGTGAAGCGTAATGTCAAGAGAGGTTGAGGGCAAGAGAAGTGCAAGAGCAAGAGGAGGATGAGGGCAAGAGAGGGGCTAGGGCAAGAGAGAGATGAGGACAAGAGAAGGGTGAGAAGAAGAGAAGGATGAGGGCAATAGGGGGCGTTGGCAAGAGAAAGGTAAGGGCAAGAGAGGAGGGGTGGACAAGAGGGAGGTGAGGACAAGAGAAAGAGGCGAGGGCAAGAGAGAGAGAGAGGCCAGGGCAAGAGAGGGCAAGAGGGAGTGCAACTCACTAGTCAACAATGCAAGGCGTGTGTGTGTTCACCTTGCAATTCGTCAAGGTCCTTACTTACGGCTGTCCCTTACACCTCTCCCACCATCCCCACCACCATCACTATCACCATCACTGCTAAAACTATCACCAGTCACTATCACCACCACCATTACCATTATCACCACCATCAATACTACCATCATTACCATCACTACCATCGCCAGCACTGCTATAACTATCAATTATATTAACTCTCCCCATCCCAAGAACCATCAATATTTCCGTTGTTGTTAGGGCACAGGTAAGCACTCTAGCAGATAGGAGTGTCTTCCAAATAAAGTCGAAAAACTGAAAGCCAATATCAGTAATCCTCTAATTTGAGATGTTAAAAATGCTGAATGGTAAAAGCAGAAAGAAAAAATTGAGTCAGGCTTCCCGAGATGGCCAGTTGTGTACGTGTAGGATTGAGAATACGGTTTAAGTCTTCTGCTGTAAAGGAAAAAGTTATTCAGTCTTGCAGAGTATAAATAGATAGATAGGTAGACAGATAGATAGGTAGATATATAGATAAAGAGAGAAGAAGATGAGGGAGAAAAGAGAGAGAAATAGAGGTAGGTAGGTAAGCAAAGGCGGGGAGAGGCAAGGAGTGGTGTGTGTGCGGGTTGTGTCCTCTGGTCGTACGATAATTTGTTTTCCGTCGTTATCAGTGGGGTTTAGTTAACACCCTAGCGGCGACCTTGAGCATACCCCAGCCCTGCCCAGTCCAGCCCACACAGCCTCCCTACCCAGCCACTCCTAGCAAACTGCCTTCCCCATCCAGACTATACAGCATATCCCGCGTATACACCTAGCAGATATTCCTGGGTTTCATTCATATTTTTCTGCCTCTGTGTGACGTCTTTTAGTCTTCGTAACTTAAACTAACTAAATTTACCTTAACCTAAACTAGCCAAAATTACTTTAACATACAAGAATCTAACTTACTCCTAAATTAGCCTAACTCACCTTAACCTAAACTAAACTAAACTAATCGTGCTTCCTCCCCTTTTCTCCAAGTAATTTCAGTATTCGTTACTTACCCTAATCACATCTAATCTATCCATTCAAACCTCCGTCCCAGTCGAAACCATAGGACGTTTTCCTCATAGGCTATTCTTAGCAAATGTTTTAGAGGTTCACTTATTTTCTTCTAACCTTGTCTGACACCTAACCTACCCTGTCCTAACCTCACTTCACCTAACCTAGCAAACTCCCTTCGCAGTTCCCCAAAGCTACCCATCATTTTCCAGAATTCCTTGTAAATATTCCAGAGTTGCATATCTCGCATTTATTTAAGTATATGTAACCTAACCAAACCTAACCTACCTAGCTTCCTTATTCATCCATTTAGTCACACTTGCGTCTTGCTTTGTACTCCTTGCAAATATTTAAGTTTCCTTTATTCTTCATTATTTCTGAGTTTTCTTACTGTGACGCGTTTTATTGCAATTTCAACTCTCCAAACGTAAAATAACCTGTGTGACGCCTTGCCGGAGATGTTAGCCAGTTTCATAGTCTTCTCAGTTACACCTGGCTATCTTTCTTCCCACTTCCTCACAAGTTCACTGTGGCATCTCCTTTATTACGCCTCCTTTCGGTTCACTTCATTTATATCAGTTTAAGTTCAACCTACAAATTTCGTCTAACCTAATAGTTTAATATAATAGCCTTACATAACGTCATCTTACTTAATCAGTCCCCGTTGTCTAGTACTTTTAGTGTGGTATCGTCTAAAAAGCCTATTTTAAATTCATTACACTTATATCTGTAACTATTTCATCTTCAAAATTCATCAAACCTTTCCTGACTCACCCTGACCTAACATTAACTTTCCTTCACAGATCATTTTCATTTTCACTTCTGTGTAGCATTATTTGTATGTAGCGACTGTGTGTGTGTGTGTGTGTGTGTGTGTGTGTGTGTGTTTTACTTATCCCATTTACATCCATCCCAGCCTAACCTTCACAGCTGATCTGAACCTAACCCAACCGTTCCTTCCTTCCCATGTCATCTCCATCGTACGTTCACCTTGGCATCCACTTCCACGCTTCCTTCACAGTTCATCCCGTTTGTACGTCTATCTCAGTGATCATCTCAACTCCTAATCTAATCAGCCATAACTTAACCTAACCTACCCCTTTTCTTAGCTCATCCTTATATTAGGTTCTCAGCATCGCCTTCCAAGCTTCATTTCCAGTTCATTCTGCTTACATCAGACCCAGTTTAATATTCAAAGATGACCTAATACAACCTCACATAACATGACCTACTAACTTAACTTTTCCTGCCATTCCAGCTCATCTTCATTTTACGTTCCCCTCAGCATCGCCCTCCAAGCTTCCTTTCCAACTCAGCCCCACTTACATCCGTCCCTGCGTGGCCAGCACAGATCACCCAGCCACCCTATAATTTGAGCCCTCATCCAGTCACTTTACAGCCCTCTCAACTCAGGCCCTCCCAACCCTTTCTAGTCCACCGCCCAGTCCTTTAAGATTAATCCAGTGCAGTCTCTCGCGTGCCACCCTCCCTATCTTCTACCTCCCCCCTCTCTCTCTCTCCTCGGGTCCCTCCACCCTCTCCCAACCACCCAGCACTTCTCTCACTCCTTCCTTATCTCCCCCATCCCCCTACCCACCACTTCCCCCTCACCCAACACCACCACGCAAGACTCCTCGACTCCGACTTCCCCCATCCGCAGTTCTCTCCTTCCCATACCTCGCCCCCCCCCTTCTCTCTCTCTCTCTCTCTCTCTCTCTCTCTCTCTCTCTCTCTCTCTCTCTCTCTCTCCTAATAGCCAACGTTACTTCTCATTTAAGCTCCCACACTCAGCATCATTATCATTCTTTCTTCTCCCCACACTACCCACCTGTCCTCTTCTCTTCATAGCCAACACCATTCCACTCATTCTTCCACACTATGCACAGCCCTCCTTATCTCCTTACTTGTCATCTCTTCTCTTGCACATTCTCTCTCTCACACACCACGTCTTTATTCTCCCACACTGCATGCTAATCCCCTTCCACTCCCATGCTCTTCACATTTTCTCCTCTCTTTTCTCTTCCCTTCTCTTCCATGTTCCTTCTCCCATATCATTATTCTTTCATATTTCATCACTTCGACTATCTCTTCTCTTCCATATTATCTGTCCCACATAATTCATCCTAGACCCTCCTACACCATGCACTATTCACTCTTCTCCTCTCTCACATTAAACTGTTATCTCCTCTCCTCTTCCTTATTCCCTCTCCCACATCACTTCTATTTCACACTCACTCTGCTCACCATTCCCCTTCTCTCCCCTCCCACAATGCACTCAGCAATAATCTACTAAGCTATAATCTCTTCTCTTCCATACCCCAAACACGTTCCACTCCCTCCTTTTGTTCCTGCCCCATCCCACCCACTTCACTCTCACTCTCATTGCCTCTCCCACACCCCTACCTCTCCCGTCGCACACTCCCACCTCACGCACTATCCTCCTCTTTCCTCCACCCTAAACACTCCTCCCTCCTCCCTCTTTCCTCCCTCCCCATACTCCCTGCCTCCACCAACACTCCCTCTCCCCTCCACCGACACTCTCCCTCCCCTTCTCCACAGCAAATTGAGCCTCCCTGTTTCTTTCCTTTTCCATCCACTGTCCTTTTTCCCACCTTCCCCCATCCAAACCACACATATCCTCTGCCTACATAGATAAGGGTAAGGTTGGGTAAGAGCTGGGTACAATAGCGGCAGATGAATAAGTACGAGTAAAGAATGAAAATTCATAAAAGAGGGCGATCAGAACAGAGGAGAAAGACGTGAAGACTAGTAAATGTACATGAACGTAGTAAGAAAGATTGGTGAATGAGGATGGTGAGACTGATTTTCTAAGTTGTCAGGCTGGGTGAAGATGTTTAGAGTACGGCTGAGAGCAAGTAGGTGAAAGTGTGAGGAAAAACGAACGTGTATGAGCATGGGTGGCTTTATGCACAGTCATTTGAGTGTTAGGTGAAGTTTACAACAATGGAAACAAGTTGTAGTGTGAATGGATGAAAGCACACCAGAACCTGCTTAGTATGGCGGCACCTGACTGGTATAGGTTCACTGATTGCAAGGATACATGAGCTATATCAATGGCAATGCAGTGTTGGTCGAAAAATGGTGACTGAGGAAAGTAAATAAACAGCCGACGTGTAAGAATTTGGAAACCTTGTTATGACGAGTAATTGGAAGTGTGATCTATTTTCGAGAGGCACTCTGATGATAGTTCTATTGTGTTGTGTTATTCTGTACCTGTGCCTGTGGGGCAAGGATGGTGCGGGCATGGACAAGGTTGGTATTTATGTGGACAATGAAGATGCGACTGATGATGATGCGAGTGTGGGTGAGGTTAAGAATGTGGGAGTGTAGTGTTGGTCCAGGTGTGGGGGGTCATGGGTAGGTGTGGATGGATGGTGTGGGTGGAGATGAGTGTGGATAAGGATGGGTGTAAGTGGTGTGGGTGGGATTGGATGGAATGGGTGTGGGTCAGTCTACATGGTATGGACGCGAGTATGGACTGTATGGGTGTGGATGGGCGTAGATGAGATGGTTGTGGATGGCTGTAGATAGTATGGATGTGGATATGGGAGTAGATGATATGGGTGTGGTTGTGGATGGGTGTAAATGGGTGATGGTGGGGGTATGGACTGTTTGGGTGTAGATGGGTATGAATGGAACGGTTGTAGGTTAGGGTGGGTGTTCAGTGTAGGGGTATGGGTGTAGACGGTATGATAGTTGATGTGGATATGGATGAGGGTGAGGGTGGTGTGGATGTAGGTGTAAGTGACCGTGAAGATGATGGTGAAGGTGGGTATGGATGAAGATGTGGGTGCGGGTGAGTGAGGGTTTGAGAGTGGGTGTAAAAGTGGGTGTGAGTGTGGGATTGAGTGTGGGTGAGGGTTAGGGTGGATATGGATGTAGTTGTGGTTTGTATCAAGGCATGAGTATAGATGGGTGTGGATGGGTGGGTGAGGGGGTGGACGAGGATGGATGAGGGTGAGGGTGTGGTTAAGGGTGGGTATGGGTGTGCGTGTATATTGTATCAAGGTGTGGGTGTGGACGGGTGAGGATGGTACGGGTGTGGGTGTAGGTGCGGGTGCGGGCAAGCGTAACCGTGGTCAATTCTCCGGCCCCGTGGTGTCTTAGTGAAGGCCGTGTGTGTGTGTGTGTGTGTGTGTGTGTGTGTGTGTGTGTGTGTGTGTTACGTATAAGTGCGTGTGTATGTGTTGCATGTATTCGCATATGTGTCTATATGTGTATACGTGTTTTAGCATATAACAGTATGTGTCTGTGTGTATGCAGGGATTTGCATTCTCTCTCTCTCTCTCTCTCTCTCTCTCTCTCTGTATATATATATATATATATATATATATATATATATATATATATGTGTGTGTGTGTGTGTGTGTGTGTGTGTGTGTGTGTGTACGTAACCGGCTGTGTGCGTTCGTTTTTGTGTTCACATGTACGTAATAGTTTTTGTATGCACCTGAGTATGCAGTTTTTTGTGTGCCACTTACTGTGCGGCAAAGCGTGTGTGCGGGTATGTCTGTCACCTCCGTGTGTGTGTGTGTGTGTGTGTGTGTGTGTGTAACCAACCGCCCATGAGTATGAGTGTAACCGTCACTGCCCAGTTGTGTGTACGAGTGTGTATGTAAATTTGCAGACTTGTGTTTTTAAGGTGACCTTGTGTGCGTGTGTGCATGTAAGTAGTCTTTCCAAATGAAATAATGGATGTGATGGTGGTGGTGATAATGGTGACGGTGATGGTGATGCTGGTGATGGAAATAAAATCATGACTGTTGTTGTTGTTGCACTGACGATGATGATGATGATGATGATAGAAGTAAAATAATGGTGATGGTTGTGGTCATAATTGATGATGATGATGATGATGATGATGATGGAAATAAAATAACTGTGGTGGTGGTGGTGGTGATTATGATGATGATGATGATGATGTTATTGAAGCTAATGATGATGAGGAAGAGTATGATGAGGATAATGTTGACGATGAAATATTTGCTTACAGTCCCAAATATCTGTATACCATTGTGCGGGTACCCAATGACTGTCTATCTATTATTTAGCTGTCAATCAGTCAATCTATCTATCAGTCTATCTTTCATTCTATCTGTTTATCTATCTAACTACTCCAATCCCACTCATTTACCTCTCCATTACAAGGTTTCTCTCCTAAGCCAAGAAAAACTCTCCTTCGGTATCAAGCAATATTATTTTCTTGGTACAATGAAGATTTTTTTTGTAATTAGTACGAGGTGTCTTTTTAATATGCAGAATATGAGTATAATCGTCAGGTTGTGGTAAGAATAACTGGAAGAAGAAGAGAAGAAGAAGAAAATGAAGAAGAAGGCGAAGAAGAAGATAGAAGAAGAAGAAGAAGAGAAGGATGAGGAGGATGAGGATGAGAATGACTGATGATGATGATGATGATGATGATGATGATGATGATGATGGTGATGATGATGATGATGATGATGATGATGATAATGATGATGATGATGATGAGGAGGAGGAGGAGGAGGAAGAGGAAGAAGATGAAGAAGAAGAGGAGGAGGAGAAGGAGGAAGAGGAGGAAGAAGGGGAGGAGGAGGAGAAGGAGGAGGAGGAGGAGGAGGAGGAGGAAGAAGAAGAAATACAACAACAGCAACAATAAAAATAATAAAAAACGAAGTAACACGCGTCACTCCCATACACGGTACCTGGAATCTCACGACACACACACACAAAAAAAAAATAGACAGACAGACAGACAGACAGACAGAAAGGTAGACAGACAGATAGATAGACTGATATAGAGATAGAAAGGATCGGTTGCTGAGAGAGAGAGAGAGAGAGAGAGAGAGAGAGAGAGAGAGAGAGAGAGAACGTTTACACCTTCCCTACACTGCCGTTTTGCACTCGATATATTAACACCAACATATTTTCTACACGCTAAATAATACCCAAACAAAACAATATTAAAAATGCAAGTGCAAAAAAGAGAACAAATTAGGCAAAAAAGAAAATACTGGGTGAGCCTTCTAAGCCCACATGGCCCCTTCCAGCCTGGCAACAACGCATTCGCATCTTCAGGACATATTCTCTTGGGCTTTCCTTCGTACCTCTTGTTTTTGTTGTTGTTGTTGTTGTTGTTACTGTTGTTGGCTCATCTGACACGTGAACCCAGTGAACTGTGGGATTAAGCTGCCTTTTTCCGGCATCCTCCTCCAGGGGATTGTAAAGGAACTGAGGGAGGTTTGTATAACCGGGTAGCGGAGCCGCCCAGTTATATCAGTGCCACTGCATGAAGGCATCCCTTTTCAGCACCCGTAGTACTTGTTCCCATTATCATATCTTCATATAAGGAAAACATCAATATTCACTTGTATATTATATAAGCAGTCTTTGTTGACATTAAAAGAGATACAAATTATTTCAACGAGAATATTTAACCTCTTAGGCCCGGTGACGTACTTCCTTAGCTGATGAAATCATCTCGAATAATGAAGATGACATCAACAGAAAAAGTTACTGGGCTGCAGGGGTTAAAGCACAATGTAAAAAAAATAAGGAAGAGGTGATAGGGAGCCTCGTGGGACATGGCCCTTTGAGTACAAAACTGACTTGAGAGTTTAGTTATCGCCAAGAAATTAATATCTTTCACTAACACAAATTATTTTTGATGGGCACACATTTATCCCACACGTCTGTTCATAAACACGCGTCTACCCTTCATTAACACACATCTGTCCCTCGCTAATACACATCTAACATTCATAAACACACTATGTTCATCATTAACACACATCTATCCTTCATTAACACACATCTATCCTTCATTAACACTCATCTATCCTTCACTATCACACATCTATCCTTCACTAACACACATCTATCCTTCATTAACACTCATCTGTCCTTCACTAACACACATTTATCCTTCACTAACATACATCTGTCCGTCATTAATATACTGTACATCAATCCTTCACTAATATACATCAGTCCTTCACTAACACATCTTTCTTTCACTGGCAGATCTATCCTTCGCTAACACGCCTCTGTCTCCATTACAAACACTTGTCGTTTAATAACAAACACCCACATATCCATTAAATGTAGCCTCTCCAGTTCGAAAAATCTCTCTCAAAGTGAGTAAAATTATTTGGGAGTATAAAAGAAGAAAGTCAAAAAGACATAATAGAACTGATCCTTTCAATAACACACCTGTGCGTCATTAACACATACATCTGTCCTTTTATGACACCCCTGTCCTTTAAAAACACTCTTCTCTTTCATCGCTATACATCTACACTGTACATCTTTCACTTACTGCATTGATTCTTTCATACTGCATTACACAAGTGCTACTGCATGTCCCAGAGCTGTCCTCCACAGCCGCACATTTGCTTTTCAGAACATTTGCCTACTCCACACCTATTTTCTGCTTGTAGGCACTTTCTTACCACAAGCCACCTATCTCACAGAATCACACAAATATCTCCTAACATTCCACAACTGCTGTCAATGACTTGTGTGTTCGTTATTTACTCTATAATACTCTATGCACGAAGGTAAGTACACCTATATCATTGCACGACACGTGTGAACTCTCGCAACACGTCATACATGTCATCGCACGCGCAGTCCATTTAATGCTGTGATCCGTAAAGCACGTGCAGCCTAACATCAAGTGATTCATCAGTGTATGGCGGCCACTGCAGCACGTGCGTGGCCACACCACGAATACCATCCTTGTTGCAGGCCTCACAACACGTGCCCTCACCCAGCACGGGACGGGGCGGGGCGGGGCGGCCATCCATCACGTGCCCCGCCCCGCCATACATCAGGGGCCAGGGGGCCCTTCACCCAGCCCAATGGGAGGCTGCCACGAGGGCCTACCTGCCCCTGTGGCTGCCCAGGGCTGCGGTCACTCACTTGCGGGGTCGGTGTGGTGCGGGTGGCGGCGGCTGCAGGTGGTGGGCTGCAGCGTTGCAGAGGCTGGCCGGCGAGGTGCGTGGTAGCCGAGAATTCCCAGTATAATGTATGTACAAGGGACAACGGAGACACGGCGCCCCTCCTCCTCATGACTCCTCCCTTCTGGTGCTGCCGCCACCGCCATTGGCCAGCCCTGTGCACTGGCCCCGCCCCGCGCCGCTTGCACCGCCCGGGATTGGTGAGGGGGGATGACGTGGCTCAACAGTAGCTACTATTGGTAGCTCAATGACCCATCATCGTCATGGTGGCGTTATGCATCTCATGATAGGAGCCAGCAACTAGGACCCCCTCATGTCTCCATGGGCCCCACGGGACACCAGCTTCCCTGGCGTCCCGGCCGACCCGATGCTGCCTAGCGGCCCGGGTGGCGCCGTGACCGTGGCCGTGGCCAGGAACCCAGCCCGTCATGGTCTGGTGCAGTGTCATGTGTCAGCACGGCATTTATGTCAGCCTCTGCGTGGCCCCGCACTGGCCCCGCACTGCTGATCATGGCACAAGCAGTGAGGCGGGGCCTGCTAGTGGTGTAATCGAAAACAGACTCGGCCCGCAACTGAGAGGTGCCGGGGTGGATTCTTGAGCTGACCACGAACTAGACAGGGACCTGGAACTAAAATCGACGGTTGCGTATTGCAATCTTGGGAAATATTTGTTGGGTCCTACCTAGAGAATGAGTCAGGTGAGAGAGGCGTTTAAAACTACACCACACTGCACCACAACACGACACACACACACCACACCACACCACTGCACCTGACACGGGCTGAGGGCAGGGAGGAAGGCCACTGGGACTATATAATTAATGGCAGGGTCACTGGCCGCGGTACACTGATGGCTTAAGAAATAAAGTACTATTGTGAAAGGCTTTAGGCATGTGCACGGTACATGGGTGACAGCTTACACACACACACACACACACACACACACACACTCTCTCTCTCTCTCTCTCTCTCTCTCTTACGGCGACCACCTCACTCACCACTGCATACGTTTTGATATTCACGGAAACTCTTAGCTATGATCAGTTCTTTATCGTAAGCTGAGCCTATTATTAGCCTACGTGAGGAAAGCGGAAGGAGAAATGCAACCTTTTTTTTTTTTTTATCTTTAGACTTTTTTTACGTAATTCTTGCAATCTCCAGACGATTTTATTCAGTTTACGAGACTTTTCAAACTACAGAGGTAGTTTGTAGCTTTCACTGGGGAATTCAGTACAAATGGTCTACTCTCTAAGATAAGACTGAAAGGCAAGAAATAAACTAGTGGAATACGCCTCCTGATGCAAATGATTTACATATATTTCTTATAACAAAAGTTTATGTTTTGCAGAAGGCACACGAAACGGTGTGTGGAGAATCATCCTGCGTCTCTTGGTCTTACTACAAAAAAAAGTTTCTTAGTTGTGAAAGGAAAATTATCGTAACAAGAAACAGTTAGAGTCTCTCAATATCTCTTACTGGCTATTCCTATAAAATCATTCTAAGTTACAACAAAAAAAATCTTGAATTCTTTTGTGAATCTTGGGCCTGGTTTTAGCGAAGGAACGGTGACACGACAGGTATGTGACACGTAGCACTGGGAAGGTGTGATGGCGACATGCAACACCCCACTGCACACCACAACTTATTAGCGGCACTGAGCACTTTTTCTGTCTCATAATATGTCCTCCTGGTATGATTTAGCGCTCTCCCGAACCTGTTTCCCAATGCGTTACATCTATAATACATGGAGGTTGTAAGAAATAAAGCACCCTGTAGGAAAGGAGATCAAAGCGAAGGTAAATATATGTAAATAAAACTTGATTTCTATTACCTGGGGTACAGATAAAAAAAAATCATTCTTCGATAAAACAGGGCAGTGCTTTTAGTCATGTAACACTGCAGATTTTATTTCATTCTTCATCTTCTTCTTCTTATTATTATTATTATTCTCCTTCTTCTTCTTCTTCTTTCTCTTCTTCCTCTTCTCTTCTTCTTCTTCCCTTCTTCTTCTTCTTCTTCTTTTCTTCTTCTTCTTCTTCTTATTATTATTATTATTATTTTTATTATTACTATTATTATGTAATGGCAGTTGAGCTTCTTTTTAGATGGGAGAGCATCTCTAGGAGCAGCTCTGTCTATCGGCCTCTCACTAATAATTTTCGGGCATGAGATGCTTAACTCCCATAGACTTCAGCGGCTTTAGCGAGGCCTCACCACAGCACAACACACCACACCACGCAACACAACATACCATATCACCCTGTCACACCGCACCACGCCACACCACAGCACACCTCACAACACAACACAACACAACATACCATACCACCCTGTCAAACCACACCACACCACACAACACAACACAACATACCATACAACCTTGCCACACCACACCACACCACACCACACAGTATAACATACCATACCATCCTTTCACATCACACCATACTACACCGAAGGGTCCTGAAGCTCGTAATCATACCCCATCGTTAATTGCTGGTGATTTTGTAGCATACATCTATAGCCATTCAGTTACTTTAAGCGTCATTTATAATTTCCATAAATCTTTACCTCATGTTCGGCACATTCTAACAGATGAACTCAGAATATTCATTTGCAACCCTCGAAGGATTTTTGGCGTCTAGTGACATTATCTAGAGTAGGTTTGTCGACAGTAGTAGTATATTTGTCGCAGCACGTCCCTTTGATATACCTCTTTGGCATACTTTTAATATACTTTTTGATATACTTTTTTATACTTTTTTCTTTTTTGCTATACTGACGTAATCAGTGGTGGATTTTTTTGTAATGGATTTCGCCCATCCAGAATGATAACTTTTTTTTTTTTTAATTTTCTCCCTTACATGAAATTAAATAATTCTCTCTCTCTCTCTCTCTCTCTCTCTCTCTCTCTCTCTCTCTCTCTCTCGGCTTCTCTCTCTCGGCTCGGTTCACCTTGCCGCCGTCCCCGTAAGCGACGGCGTCACAGGTCCGGGGGTTGCGAGTCGCCCCTCGCCGCATGCGGTCTGG
>NC_137040.1:5492828-5567828 GCF_032717465.1 Coenobita brevimanus
GTATACTAGTAGACAACCAGTATCTACTTGCCTCCACCTCTATCTACCAACCCAAACCATACCCACCAACCTCTACCGCTATTACACCCCCACCCATATCTACCACTACCAGCCTCCACCCCATTCTACCACACCCGACCAGCCCATCCTTATCTACCTGCATCTGCCACACCTGCCGCCCCTCTGCCCAGGTAAGGTGCTCTGGTTAAGTCGCCTCCGGATTAAAAGCCATCCCAAAAGAAGAGGACGGAAAGTTAAACATCGAAGTCCATATTGGGAGACGGGCTTGGATTTTTCGATTTCATTTTTTTTTCATTTTCCGACGCCCGCTGGTTTCCTGAATGCTTCGTTATTTTCTGGTGGGTAACTGTGGTTGCTTTGGGTATTTCTGTGGGTAACCTGTGAACGTATTTTTGTGAGTAAAGTTATTTTTGTGGGTAACTGGTGGACATATTTCTGTGGGCAAAGTAATTCTTGTGGGTATTCTGTGGACATATTTTATGGGTAACCGATTATTTTTGTGGGAAAACGATGGAATTATTTTTTGTGGGTTATTTTTGTATTTACATTTATAGGTCCTTCCAGAGGCTTATTGTGCACCTTATTTTTGAAGCGTAAAATTACACCCTTAAATTGGTGGATTAACTGTGAATACTTATTTATGAGAGTAATTTGGGGTCTTAATTTGAGGGCAAACTCTATTTATTTTAATGGGTTATTTATCTATTTACTAATTTATTTACTTTTTTCTTTATTTTCTGTAAACGTAGCCTTTTTTGTGAGTAAACTATGGACTTATTTTTTGTTAATAGAATGTGGAACTATTTTTGTTAGTGGACTGTGAAAAAATTCTGTGGATAAACTTTGTGCTTAAATTTTTATAGATCTTCTAATTTCATTTCTGAGGTGTGTTGAGCTGATTGGGTATTATAAATGCAAGGAATGAGTCACTGATGTTATATGTAAATTTATGTTACTAGATTTTAAGGTAGGATATTGCCATTAGTCGAGTATCATAACGCATCCCACCCCTCTCTCTCTCTCTCTCTCTCTCTCTCTCTCTCAAGCGATGATGCGTTATGTAGGCCACTCGAGATAAGTTCAAAAACATCGAAATCCCACTCAGTCTCACCTTCTCAATCATCATCATCATCATCATCATCATCATCATCATCATTACCACCGTCACCAGACCAAATATCATCACAGCCAACGTCATTTTCTTCTCACAATAAACATAGTACCATTCATCACTATCACCAACATAAGCATGCACCTCTGTCTTTGTTATTTTATTTCTTGTGATTTTTCTATTTTCATTACCCTCGAGAGTTCTTTCGTGAACTTTATGCTCTCTCTCTCTCTCTCTCTCTCTCTCTCTCTCTTCTCTCCTTCTCTTTTCCATTGTCTTTCTACCCTCCTCTCCTATTGCCCTCCTCTCCCCACTTCTTCTCTCCACCCCCCCCACCTCTCATTCGTTGTCATAGCCATTAGCACCACTTAGCATATAGTTAGCACCACCGTCACTACCACCTCCACCACTACCACCACCACCGCCACTATCACCACAACACCCTCCACTACCACCATCATTTACACATGCTATCACTTCTACTGTCATTGTTATACCTACACTCATGATCATCAGCAGTAGTATCACCTCTCTCTCTCTCTCTCTCTCTCTTTCTCTCTCTCTCTCTCTCTCTCTCATCCGTCGTCACAGCCATTAACTCCACTTAGCATATTGTTAGCACCATCATCACCACCACCACTGTCACCACAACACCCTCCATTGTCACAATCATTTCCACATACTGTCACTTTCACCATCATTATCACCATCACAGAATCATCTCTACAATCACCAGCATCATTATTACAGTTATCATCAACCCGTACCATCATTTGTTCCTAATTAATCTCTGCCACCTCTGTAAGCATCTCAACTCTCAAAAAACATATCTTCAATCATTATCAGTCATTTGCATCAAGAAGTACTCTCAACTTTCATGATAATCACTTTTACTATCACCATCAATATCATTTTCATCTATCATCAGTTACCCCATATATATTCACAACTAACACCCTTATCTCATATATTATCACCATCATCGTCATAGTTTTCATCAGCAATACCACTTTTCCTATCATCATCATCGTCATCATCATCATCATCATCATCATCATCATCATCATCACCATTATTTCACATCGATCACCATATACTGTCACCAACACTAGCACATCATCATTATTTTGCCATCAGTAGCATTTTTTTAAGCTCTTGAAACATCAGCACCTTCGTCATCATTATCACCATTCTGGATGTATTATTATCACCATGACTGCTATCACCTTCGTAACAACTCATTACACCACTACAATGGCTAGGTGACAAGGGGATCACCTACAGCACTACCACCAGTATCACCAAATCCTCCTTACTCGTGGCGTCTAGTTGCCTCGCTCGCTGTAATCATTAACTTTATCACTACTAAAAGCAATGTAACCTACCCCACGTGTTTCGATATTTACCCCTTCACTCCAGTGACGTCTCTTCAATCACACTACCACCGAACGATTCTCTTCAACGATTACATTCAACCTAACTAGTGAAAGAATTAAGGTTATTTCTAGCCCCTCCAGGTGCGTAAAATCGTCAGGAGGTGGCAAAATTAAGCTGACAAAAAGACGTGACCGGATTTAAAGGGTTACTAATTTATTCTGGCTAACACCGATCGATTATAATATGCTTAGGGAAATCTCTATTCCTCCAAGGGCTAAACTTATCTCAATCAAGCCATTCAGAAGCCTCGTTGCACTAAAATATTCTTGAAAATACCAGATGATTTTTTTTTTTCTATCAGCAAAGGGAACGGTTAACTCATCAAAGGTCTGAGCACCAGAATTTCCAAGATAATCAACTCCTACCTCACCATCAACATCACACTCATCATCACAATACCTTTACCATCTCTATATAAATCACTGTCACCACGGAACGCACCACCATCACCGTTATAGGCACTGTCACACCCACTTCCATCCCTTCAGTACCATGATGTCTTCTATATTACTCTCTTGTTACTACTCGACAATATTTTTCATCTTATGACAAACCTCGAAGAGAAGGCGTTACCGGAGATTTTTACTAACCCGATAATCAAGTTTCCTCCGCGTAAACCCATCTGGTGGTAGCATGATATTCACCAGCAAAGGCACAGTATTTATCACCACTGTTGCACCAGGTGTGAATTATACAGTACCTCACCAAGATTAATAGCCTACTTTATCACTATTGCACCACTGATTCAGAAACAAACTTACGATTATTTCCCTGTCGAACATATAAGATTTCTTTGTGAAGGGAGAACAGGAGAGATGGGACGACTCTGCCCTCTGTTTTCCTTTTCCTGCAAAAACAATTCATTAACGATCGATAACTGATCGTAAGAATGTTCGTGAATCCAGGCACAAGGCCTTGATTCACAGACGGACTTACGAAGAATTCCTTGTCGTAACTAAAATAACTCTGCACGAAGGGCGAGAGAAGGGTACAATAAAGCTTCCATGTCTCGTATTTCTCCTTTAAAAAAAATCAAAATATAACTAACTTTTGCAGGACGGACTGAGAAAATACAGAGAAAAATATTCATAAGCTTCCCGTATCTACTGCAATAAATAAATAAATACAGTAGATAGATAGATAGATGAATAAATGAAATCTGTTGGGAGAGGAAAATTATTGTACGTCATCTCGTGAATCCCGGCTCAATATCGTCATTATCATAAACTCCATATATTATGGCCGATTTGGGGGGCTATCCAGCACCTCTTCCTTACCTATTTATTTATTTATTTATTTCTCTGATACATTAATATAGTCTATTATGCCATTAATTATTTATTGGCTTTATCTGATACATACATTCAATTGTGCTATTTACGTAATGTGTGACAGTATCAGAAGGCTATTGATAACGGGAAATACAATAATAAGGAATAATATTAAGGATAAATCGATAAGACAGAGTCAACGAGAGTACGAGCCTATAAATAATCAGAACCGTACCTCTCTCGTCGCTGTGGAAATATACCTTCAACCTCGTCAGTACGATGATATCCTTCATATCTTTCTCTTGCCACCACCAGACGATTCAGAGGGACAGTGAACATTATTTCTATCCCATGCACTACGAGGTATCATTCCTACGCTGAATAAAAGTCTCTGATGACAACATAAACAAAAGGTGTCATCGTACTTAGGGAATTACTTTAGGGTAGCTTAGGTTAGGTTGCAAGTAGGTCAGGTTAGGTTAGGTTAGGTTTAAAATCCAAGACCACACATATTCACCCAAGGAGGAAATGGGCTGCCCTGGAATGCGAATATGACCCTCCTTGACAATGCCAGATAAAACAAGGGAAAAAGTACAAAATAAAGCAAAACTGTTGCATAAACCTCCGTCGGCTGTTCCGCACGTCACTGCCCAAGATAAGGAGACGGAGGACCCAGACAGTACCACCTCCTCTCTCAGATAACACTAACTTCCTCCTCACTCTCGTTTCTTGATCATGGAAAGGACGACGTAGGAGAAAGAGGCTAGAGGGAGAGATGCAACAGCGAAGGTGCGACAAAGACAAGAAGACAGAAAGAGGGGGCAACAGACTGACGACGTTGGTGGTATGTCCTTCGCACTCAGGTAACACTTAATTCCTTCCTCCTGATACATTTCTGGGTCGTGGAAGCGACCAGAAGGGGCTAGGGGAGGAATGCGAGAGTGTGGGTGCAACATCGAAGAGGCGACAGGGTTTAACAGATAGCTCCTTACACAAAGAGAACATTTCTTTCTCAGTGGTTTATAGCTCATGACAGAGACGAAGGTTGACCAAAAAGGGGTGCTATAGAGGAAGGGCTGTGACAGAGAAAGGTGTGGTAGAGATGGGGCGACAGATGGAAGAGTTGTAATATTCTCCTTATTTAACTGACACGTACTTCCTTCTCTCTGACTAGGCTGTGTATATGAAAGTAACGTTAAAAAAAGAAGGGGGCGGGGCGCTAGAGGGCGGACTGCTACCGGGATGTGACAGAAAGAGAACGACAGATGGAGTGCAACAGACCGTTGATAGGGTGATAATAATGCTTCTCACATAGATAACACTTATTTCTTTCTCTGTGACTGAATTTTGGTCCGTGATAGAGATGACGGGAGACCGAAATGGGATGTTATAAAAGTGGGCTGCGACAAAGCGGGGGAGTGGAAGAGAGGCAGAATCCGATTGAGATGGGGTGACAAACAGCTGCTAATGTGGTAATGTTCTCCCCACTCATATAACACTTACTTCGTTCTCCCTGACAGGATTTTGACTCATGGTTGTGTCGGCAGGAGACCCAAAAAAGTGACGCTGGAGAGATGCGACAGCGAGAGAAGTGCGACAGGTTACGACAGACGGCTGCTAGGGTGGTAATGTCGTGTGGTTGGCTGCCTCCCTCACTGTCTGCCGTCAGTCTGCCAGTTCCTCCACCCACCACCTCTACCTCGTTGCTCTGCCAAGGCGGATGTCCTGTTGGCTGACTTCATATGGGAACAATTTAAGGGATTTACCGCGTGCCTGAGGGCTGGGTCTTCCTTGTCTTCTGATAAAGTAAACTGCCGCTCCGATAGTGACTAACGGGGAGTGAGGCTCAGCGTTCACCTCTTGACTGACTACCCGTCCTTCCCCCACCCTCATGTCCTCTTCCAGTCGCCCCCCAACTTCACTTCCCCTCCCTCTTGCACCTTCACCCCCTTCACATTCGTCCCTCACCTCTCACTTCTCCTCCAAGGCCCCCTCCCGCCCACTCGTGTCTTCTCCCGTCTGTTCACTCTTCCCCCTCCTTCCTGCCTTCTCCCTCCCCCCGGGCTCCCGCCTCCCCTCCCCTCCCCCCGTTCCTGTCTTCCACCCTCTTTCCTGCCTTCTCCCTCCTACCTTCCTTCCCTCTCCTTCCTACTTTCCCCCTTCTCCTGACTGCCTTTCCCACCTCCTTCCTGCTTTCCCCCCTTCTCTTTCCTGCCTTACCCACCTCCTTTCTGCTTTCCTTCTCTCCTTCCTGCCTTTCCTCCCCTCCTTCCTGCCTCTCCTCTCCTCCTTGCCTCCCCCCCCTCCTTTATGCCTTCTCCTTCCTTCCTTCCTGCCGTCCCTCCTTCTTCCTACATTCCTCCTCCTCTCCTTGCTGCCTTCCCCCTTTTTTTTCCTTCCTTCTTCCTTTCACCCTTCTCCACTTTTTCATGCCTTCTCTTCCTTTCTGTCCTCCCCTTCCTTCCTGCCTTTCCCCACCCCGTCCTTCTTGCCTTCTCCCACCTTCCTACCTTATCTCCTTCTTCGTGAATTCCTTCTTCTTTCCTGCCTTCCTCTCTCCTTCCTGCCATCCTCTCTTCTTCCTGATTTCCCTCCTTCCTTCCCTCGCCCTCTCCTTCCTGTCTTCCTCTCCTCCTTGCCTTCCTCCCTTCTTCTTGCCTTCATCCCTCCATCTTGCCTTACTCTCTCTATCCAGCCTTTCCCCTCCCCTTTCTTTCTCTTTCTTTCTTCCTTCCTTCCCTCTTTCCTTCCTGTCTCTCCCCCTTCCTTACTTTCATTCCTCCTCCTTCCTTCTTTTTCTTCTCTTTCCTTCTTTCCCCCTACATCTTGCCTTCCCTCCAACCTCCACGTTCATATTTCAGCGCCTGCCAGTCCTCCCGATTACTTTCCGGCCAATGGCAAGTCTGAAGTCATCCCTATACGAAATTTTGTTTTGCAAATTCTGTTTTCGTTTTGAAGCATATAATTTCCTAGGGCGTCGCTGCGCATAATGTCCCTCTTTAGGGCTCTTTCTCTTAATATCTCACAGGATAATATCTCGCCAGGGTTCCAAGTGTTGCTATTTCTCCCTCCTCTTCGCTCTTCCGCCTCCCCCGCACACTTATTTCCCGATGTATTTCAGTAACTTGGGCTACGAAGGTCTCTCTTTTCTAGGATGTTCATGTCGACTATATTTAACCCCAGAGTAACCCTACCTCTCCTGAACTTAAACAACCCAACGTAACCTATTCTAACCCAACTTAATTTTAGCCCCCATTCTAATCTAACTTAATTTTAGCCCCGATTCTAACCTAATTTTAGCCCAATTCTAACCTGACTTAATTTTAGCACCCACTCTAACCTAAGTTAAATTTTGTCCCCATTCTAACCTAACTTTAGCCCCCATTCTAACTTAACTTTAGCCCTCATTCTAACTTAACTTTAATCTAACTTTAGCCCCCATTCTAAACTAACCTAACTTTAGCCCCCATTCTAACTTAACCTAACTTCAGCGCCCATTCAAACCTAACTTAACTTTAGCCCCCATTCTAACCTAACCTAACTTTAGCCCCCATTCTAACTTAACCTAACTTCAGCCCCCATTCAAACCTAACCTAACTTTAGCCCCCATTCTAACCTAACTTAACTTTAAACCCCTCTCCCCAAAGGGCCTCTCCTTAGCTGAATATAATCATCTTCCAGTCAGACAGAATATATTACAAATATTCTTTCCTCTTCCTTCTGCCTACGGGTGACTTTACACTCCCTCTTCTGTCTTTCTTTCCTTCATTCTTTCCTCTTCCTTCTACCTGTGGGTGACTCTACACTGAGTGACAAGCCAAATGGTTTCCTGTACACCAGGAAACCATTAACTTCGATGGGTGGTAACCATATAACCAAATTATGGAGCCTGGTGATTTAGTGGGTAATTCAGGCTCTCCAATCGGACTGAGCTGGTGCAGGTTTATATCCATGGGATGGTTCGGGGTTTATTGCTCACGTAATGCCACTCAGGGATGAGTGAGGCTGGTCACTCATCTTAAATGTCAGGACTAACTTGCCTAGCCCCGGGCTGCTACGCTCCTCACGGAGCATCATAGGATTGGATGATGGATTGATGGATGGATGTCCTCGTGTTGAAGGGGCTACTGGTGACCTAACCCCTTCACGCTGAGGTCACTCTTAAGTTGGTGTTAGTCAGAATAAAACATAAATGACCTTTTCGTACCGAAGTGGTTTAACATAGCCTAACCTAGACCCTTCAAGGACAGAGAGAGAGAGAGAGAGAGAGAGAGAGAGAGACATGTTCAGTTTTACTACATAGTTGGAAATTTGCTGCCCGTGCCAGTCGTCAAGTCAATCTCCACCACCACCACCACCACCCCGCCACACCCACCTCGCCTGATTCCCTCATGACTCGCCGAAAAAGAGCAAGACATTTCCAGCTTCCCTCTCCTCCCCTCCCTTCCCCTCCCCTCCCCTCTCCTCCCCTCCCTTCCACTCCCCTCCCCTCTCCTCCCCACCCTTCCACTCCCCTCCCCTCTCCTCCCCTCCCTTCCCCTCCCCTCCCCTCTCCTCTCCTCCCGTCCCCTCCTTCGGGCGGCTCCCTCCAAAAGACTGATGATCCTGGGCTGCCGAGGCTCGTCATTTGTTACAAGCTTAAAATAAACTTGGCCCACAAGGAAAAAATATCCAGCCTCACTTTTCTGCATGGTAGAAATAGCCTTCATTAACCTCTTCCTTACCTGGGACTCTTGGGATAAATATAGTAGTTTTGTGGTGGCATGAAAGTAGGACAAAAGACGTTCTGCGGAGAACTATAATACCCTGAGCCTTAAGCGAGAGAAGTAAATATATAGACAAAAAAAAATAATAATGTTGCACAAACAAAAGTAGTTGTACCGAAAATGAGTTAAGATGTACTCTGGCCACACGTAATGCATCCATCCAGCCTTACTTAGGCCCGCGATAAATGTACGCTCTCAAAAAAAAATAATAAATAAATAAATAAAAATCAATTGCCTAAAAATAAATCCAGAAGCATCAGTTATTAATCTCTGAGATAAATTTAGAGCCACATAAATTCTACAAATTCTAGAGACCTCCCAGTATATATATATATATATATATATATATATATATATATATATATATATATATATATATATATATACACACGCACTCAAACACTACTTTCAAGCCTATGATATGTTCAGAGCCACAAAGTTTCAACAATCCATCCGGATATTAATCCACACTCATGTTTCTTTTCCTGCCTGAGATGCATATCCACAGGCACAATATAAATTCAAAATTCCAAGAACATCAATTCATATATCTATTTTCAGTGTTAGATATGGTAAAAAAATACAACATTTCAGCAAAATCTAAATAACCAAAAAATAAATCCATTCACCCATTTTGAGATATTTCATAGCATTAGAATTTCTACAAAACCTTAAGAATCCGCCAACAAATCCACAGGATCCATTACTTTCAGTCTGAGATACAGTCAATGCCATCATAACTCTCTACAGGATCAAGGAATCCCCCGTCATTAAATCCACACATATTTTTTTTCCCCAGCAGGAGGTATATTCAGAGCCACAAATTTTATGCAAAATCTAGAACCCATCCTTAGGTAAATCCAAATGCCATCTTACGTCTGAGCTAAATTCGTAACCTCAACGCCTCTAAAGAAAGAAAATGTCTAAAAATGCAGACACATCCCTTTTTCTTTTTAAGCATGAGGTTATGCTCACAACCACAAAAGTTCTTCAAGATTTCAAAAGCACATCCATATACATATCCACAGGCGCCTTTCCCTCCCCCCCCCCCAAAAAAAAAAGAATCCTTACAATTTTTCAGCATTCATTTGCATCCTTGGCCATTGTTGTTGTTGTCTTTGTTGTTGCTGTTGCTTTTGTTGTCGTCGTCGTTGTTGTTGTTACTTCATGGTGTTGATGTTGTTTTTGCTGTCGCTGTTGTCGTTGTTGTTGCTTCATGTTGTTGTTGTTATTGTTGTTGTTGATGTTGATGTTTTTGTTGTTGATGTTGTTACTTCATATTGTTGTTGTTGATGATGTTGTTGATGATGATGATGGTGTTGTTGTTGTTGTTGTCGCTGTTGTCGTTGTTGTTGCTTCATGTTGTTGTTGTTATTGTTGTTGTTGATGTTGATGTTTTTGTTGTTGATGTTGTTACTTCATATTGTTGTTGTTGTTGTTGATGTTGTTGATGATGATGATGGTGTTGTTGTTGTTGTTGTTGTTGTCGCTGTTGTGTCCCTGGTGCGTCACAGCGAGGAACGTGACGGTGTGGCCGTAATCTCAAAGTGCGGGTGTTTATGGAGCCGTGTGGAGGGGGGGAGGGGAGGCATTAAAGTCCCCAGGCATGCCACCACCACCACACCACACAACACCACCCTGCTCTCACACTCTTCACTATACCACACCACACCACACCACACCACACCGTACCACACTACACCCCACAACTCACCACCACTCCACACCACAACACACCACACTACACCCCACAACTCACCACCACACCACACCACACCACAACATAACACAACACACCACACCACACCGCACCACACCACACCACACCACACCACACCACACCACAATACAACGACACAACACCACACAACATCACACTACGCCACACCACCATTCACTGCCAGTAACATATATATACTCGTATCTTTTTTATGGGAGGTTGTTTGTTCTTTTTGGTAGCGCCAGATTAAGACACACTGTTATGGTACCAGACGCAGTCATCACCACCCCAAAGAGATCAATTGCGTCTATGATCTTGCTACGACCAGACAATTGCACTCAGGTGACAAGCCCCTCACCCGGATATATGTGGACGCCAGGACCCTCTCGACTCAACCTTTTGCTGACATTTTTTCCAACACTGCCAAGGTCCCTCTTTAGCCCTCAAGGTCATATTCACCTGTATTTACATCTACCAGTCTTTATTACTTACGAGATTCAGGACAAAACTATTACGGTACGATGATGCCTGTTTGCTTCGTGCTTAATAGCCACCCCAAAGCAGAAATATATTTAGACGCCATATTCTTCGTAAAACAGATACCAGCATAACAACCAGAGTGACAACTCACAAACATAGTGAGATGAAGAAGCAGAAAAAAGTTAGAGATGAAATCCACAGATTTGCTGATGCTTGATGGAACAAGTCAACAGCCAACGAGTCAGATTGCAGAAAGATGGGAGCGGCCTTCGTCCTTCAGTGGACTGTTTTAGGCTGTTGCTGTTCATGGTGATAATCATCATGATTATTATGACCGTGATACTGTCATACGATTTTACTCATCTACAGGCAAAACTCTTGTAGTGAAATGGTTAGCAAACATCTCTATCTGATATTTCACGACAAATTTATCTTTTTATACAATTTATATCTCACCTCATCATCCTGCTATTATTCTCCTCAACTCTGGCTCGGTCTCTCTTATTCTGCAAGGCCACATTCAACTTTTTTGTTTTTGATACAGGCATACTGGTAGGTTCTGCTGATGAAATATGCAGACGACACACAAACAGCTCAACAACAATACTCCTACTTTCACATACGCTGCTCTCAGTCTAGACACTCCTATTCGTATTTGACCAATATGGGGAACGGTACATTCTGACAATCGCTTCCCTCCTGAAAAGGTCCTCTACTGAAGTCGAATTTATACAAACTGATACAGATACAGAATTATTAGTTAGAGGTCTTATCATATACAACTTTCAGCACCGTGGTCTTTTTCTTCCTTCTTGCTGCTATCACGTATTTTTATTGAGCTTGAGGCGGCCCTTTTGCAATGAATAATATGAAACTTTGAAAGCTATGATACTTAATTTTTCTCGTGGATACTGCCAGACAATATTACTCAATTCAGGAAAGGCTCGGTGGAAATGGGGTGCTGTTCCGAATCTTAATCCGCATTATCAAAACTGAGCCCTCAGAGGTGTATGCAAGCCCCTAATTTTTTATGGTCAGTTTTCAAGCAGGACATTTTCTTAACCCCCAGGCCATGGAAGGTTACTTAGTTGCAAGTAAAATAATTTGGAGTTAGCCAGTAAAAATAAGTGGGTAAAATCGTCTGGCCTTAGCTTCATATTTTCCTTTTACTTCCATCTACAAATTTTTCACCTATCATATGGTTAACTATAGCATGTCGTGTTAGGTCATACTTTGCCACCTGTTACGGATTATGGAGTCAGGTCGGAGAGACGGCCTTGGAAGTGGATCCGAAACAAACCCTCCTGTAACTTCGTCAATACAATTTTCTTCCTCTCCTCCTCCTTCTTCTCCTCCTTCTCGTACCAACAGACGATTTTACCTACAGAAGACCACCACTCTCACTATCTAAAGAATAAAAAAAAAAAAAAGAAAAATCGTCCCCTAGCCACGATGTCCCACTTCAGGATCAATTTTTACCCCTAATGTCGGGTTTAGAGGCCACGCGAACGTCTTGTTTAATCACCCTCTAAGTCCTCAGGCTTTGTTTTCTTCACCCTTCCCGGCCATAACCTTGACTTTACGTCGCTGTTTCAGGATAATGTTCCCCTCATTCACTCTGGCTCTCTCTCTCTCTCTCTCTCTCTCTGTCTGTCTCGGCCGACCTCAAGTACTAGGCTAATTCTGGGAGAGACACTTTCTCTTCCAATTTTTCGTCTCTGGATACGTAAACGAGATAAGGACAAAAGTTCTTGCATATTTCACCCAGATGTGGAAACTGTGGAGGAGGTGACAGTCAAGTGGTGTGAGAAATCGTCTGCTGTATGAAAGGTCGGGAGTTCAATGCCAGGTAGGGTCGGAGAACACTTTAATAAACTGACCCTTATCAAAACAGCTTTTCCCGAATTTCACAAGACCCACCGACATGTCAGCTAAACGACCCCGCTAATACCACTGTAGTAGTTCTGAACGAGACAGTCCTAGCGTGTATTCAGTATGGACGGTGGGTAACTAGTGCCGAAGTGGTGACGTGTGATGGTATGCGGCATGTAGAAGGACTGCTCGGCCTTAGGGAACGAAATGTCAAGTCCATGCCCTGTGTGTGTGTGTGTGTGTGTGTGTGTGTGTGTGTGTGTGTGTGTGTGTGTGTGTGTGTGTGTGTGTGTGTGTGTGTGTGTGTGTGTGGGCGCTAACAGATGTAGGAGGAATGTCGGTGGAAAGATAAACGGGGAAGATGGTGGACAAAACATAATGAGAGGGATGAAGGAAAGAAAGAGAGAGACCGAAGAATGAAAAAAAGAAAAGAAAAAGGAAGAACTGAAATAAAAGAGAAATTAAAAACACGAAAAAAGGAGAAGTGAGAGGTAAAGGAAAAAAGAAGAAGGAGAGAGGGAAGGTAACAGGGAGAGAAAGAGGGAAGAAGAAAGAGAGAAGGAGACGAAGGTAAAGGAAGAAAAAGAAGAAAGAAGGAATAAGAGGGAAGGGGAGGAAAGGAGAAATGAGAAAAAAGAGAAGCAACAGGATGGCAAGATAGAAGAAGGAAAGGATGGAGAAAGTGAGGGAAGAAACAAGAATTGAGGAAGAAGTAAAGAGAATAGAAGAAAAAAGACAACGAGAAAGAGAGGTGTAAAGAGAAAATATAGGAGAAAGACAGAGAGGGAAAAGAAGCATGTAATGAGATTGAAAGAAAAAAGAAGAGAGAGGGGCAAATGGAAGCGAATGAAGAAAGAGAAGCGGCAAAAAGCAGGTAAAAGTAAAGATAATATGAGACCTGGATGCAGGAAAAAAAATATATATTAGTGAGAAAATCAGAATTGCCAAAATAAGATCCAGAGGAGAAGGCATGAAGGGGAAAAATGATTAAAAAGCGGACACTGTGGAGGAAAAACACGAGTAAGGAAAGATGGAGAGAGGAGGGGAAACAGAAAGAAGATCCCACCATTTCATCATTACTTCGTACCAACACATAGGATGGAGGGCAGAAATGAAGGTGAGGGCAGAAGGGAGAAATGGAGAGCAAGAAAGAGAACAGGGGAAGAAAGCAAGGGAAAGAATGATAGCCATGTATGGGTTATGAGTGTAATGTCGGCATCAAAAGTCCTGTCGCCTCTTCTGCTTCTCTTTCCATGAACTTTAGAAATCAGTATGATAAATCTGCAGAAATTGACACATTTGACACTAATCTGTGGCTAAATAAGGTCATCACTGTCAGTTGCTACGGATGCACTTCACGTATTTTTAAAGTCCAGAGTAAGAAAAACAGAACAGGTGACAGGTCTTTTGATGACGATTGTACAGCAGGTATTTTGCTCAGCCCAGAGCCAATTTGGCTAACCTGAGGGAAATCCTAAATAAGCCACAGGATTAAGAAACATGTGGATTAACCCTTAGACTGATATGGACTCACTTAACTTTCGATAATGCCAGACGATTTTATTCAGTTCAGCGATCCTAATAGCTAGAGTTCAGGGAAAACAAAAATCTGATTTATATGTGTTTATTTCTCCGTCAGTTTATCTCGTGTAAGGTTTGGAGGGGAATAAAATAATATCCACTTCCATTTTCTCCTCTCCTATGAGCCTCTTCTCCTATCTTCATCTCTCCTCCTGCCCCTTTATCTTCTTTACTTTCGTCCTCTTTCGGCTCCTCTCTCCGGTTCCTCCTTTTACCTTTCCCTGCTTCTCTCTCTTTCCCCCTCCTCTTCTCCTTCTCTATCCTTCCTCTCCCCCACCACCCTGACCCCTGACCGCGCATGTGTGGGTTTCCCTGGTGTTCTCGGTCTCTCCTCTTTCTTCTATTTCTTCTCTCACTCCTCCCGTCTACCTACCCTCCTGGACTACTAATATGGCCGTGGTGAAGCCAAAAGCCGCCATATGCAACCACCCTCCCTCACTCACTTGGGGCAGCCTCACTTTAACCCCGTCACTGCCAGAGGTCTTCCCTAAGCCGAATGATTCTGTTTAGTAGAAGAAAGTAAACTAAGGAAGGTATCTAAAAAGCACTCATATCATTTTTACTCTAACTTGGCCTTAAATTGCAATCAGTCCATCTTGAATATTGAGCTGTAGCGAGAGATGAACACTAGAATACGATGCTAGTTACGAAGAAGTGCTATGGAATGAACGTCGAACAGTAGTATTGTCTTTTCTTTCCACTGACTGCACTGTATACCCTGCAACATGACGAAAAATCTGGGCCAGGTTAGTGTAAAAGCAGTACAATAATGCAATAAAAAATAACTTGTAAGCTATGTATTCAATTTTACATCAATTATTGAAGCTGTACCTGTCACTAAGAATTGTTCAAGTACCGAAGAAACAGTGGCGCTAAAACACACACACACACACACACACACACACACACACAAATAAAAGTGACAAAGTAGCAATGGTAATATTCTAAAGGATCGATGCCTTATCACAGTGGCTCGTGTATCGTGCCCTGTTTGGAACGAAAAATAAACATGAAAAACAGGACAAAAAATGAAGCCAAAATAACACACGAATCAAACAAAACGCTACGAAGAACTCAGAAACGATAATATTCTAAGTGATCGAAGCTTTATGCCACTCGCTCAGTTGGCGTCAGAGTTCATAGTGTCTCATTTGGAACGAAAAAATAAAATACAGGACAAAAAAATAAGCCAAAATAACACACGAATCAAAGAAAAACATACGAAAAAACTCGTGAACGATAATATTCTAAACGATCGAAGCTTTATGCCATTCTATCAGTCGGTGTCATAGTGGATCGTGCTGCGTTTCACAGTTCTACGGCCGTGGGGATGTATTGATCATATTTCTCTGCCTCTGCCGTACCTTCGCGTCCGCCCAGACCCACGACACAAGGGCTAATTAACTGTTTACATATATTATCCTTCGGGAGGCCTCTGTGTGGGGGCGTGGGTGGAGGACGTGCGTGTATGGAAGGGGGGGGAGGATTGTGAACATGTGGGGAGGGTTGGAGGATGGTCTCTCTCTCTCTCTCTCTCTCTCTGATCCACAATTTATCTGTGTAAGACTTTTTTAAGAGGTGATTTTGAGCATTTTTAAAAAAACTACCCATTTATTTAGGATGAATCTATGCATTTTTTTATGTATACGAGGTGTGTTGGGCGAAGTCTATGTGTATTTTTTTTTTTTTTATGTGACCGACTCTGGGCATAGGCTTCACAGCCTGCTTTCAAGGCCCAGTAGTCCTCCTACACACCGCACACCTCTACATGTCACCACTTCGGCGCTAACACCCACCGTCCATATTGAATACATGCTAGAGCTGTCTCATACAGGACTGGTGTATTGGTATTAGCGGGGGTATTTTTAAGACATGTCGGCGGGCCTTCTGGTAGATCAGTAAAGTCTGATTTTATGAAATTCAAATCCTTAAACTGTTCCCTGCCTCAGCGGGATTTGAACCCGGGTCCGTCAGGACTGCAGGCCAACTCTCTACCGATTGAGTATGCATGTGGGATGTGTACCTGCATTATATTTATTTATGTATCTGGGGTATGAACTTGCAATTTACATGTTTAAGAGAGAGAGAGAGAGAGAGAGAGAGAGAGAGAGAGAGAGTAGGTAATTTCTATATATGTGCAGTGTGTCTAGGCGGTGTGTATGCAATTTTTATGTATGTATGTATATATGTGTGTATGTGTACGTGTGAATGAGGCGTCAGGGAGAGGTGCTACGTGGGAGAGCCAAACAACCATATTTATAACGAATCTTAAGTAACTGGCAGGATACTAAATTCTCTCTAACATTTTACTAGCAACAGAAATATTTTTAATTCTAGCATTTTCCTTTTAATAATCACTCTTGTTTGCCTGTGAAGTGTATGGTGGTTGTAGGAATGAGGAAAAATTATAAACAAGCAGTACTGTATAAAACTTAATTCTTCAACTCATTATTGTAGTTTTCCGCTGTATTTTTGCTACTTAGATCATTTTATTCAGCTTTGAAGAGACATTTCTAACTGGAAGTGTTAGATACAGCCTAAATTAATCCCTTCCATACGAGAGGCCTTTCCTAAGTTGAAGAAAATCGTCTAGAAGTAGTATGAAAAAAAAAATATTTAATTCGGATTGCTGGGGTTAATGACGTATTTTTATCGGGTGTGGGGGATTCCGTAACACTTCTTCCTTACCGATTTTACACCTTAGTACCTTTTTGAATGTTTTTGCTGCAAATTATGTCGATATTAAAACACTATTGATGAGATGTAGTAAAATGCCATGGTGTTATATGCAGAGTGAATCGCTAAGGTAAAAGTGCTACGGAGCCTATTGCATTGCCGCGGATACGGGCCTCTAACTCAGGAAAGTTGATAAATATGGGTTGTGAGTTACGGGCGAGGTGATGTTTACGAGAGAGAGAGAGAGAGAGAGAGAGAGAGAGAGAGAGAGAGAGAGAGAGAGAGGTGATGTTTACGAGATGTGAGAGTGGGAGTGAGGGAGGAAATGGCTCTCTGTCCGTCAGTCTCGTCATGCAACACTCCCTCTTACCTTAGCTTCCCTCCCAAGCCCCCTTCTCTCCTCTTCCTGGCTCCCTCCTGCATGCCTAGCCCCCTTCTCTCATCCATTCCTAGTCCCTCTTCCCCTCCTAGCCCACTCCTCTCAACTTTTCCTAGCCCCCATCTCTCACCCATTCCTTGCCCTCTCCTTCCTTCCTAGCCCCCCTCCTGTCACCCATTCCTAGCTCCCTCCTCTCATTCTTTCCTTGCCCCTTCATCTCTTCTCTTCCTAGCCACTTCCTCTTACCCCTTCCTACCCCCCCTTTCCTCTCACCTCTTCCTCTTCGGCTCTCCCCCATCCCGCTCTATTTCCTCAGTCTTTATTTCTATACTGCTCCCTCCATCTACCTTCTCAATCCCCCCACATCCTTACTTTCTCTTTTTATCTCCCCTTTTTCCTACTCTCTCCTCAGCTCCACTTTATTTTTCTCTCCCCCTCTCTCTTCTCACTCTTTCTCCTCTCAGCTTACCCCTCCACCTCTCACCGCCTTTACTCATTTCCTCCTCTCTCCTCCCTATCCCAGCTCCACCCCCTCTTCACATATTTACTTCCTTTCCTCTCCTTTCCTCTCCATCTAAATGCCTGTATTTCTTTTTTCTATCCCTCACTTTTCCATCCCCTCCTCCTGTCTACCTCTTCATCTCCCCCTCTCCTCCTCCATCACTTCTTTTCGTTCCTGCCCACGTTCTCTCGCCCCTCCATTCCCTACCATTTTGATTTTTGCTATCCCCTCCTTTCATAATACCATCTCTCTCTCTCTCTCTCTCTCTCTCTCTCTCTCTCTCTCTCTCTCTTCTTAACACCAAATTATCTGCTCTGCTCCTTCCCCCTCAATTTATCATATTATTTGCTTCATTTCCAGCAACTGCTTATACTCGAATGTCTCCTTGCTTCTCTTTACCTCTGCTTTCCTCCATCTCCACTCCTACCTACCCTTCCTTTCCTCTTCCTCCTCCTCCCTCATCTCTTCCTCTTATTTGTTTCCCTTCCCACTCCTCCCCCACTATCCCTTTTTCCTCCTCCCTGCTTCTCTTCACCTTCACTTCCCCCTCCCCTACTCCTAATCTCTTCCTTCACCTGCTTCCTGAACCTTCTTCATTCCACCTGTCTGCTTACATATCCTCTCTACTCCCCTCATTTTCTTCAACTTTCTTCCATTTTTTGCACTTCCTCTATACTTTCCTTCACTGCCTTCCTCGGTTTCTTTCCCTCATGCTAGCTTTTCTTCTCTACTTTCCTCAACCTATGCCTCTTACCCACTTCCTTGTTTGTCCGTCCGCCGAGAATAGGGTATACCGTCCGCGTCACTGTTAATACATTGTTTATATTCTTTTTGAGCCTGCCCTCCGCCAGACTTGATTCTAGACAGCGATAATTATTTCTGAGCACGTTGTCGGGTTCCCCAGTTTGGGTATTTTGACAAACTTTACTGCGATTTTAATGGTGGATATGTTTACCGAGTTTTTGTTCATGGACGTGGTAGCTGATATGATAAGACTCTGCCAATGGGTGCTTAAATCAGTATATATTTCTCTCTCAGTCTCTGTCATTTGCTTCTTTTTCCTACTCTCTAGTGTGTCTGTGTCTATATTTCTCCCATACTTCTCCCTCTCTCTCTCTCTCTCTCTCTCTCTCTCTGCCGTATTATTGTGCTAAAAGACAAGGCATGTAACTTGATAAAGCAAGTGTACCTACGAAGGACAGCCCTGAACAAAAGAAGATTAATGTACTGGACGCATAAGATCAGCAGCTACACCTCTTTAAAAAATACAGAATGGTGTCTACGCCACAAGTGTTACGAGGGCGACTAAATCAAATGAAGTGCATGAAGTAGGGACCTAAGCCTATGAGATGGAGCTTAAAATGCCGAAGTCCTGAATTATGAGTGGCGTACAGGATTTGGGACTCATTGCGCTGGGCACTTTGTTGATGGTTTTCTTTCTGTATTACTGTGCTCTCGAATTTTTGTTTCTGGATCCCACCCGCCCCATTTATTGATGAGAAATAGGGTGATGATGATGATGATGATGATGATGATGATGATGATAATGATGATGATGATGATTATAAAGTTGATGATGATGATGGTGATGATGATATATGGTAATGATGATTATAAGGTTGATGATGCTTATAAGACTGATGATGATGATGATGTCTGATGATGACTTTAAGGCTGTTGTTGATGATGATGATGATGATGATGATTTATGATGATGGTGATTATAAGATTGATGGTGATGATGATGATGATGATGATCCACTGCTAAAAAACAGTTTCTGTGTTGCTCCTTCTATGTTTATTCATCAGTTTCATTTACCTGAGTGATTCCTTCATTCCCATTCATGCCGTAGTTTTGTCCTAAGCTTCCTCATTCAGTTCTTCATGTTGTCTGCCTTGGCCATGCACAGTGATGAGCTCAGGCTGTGTGTGTGTGTGTGTGTGTGTGTGTGTGTGTGTGTGTGTGTGTGTGTGTGTGTGTTTTATCCCCGCCCTTATCCTGAAATCGTCGTCTTCTCAACCATCAGCCGTTTTACCTCAACAACGGCGCCGCATTTATGTTAACAGTTTCTCAATTTGTTTCATCTTTTTTCCTGTTAGTTTCGTTCACGGTGTCTTATTCAGTCATGTTTTTTTCTTAGCTTCATTCATAGGGTTTCAAGTTGCAGTCATGGTGTTTGTATTTTCAAGTGTGGCGTTTTTATTTTCATTCATTTTAACTATTGGTGTTTTTCTAACGTTTTTTTGCTTCTCAGTGCATTTGCTTTATTCATTATGTTCTGTACTTCATTCATGGGGCTATATTTTAATTCATAGTGTTCTTTTATTTTCGTTCAAGGCAATCCTACATTTATGGTTTACTTAGATTTATATTCATGTTTTTGTTTTTATCTTTGTGAGAAGACTTTCATATCATGCATAGTGATGAGCAATAAAATGCAACCCCTTCTCGGATTTAAACTCGTCTGAGCTCCGTCCAGTCAGGGCGCCTTTACCCACTACGCCAGCAAGTGTGTCCATTCATCGAAGGAACACTGCCTTGCCGTGGGGAAACCTGTGCATTCCTGTCATCAGTGAAGCTATGCTAGTCAGGTGGAATCATACTTGGCAGGGTTTACTGTCAGAGATCAGACATAGCGTTCCCTTCTCTCTAAGTGACTGAGCTGACCGTTAACTCTGAGTGGTACCAGCTCCACCCTCTTTCCAATCCATTATATATATATATATATATATATATATGTATATGGCGTTCGTAAAGTCCTTGAGTGGCTTTAAATATTTATTTAACACAAACCATCAGGGATAGAATGATGCAGTTTGTTGCACAATATGGAGTACACAATGGAGTTTTCATATATGAGTTACAAAAGTTCAGTGTGGAGTTTAGTTCACTGTAGTTCACTGGAGGTTAGATGTACGCCAGTTACTCAACGAGAAGTTTCCAGGCAGATGGATTGGGCGTAATGGGCCGATATCGCGGCCACCTCGGGCTCCTGATGTTACCCCTTTAGATTTCTTCATTTGGGGCTGTGTAAAAGATGTCTACAAAACACCTGTTCCAAACTGATAACGGAAGCCATACGTTAGGTCATCGGTGATGTGCTGGGGGTCACATGTCAAGAAATCGATCGCCTGTTGGTTGTGCTGAGGGTCACAAAAGACCGCAATGAACTTTTGTTACTCATATAAGAAAACTCTATTGTGTACCCCATATAATGCAAAAAAAAAAAAAAAAAAAAAAAAAAGCATCATTCTATCCCTAATGGTTTTGGTTAAATAAATATTAAAAACCTCTCAAGGACTTTACGAACACCCTGTTCAGTATATATGTACGCATGTATGCCGGTCATGTAAAGCATGTAAAGAGAAAAGAAGAGTTAAAACAACATTCCCTCTCTTGATTGGTCTGGAGAACGCTCAGCCAATTCTAATAGAGCCATAATGGACAGACGATACGAGCATCCAATTGACAGAAGCCAGTGGACGGGAGGACAGTTGCAGGGACAGATAAAAGGCGAGGGGCGCTGCGGTGGACGGATAGGCACGGCTGAGCTAATGGACGGCAGGCGAGGGGTCAAGTAGGTACTGGATAGACAGAAGGAGATAGGAATTGAGTGGACGGGTGGCTGATGCAGAGGTAATTGAGGAGGGACGGGAATAGGGATAGGGAGGGATGGGGTGGGAGGAAGAGAAAGGATGGGGAGAGACAGGGAGGGACAGGATGGGATGAGAAAGGAAGGGAGAGAATGTATACGACAGGAAGGAATGGTGAGGGGTCTGAAAGATGGGGAGTCATAGGGAGGGAAGGGAATGATGATAAAGAAAGGAAGAGACAAGGCAGGACTGGAGTGAATGAGAAGGAACGATTAGGGATGTGAAGGGATGGGGAGGGATAGCAAGGAAAGGGGAGAGGGAACGCAGAGGAGAAACAAGATAGCAGGGGACAGACGTGGACAAGGCTTAGGAAGGAGGGACAGAAATGGATGGGGAGGGATAGCAGGGATGGGGAGGAACAGGGAGGGAAGTACAGAGTATGAGTGGAGGGATAAGGAAAGGAAGGAAGGGATGGTAAAGGAAGAGGAAGAACAAGGAGAGACGGGCAGGGAAAGGGAGGAAGGAAGGGGGCTTTAACTTACTGCCTATCGACTGTAAGGGGCACACTTAGGGAGACAATATTTTCTAAGTCCAAATCTTCCCAAAGAATACGACTCGGGGTAGTTGGTGTACATCCAGGTACTGTACTTCGGTATGAACAGGGTCAAGATGAAAACAAACTGAATCCACTAGTCTGACCGGCACGAGAAGAAAGGAAGGGATGTGGGAGAAGTTCAGTTAGGTGAGTGGCAAGGGAGAAGGGAGAAGGGAGGGGAGATATGTGCATTATTTTGTAGGCTATTATATATGAACAAATTAAGTCGACCAGTCTGATCGGCTCAAGAAAGGAAGGGATGGGAGAGAAGTTCAGCTGGGTGGGTGGCAAGGGTAGGGAAGGGGAAGGGGAGGAAAGAGAAAGGGGAGGACGAAAGGAGGGGCAGGGCAGGGGAGAAGTAAACATTGTTTTAGAGGCTAGTATATGAACAAATTATGTCCGCTATTCTGATCGGTTCGAGAAGAAAGGATGTAGGAGAGGTTCAACTGAGTGGGAAGCAAATGGGTAGGGGAGGAGAGGGAGGGGAGGGGGATCGGGAAGGAAGGAAGAGGAAAAGGGGAGGGGAAGGGAGGGGCAGGGAAGGTTAGAAGTGTGCATTGTTTTATAGGCCAATATATGAATGCTAATGGGGGGATTCATCTAGAAGCAGCACCGTCGATGAGATAAAGTGGTTGATGGATGAGCAGACCAAGACAGTACGATACGGGCAGGGATAAAAACACACACGGTCCGATGAGGAACGGGACGGGGAATGAAACGCCAACATGAATGACAATGAAAGAGTGGCATGAGGAGGGAAGAGTGACGTGAATGTGAATGAAAGAATGACATAAGAAAGAAAGGATACCAGGAATGAGAATGAAAGAATAGTAGCTTGAATAATATAACAATCTGAGGTTCAACTACGGAAAGCGAATCAAAATAAAAAGTGAGAAAGAATGAGTGCCACGAATGAGCCTGAAAGAAAACATGAATGAAAATTAAATGCTGCTATATTCTACTAGTACCCGTGTGTGTGTGTGTGTGTGTGTGTGTGTGTGTGTGTGTGTGTGTGTGTGTGTGTGTGTGTGTGTGTGTGTGTGTGTGTGTGTGTTTATTTGTGTGTATGTTTATCTGTATGTGTGTGTTTGTATTGATTTATTTTTATGTTTATCTGTGTTTGTAGTGTGTATATGTGTATATGTGCATGTGTGTGTGTGTATGTATGTGTGAAACAAAAAAATAAAATTAATACCTATCGACCACATGAAGGTTAATTCTGAAGCTTCCTCTAGATCCGCTGTTGCCAATATTACACCCATTTTCTTTTTTTACACTGGTGGGAAAAAAAGAAGAGGAAAACCAACTTTGTCTAAGATTCTGACCGGCCCTATAGTCAAACCGGAGTTCTTCCAGTTGTAAATTGGACCTGCTAACCAGTGCACCTCCGACTCCTCCGTGTGTGTGTGTGTGTGTGTGTGTGAATGCTTGTATGTTCAATTAAGGAGCGACAGACTGTGTACTTATGTGAGAATGTGTGCGTGTGTGTGTCTGTGTGTACGTATAAGGCAGGGTCTTTGGCGTCTGCAGGAGGATAGTGGTGTACAGTATGTGTGAGTGTGAGAATCTGTGTGTGTGTGTGTGTGTGTGTGTGTGTGTGTGTGTGTGTGTGTGTGTGTGTGTATACAAATGTATGTGTGTTAGTACAAGGGTGAGCGCAGGAGGGTAACAGACATCTGTGAATACGTGTGAGTCAGTGAATTTGCGCGTGTGTATGTGCGTCTATGTGTGTATATGTATCAGTCAAGATACAGGAGGTCAGTGGTGACGTATGTGTATGTGCGAATTAGCATTACAGAACTACGTGCACGCAACAGTAGTTAACCTTGACTGGCCGCCATGTTGCCTATATTATATCAGAAGAATAAGTTATATCTGTTTAAAATGTAATAAGGTATTTGACAAATTACTCTTATTTTGGACCATGTTTTACTTATGTAATTGGACTGTAAGAACTCATTTTGTAAACTTATGGTCAATAAACTTAACCATGAAATAATGTGTGCAGGCATGTACGTAGTGGAGTCTGTATGCTTGACAATATGTGTGTGTGTGTGTGTGTGTGTGTGTGTATGTATAAGGGTAGGTGTAGGAGTGTAGTGATGGTGGTAGTGTCAGTCAAGTATAGCCAACACCACTGCTGTATCGCCCAGTCTTCACCTCACATCAATAAATTAGATAGAAACCTTTTAAGAGCCCCATTCCTTATGCTATATTACGCCTTTTCCTTTACCGCCTCCATCGCTTACCCTCTTCACCATCCTCCTCCTTCTCTCTCCTTCCCCCTCGCGCTCTCCTCCTTCCCTCTCCCTCTCTCCCGTTTCCTCTCTCCCTCCCTCCCTCCCTCCCTCTCTCTCTGTCTCTCAAATCCCTCGCCCTTTCCCCTTACATCTGCTTCTCCCCGTTTCACTCGCCCTCCCTTCATCCCTTCCCTCCCTCCCTCTCTGTCCTTTCCTCTCCCAGCTTCCTAGCTTATCCCCCCCCCCTCTCTCTCTCTCTCTCTTTCTCCTCCGTGTGACAGGCGTACATTTGTTGGCGTCAGGGCGGGCTAAGCGAGGGTCTGCCACGCGTGTCTGCCTCCACATACATCTCTCACACTTCGAAACCCATGACCCAGCATCACCCCTTTGCCGCTATCGGACCCCCAATCGACAAGGAGTTAGTGAGGTGGTTAGAGAGGTTGTCTGTTGCCTGAGAGGACTCGGGTTCGATCCCAGGCTGGAGGAGGGAACAGTTCAGTGATATGGGACGGTTACAGGCAATCTCATCTTACCCCTTTCGAGATTTAAGATCCGAGGCTAGACTATTGTAAGACCTCTAGGTGTAAGATTGTTTGTTAGGCCTTAACGCTAAAAAAAAAAAAAAAAAAAAATCAGAGTAGCAAATGACTTCCTGGGTTCCGGGAAACCTTTTAACTTGCCAGTTAGTTTAGTCACCAAAAGATAACACCACATGAAGTAAGGGAACGTGGTATTGCTATCAGGTGATTCTGCACTACAGTAAATCCAAAGCCACCTGGTTTGTACTGCTCCAGGATACCATTGACTACGGTGGGTGGGAAGAGAATTTAATCAACATACTTCGTATGGACGCCGAGTGGTTTAGTGTGTTAAGGCACTTCAGTCGGATGTGACCCACCAGGGTTCAAATCCAAGAAAGGTTTGTAGTTGATTAGTAACATAATGCCTCTCAAGGAAAAGTGACTGGTTATTCTTGCTTTAAACATCTGTACTATAACATACTAACCCTGAACCCCTTCGCTCTCGATGAGGCAATGTAAGACTAGACAATGGATGGACAGATGACTACAGTATTATCAGGCAAATTTATTCCGCTTGGGAGAGACTTAATGCAGTGAAAGGCGTTCGTAATAAGCTCCATTAACCCTTTGTTGTGATATATTAACTATAGAAAGGTGCTAGAGAGGGTGTCTTCATGTGGTGGCTCTGATATAACCTGGAGGCTTAACTATTTGGTAATACAAACATCTCTCAGTTCCTTCCCGACCCCCCGAAATGGGGATGATGGACTGCAGAAGAGGGACTTAGGGCTGCAGTCCATTGGGTTCACATTAAGCTGAGCCTGGGGTTGCATCTACTTCTACTACTACTACTACTACTACTACTACTATTAACTAAGTAACTAACTAACACTTGGAAATGCCACCACCAGCACAATGGGTAAATGTGAAGACATGAAAGTTTGCATTCGCGCCGTCATGTGTCCGGGCAAGGTAGGAGTGAGGGTTTTAGTGTGTACCTTACGGAGTGGAAAGGACGAGATTAAAGCATTCAGTGCCATGACCTCTATTTGGGGTTACTTTTGCCACCACCAGACGATTTTATTCTGCTAAAGGGAAGCTTCTGGAACAGGAGGGGTTATATGGAGCCTTCAGTTACCCTTTCACTACTAGATGTCCTTCATAAGTTGAATAAAATCGTCTTGTGGCAGCCTGATGATTAGAAAGAGAGAGAGAGAGAGAGATAGAGAGAGAGAGAGAGAGACCGTAGTGAAGGAGTTTTAGTATAGGTGTGAAAGTTTGCCCCCCACGCCCTGGTGTGTCCGGGCGGGCACCTGTGTCTGTCAGGGTAGGAGGGTTTTAGTGCGTAGTTCACCCGGCATTAGCATACATTTCCACCTTCGTGAGTGGCTCGCCGGCCGCCCACTGGGGTCTGAAGGTGTCACTATTCACCGCACAGACCCCACCTCTCAACCCAATGGATCCCTGGAGTGAGACTTTGCCTACCATATTCACACACTTTCTTTGAGACTTTGCATACCATATTCACACACTTTCTTTGAGAACTTGCGTAACATATTCACACACTTTCTTTGAGACTTTGCATACCATATTCACACACTTTCTTTGAGACCTTGCGCACCATATTCACACACGTTCTTTGAGAACTTGCGCACCATATTCACACACTTTCTTTGAGACTTTGCGTACCATATTCACACACGTTCTTCAGCTTCACTTGTGCACGAAGTCTGGATCTGCGGGGGAGGGGAGTCACTTTTCACCAAGCCCCCTTTCAACTCACTAGAACCATGGAATGAGACTTTAGGCACCATATACACACATACTTCTTCAGGGTCTGGAAGTGCCACTATTCACTAAACAGACCCCACCTCTCAACCCAATGGAAACGTGGAGTGAGAATTTACTTACCATATTCAGACACTTTTCACGTACCATATTCACACACCTTCTTGAGCTTCAGTTCTGCATAAAACTAGGTCTAGAAGCGTCATTATTCCCCACACAGATTCCTCCTCTCTATCCAGTGTATACAGTGAGAGTTTACGTACAGCGTTTACACGCATTCTGGGGCTCAGACTGTGTATATGATTCCTTGTTCACTCGTATACTATTATTTTCACTAGTACTTCGACCACACTTTTCACAACCAAACCAGGGTGGATATTAAAATGGGAAATGCGACCAGACTAAGGTATTCTAATTTTAAGTCACTGTTATGGCATCTTCTTCATCTATTTCTCTACCATCCAGTCTTTTTGTTGCCCCCTCAGTAGCGCAGGGGACCGGGGCTATGAAATTCAGTTCCGACATATGAGGCAGGAGTGACAAGTTACTCGACCCTGAGCAGCATTATGTGAACAAGAAATCTCACCTTTCCTCGGACTTGAACCCATTTTTAGTAGTGAGAAGTGGAATTACGATGATGATGATGATGATCACGATGATGATGATGATGATGATGATGACGTTAGAAGTGGAGAGACGCTGACGATGGTAGAGAATGTCAAATTACGAAATGACTGAATAGAAAAACTGAGGGAAGGATGAGATAAAACAAACTGAAAATGCATTTGGAGTAAGATGGTGGAGCGAGACGCCTTAGGATACCGCTTCAGAGAGCGAGAGAGAGAGAAAAAATGGACAAATACGAGGGAGGTGGAAAATGGATGGGAAAAACAAGCGAAGGGGGAGAGACAAAAGAGGAGGAGGAGGAGGAAGGCGTGAGGAAAAGAGAGACACGAAGGATGGATGGAGGGACGTGAAAGACGAAGCAAGGGGGGGAGGGGTGATGCAGGGGGTAGAGAGAGAGAAGAGAGGAGGCGGAGAGAAAGAAGTAGGTGGGGTGGGGAAGGGAGGGAGAGACGGGGGAAGAATGAAGGCAGGAGTAGGAGAAGGGATGGAAGCGAGGAGAGAGAGAGAGAGAGAGAGAGAGAGAGAGAGAGAGAGAGAGAGAAGAGGGGGGGGCAGCCGGGGTCGCGACGTCAGCACGCATTATGCTAATACATTGAACAGCACGTCGGGCTTGGCTAACTTACGGCATGGTAATATGTCCAGCCCTGGCCCCTCACCACACTACACCACGCTGCACCATGCATCATTACCATGCCTCACCACACACCCTCACCACACAACACATCACACCACCACACCATGTCACACTATATCACATCACACCATACCACACCACACCACACTGCACCATGCATCATTAACATGCCTCACCATACACCCTCACCACACAACACATCACACCACCACACCACGCCACACTGTATCACATCACACCACACCACTCCATACCACACTGCACCATGCATCATTAACATGCCTCACCACACACACTTACCACACAACACCTCATCACACAATCACACCATGCCACACTGTATCACATCACACCATACCACGCCATACCACGCTGCACTATACTACACCACACCACACCGCACCACACCACACGACATATGACCATACTACACCACCCCATGTCACTCTTAACCACACCACACCACATCACACACTACACTACACAATATCTCTCCACACGACAGAAAGCCACGCTACACTACACCAAACAGCACCACAAGGCACCACACCACTCTACCTTACCACATCACATCACACCTAACCATGTTATAGTACATCACGTCACACTATACATATTACACTACGCCACCACATCAAACTCCACCACACCACACCATGCCGCACACACACACACACACACACACACACACACACACACACACACTGACCCCCTTATCCCCCCACAGCCGTACCCAGCTTCCCTCCCCCCCTCCGCCCACACTGCCTCTCTCCACCCGTCCCCTGCATCCTCCACCCACTCGCTCACACCCACTCACTCACACCCACCCAAGCCACTTTCACACGCAAACACGCCACTTCCGCCGCCTTCACTCAGCCAAGGGATGGAGATGGCTGCACACACACACACACACACACACACACACACACACACACACACACACACACACACACACACACACACACACACACACATTTATACTCTCTCTCTCTCTCTCTCTCTTCCGGCAGAGAATCACATGGACGGCGCCTCATTATTTAATACCAAATGCAATGATCATTACACAAAAATTACCTAAAACAAAATTAATATACACCATGCAGTGAGTTATGTAAATTGTAAGTCCTGCGAAAATAAATATCAAATAATTTATGAGGAAGTCGTCATTAATCATCACGGAATTTTGGGACATATTCAGAAAGGTTTTTAATAACATTCCAAGTCGTAAATCTGGCAAAGACAACAAATGATTATACCTCACACAAAATTCTAGGAAGACAATCAAGCAGGCTGTAAAGGAAGTTATGTTTCTGAAGAAGAACTTTGCATGTAAAGGTTTAGAAATTAGTATTCCTTTATAGAAAAGCTATTTATTTTTTGCAAGTGTTATTACCACCACACGTAAAATACGGTACTCAGCACAATTTTGGTTTCCTCAAAATACTGTGCGGTCTTAAAATACGCGGATACGGTCTCCTTAAAATACGGTTCTCAGCACAGTTTTGGTCTCCTTAAAATACGGTTCTCAGCACAGTTTTGGTCTCCTTAAAATGCGGTTCTTAGTGGTTTTGGTCTCCTTAAAATACGGTACTCAGAAGTTTTGGTCTCCTTAAAATACGATACTCAGCATAGTTTTGGTCTCCTTCAAATACGGTACTCAACACAGTTTTGGTCTCCTTAAAAGACGGTACTCAGCATTTTCTGGTCTCCACGACTAAACACAGAGACGGCTACCGTATATCAGGCAGGTACAGCCGGAGAGAACTACCCGTGTTCTTGTCTCTTCAACTCTTACAACATGGAGGTCCTGAAGCAATATGATATTCTGGACTAATTCCTAGCCAAGCATCGATTAAAAGGGAAATTCATACAGTGCTTCAAAACTAACAAAAAGCGTTGATAATATAAACACATATGACTTAAAATTTAAAGATTGAAGCATAGGCCACACAGCTACATTAGGCTTTATTAAATATTTCTTCACCAACGACACAGGTCATGAAACGAATTATCTATTGGTATATGATGTATAAAGCACAACAATAAGCATGACGTCTTTTTTTGTTAGATTTTTGCTGTATCTATAGCAGGATGTTCAGCTAAGGAGACATTGTACAGACTGGAGAAGTTAGAAATAACATCCAAGCAAAAAGTTCTAAGTTGAATAAGAGCGTCTGGAAGTAACAAGAATAGAATGGACAGTCCTCTGATGTAGGGGATTAAAAGGAGACTGTGTCACAATTTGTTAACTATCGTCACACCTATACCTACAAACACATCCACACTGAGAAAAACAACCACAACAACAGCATACCACCACCCCTCCCCATCCCCCTCCCTAAACACACACACACACACACACACACACACACGCCCACCAAACTAACACAAGAAAATAAAGATAATTTTTAAAATATCGTAAAAGGAAATGGATGATTTTACGAGACAGGCCACATCTAATTTTTCAGCCCCTCATCGGAGAGAGTAAAAGACTTGTACAAAATAAATCAGTGTTAAGGGAGGGCCATTTAGCTGATAAGATATAAGGCCTTTCTTTTATACCAGGGAAAATATTTAACGAAGTGTTTTTGTTTTAAGGTATCACTGTTTATTTCAGGTCTCTCTCTCTCTCTCTCTCTCTCTCTCTCTCTCTCTCTCTCTCTTTCTCTCTCTTCTGAACATCATTTAAAGAATTGCTGTACCATTAAAGCCCGTTGAGATAGTGAGTTCTAAAATGTTATTGCCTCTCCCCCCTCTCTCTTTGACGGCATGCAAAAGTTTGACTCTCCATGAGGCGATAGGAGGTGTTGCTAATACGTAAAGCCATCAGGGGTGTAGGTTGGTCATTAACTCTTCCGAAGTCTGAAGTCTGATAACCACTTCTTTATCTTATTCTTACTGTTGCTACCTCCAAAGAGTTTTGTTTAGGCAAGGAAAGGAAGTACGAAGGACTCTCCACCGCCTCCTTGACTACGATGTATCAGTCTCGTTCTTGCTGACATCAAACAATTCAATTAATTCAAGGAGAAACTTCTCGAAATAAATAACTCTGATGTTCAAGACCATTCCAATGATCAGGCTTTGAGCTCTTGCACCTCGAAGGGGGTAATATATGACTAGCCTTTTATATTCTTAACAGTGCATAGACATTATGTGCGCCGACATATGTATACATAAATCTGTATTCCAGTACAGCATATATATAAATGTTTACTTATTAGCGTTTATGTTTGTCTATACTGTATTTACTGATTAAGTTGAATTTCTACTGGGATACAGCTGCATTTCTTCAGTTGACTCCCTTTATTTCCTTCCCACCCTTCTTCCCGTGTGAGCCGAGACGAGGGTCAAGAGGAGGGACAGTAACGTGTATCCCTGTATCTCCTCACCCATCGCCACCCTCTCATCCCACCATCACACCCATCTTCCCTCATCACTCCCCCTGAACCTCACCCATTCAAACAGCTCTCATAACTTCGCGTACTTAGACACCCATGTTTTTTTAGCCAACTTTTCCCAGCTACCTTCATTTCTCATCCAGTTCGTCTCGCCATTTCACAATTATCCATCGTTCATCCAACTTACAGGTTACTTGAATCTCTGCAAGAATACACTTTTTCTCTCTGACTTCTAGTATTTCCTCCTTGTGTCCTTTCCGCGTGAGTCGAGACGGGGATGACGAGGGTGAAGATGTTGGGCAGTGACGTATATCCCTGTATCTACTTAAACATCACCACCCTCTGAACCCCTACCACATGCATCTTCGCCCCACCATACCCTTCGCACCCATTTTCACCCCCCACCACCATCATCTTCAACCACAGCGCCAACCTGAACCTCTCTTATTCAACCCACTTTCGCCGTTTATGCGCACTTTGGAAAACCCATTTTTTTTTTTTACTCTATATACTGCTCTCTCACGTTCATCCATATCCCATCTTCAATCACCTCTACCACCGCACCCATCACCATCCTCTCAGCCCTCCTTCATCACCCCCATCGTCACCCATCTCGTATACCTAAACCTCTCACATCCAACTCACTTTCACCACTTTACACACTCTGGTAACCCTTATTTTTATCCATCTTTCTCAGCCTCTTAGACGTCTCTCATCCCACCCACCTTCATTTTCGTTTTCTCATATTCACCAGCGAACGTATATCATCTCCTTCATTTTGGTTACGTATATTCCATTTTTTTCTAGGCACATACTAACAATTTTGCTCACTTTCGAAAAGACTTATCGAGCTGGAGGGGTTAGGTACACGACCATCATCATCATCATCATCATCATCATCATCATCACCCTGCCCTCTTTTCCATGTTAAGGATGGGGTGAAAGGGTTTGATACAACTTTCACGAATCTCTTCGCTACTAAAGATCTCTCCGAAAACAGAACTAAATCCCCTGATGGCAGCAAGAATGAAATAAAAATGACAATTAGGCTGCAGAGGTTAATGGAGAATTTTCCGAAGCCTTTTATTAACAAGAATCTTTCCTAACTAAATCCTCTGACGATAAAGAGAAAGAGAGAGAGAGAGAGAGAGAGAGAGAGGGGAGCAGATGGCCAGCAAATCTCTCCTCTTACCTAAGTCCATTTTATCACATCTCAAGCCACCATTAACACCACCATTAACAAATACACCATTATCACCATCACCACTAACACCCTCAATCACCATCCCTCGTATCCTGGGACCGTATGAGGTATAAGTATGGCCAGGTCCACCATTTTTGTTCCAGATTAACCTAACTTGGATATATTACCGAACTCGTGACTGAAGGCCTTTGAAGTTGATTAGGCCCTATGGAGAATCTGAAGTGAGTTCATTTAATACAGTGATTTACAAAGCACCCAAGTAACTCACACCCCCATACACTAGTAACCCCTACATACTCGTAACTCTGCACACACACACACACACACACACACACACACACACACACACACACACACACACACACACACACACCTCGTCCAATCTTCAAATAACAAAGTATCAGTTAAACAATAAGCACTGTAAAGAAAGAATGTGCCCTATGTACTATCACCACCTCCACCGCCACCATCACTATCATCATCATCATCATCATCATCATCATCTCTATGTCTGGTGTTTTAGTACTGAATTATTCCTATTAGAGTGACGGCTGTACCTTAGGAGCAACAATTCACATTTCCCAGAGGTGACAGAAGGCTTTCCCATCATGTAAAATGCTATCAGGGACTTAGGTTAGTTTCCGATACCCTTAAATATTTGGGACAACGGTAGCCAAAAATAGGACTGCTGTAAGATTGGCTGTTTTGCAAGTTGAGTGAGAGGGATTAAGACAAAAATATGTAGTAGGAGACTCATCTAAAAGGGTTCCATTGAAAAAGATCGACAAAATAGACAATAAATAACACGTCGTAGTGCAGGATGGAAAAAATATGCAGGTTCTTCGAATTCCACAGGCATTTCCTCTTCTAATTTCGAAACGCTTTCCATAAACCGTGTCCTCGTGGGCTTATGAGGCTCCTTGTCATCACTTCTCTACTGATTTATTTTTCATGCTTCATCATGAGTTTATATGTTAAATAATATATAAATCTTTTCATAACATAAATCGTAAAAGTTGCAGAAGCCTTCGTGCAGAGATTAGTATCATTCTTCTCTTGGCCTATGTAATTTTTCTGTTTGTAGCCTGGACATAATTTGCAAAAATAACATGGAGGGGAATAATAATGGGTCGCATGGAGAAGCAAACTGGTAAGAGACAGACGCTAGGTAGCCTCCTAGGGATATAAGGAACATATATAATACTACATCATCATCACAAGCTTCATCAGTCATTATTGTTATCATTGCCGTCATCATTATCATCATCACCATAATCATCAACATCACTGTTATCATCATCATGTTACTCATTAATAAGCAGTATATCAATGTGTCATAAACAGAAATCAACCGCCAAGAAGAGATGCCAAGAACTCACATAACCCAAGAAAATAACATCCAGAGAACACATGAACATCAAAACTACAAGAGAAAACTACAGGAGAATATTAATGTTCCTCATGCATCATAACCCTACAAGTATTCCCTACTGATATATATTAATTTGCCATATAAAAAAGGGTAAAGAAAAGATGCCAGGAACCTCTTAAGCCCGTGCCCGTCATAACACTACGTCTAAACATTCCTGCCCGTTCTCCCTTTCCTGTTCCCCCCACCCCCCCTTATCAAAACACACTCACTGCCCCGCGACCAATGGCGTCACCCTGGGCCTTACTGCAGCACGCACCGCCACCCAATCACAACGCAGGATGATAGCACGAGGACCAATGGCCACGCTGAATTAGTGGGCTTATTCATAAGTTAACTTCAAACTTCGGACCTTAAATGGTATATACTCGCGTGCGTTTATATCTATCTATCTATCTATCTATCTTTCTGTCTGTCTATCAAGTAATCTATCTATCTATTTATCTATCCATATATATATATATAAAATGGAGCGCCTATGGTTATTAGATATTGCAAGCTTGCAGTATAATGATGATAATGATGATGAGGATGATACTGAAATTTGATAACTAAATGCAAAAGCAGAAAGGCAGGTAGCAAATGAAGTATAACACGAAGTGAAGATGATGGTAATTATGATAATGATAATAATATTTACTATCGATGAATAGAAGAAAGAACGACAGAGAAGAGGGGTTGCTACATAAAAAAGAATATGTGACGAATGCAAGAGAGATAAGAAAAACAGAAAATAAACCTGAGGAGAAGAGAAGACAAGGAGAAAAGCGAAACGAAGATAGGAGGGAAAAAATAAGAAGAGTGCTTCAAGAGGAAATCTGGAAAGCCTGTATGATCTGTGAATGGAGGTGTGGTGAATGTGTAATGGACACTCCTGTGATAGATCTCCTACTTCTGCGTTTTCCCTTTTCTTGTTTCAGGATCCTACCGACTCCTTTTATAATAATTACGTACATGGTAATGATTAATGATGCTTTATTCCTGTTTTTCGAACCTACGCGCACCTTTAATAACAGTATGGTTATGACAATGATGGTGATGATGGTGAATACAGTGATGCCCTACTGTTTTTCTTCATGTTTCTTGTTCCTGCTAAAACCATTTACAGTAGCGGAAAATAAAATTATGATTATGATGGTGCTGCTGCTGCTGCTGCTGTTGTTGTTGTAGCAGTTGTTGTAGCAGTTGTTGTTGATGTTGATGATGACAAACATAAATAGTCCGATAGTGAAAAGGAAAGAAGTAATATAGAGAAAGATAAACCGAATAAGATAATAGTTAAAAAATGGAATAACTCGCACAGAAGGAAAGGGAAGCAAAATTTAGATAAAAATACGAAAAAATGAGAGAGAGAGAGAGAGAGAGAGAGAGATTACTAGTAATTACGAAAGTATATTAATTTTAATAAAGGAGAAATTAGCTGAGGAGGAGAGGAAAAACAAAATGGAGAAGGACATATGAACCGTGAGAGACAAACAGGTATAAGTGGACGTAAAGGCATACTGATGATTGAAGAAAAACGATACAAACCAAGAGAGGCAAAAAGAGCAGAAGAATATTGGCGAAAACAGAATGAAAAATAGAAGGCAACTGAAGAAGGCGCAAGCGATAAGTGAACGAGGAATATATGGATGAAGAAAGATAAGAAAACAGAAAATTGAAGGAAGAAGAAGGCACGTAGATAAAGAGGGGTAGACGCAAAAAACAGAGGGGATGTTGAGGTGATAACGTGGAAAGATGACAAAAGCAAGAGGAAAATAAGAAATAAAAGTAGATTGTTGGGAGGTGGTAGATAGAGGGAAGGGATAAGGAGGATGGAAAAACTGAGGAAAAAAAATGTGAGTAAGAGGAAGAGAGAGAGAAGAATATGATAACAAAGACGATGATCTATTTGATAAATAAATAAATAAATAAATACATGCATATATAAATATTGCACATGTTGAAAATGTTGATGCTGATAATGATACTGATGTTGATGTAACTGAGAAAGACTTGATAGGAGAAGGTGTGAAAGAAGACGATAAGAACATGAACTAGATACAGTGATAAGAGGATGATGGGAAGGAAAAAGAAGAGCTGAAAAGAGAGAAGGCAAGAAGGACGTCGTGAGCTGAGGAGAAGAGGAAAATTGGTGGAGAGGAAAATGAGAAATAGGCGATGAAGGGAAGAACGTGAAAACTGAGGTGAAGAAAAGGTGTAGGAAGGAAGGAAGGAAAAAATAAGAAGGGATAATGGTAAAGAAAGGAATTGGCTGAGAAGAAATGATGACTGGGAAAATGAGCGAGAACTAGTAAGAGAAGATGACAGGGATGTGAAGAAGTGAAAAAGAGTTGGTAGATAGAAAAATAATGACTAGGAAAATGAGAAAGAAATTATTAAAAGAAACTCGGAGGCAATGGTAAGAAAAGATGATGGGAAGAAAGAGAGAATTAAAGTGGGACGATGAGAAAGAAATGGTATAGAGAGGAGGAGAGGAGTTAGAGATGAAGTAATGAGGGAAAGAACAAGAAAGGACTAATGAGAAGAGAGGAGATGATAAGCATGATAAAAAAAAGAAGAACAATATGAAAAGGAAGTGATGAAAAGGAACAGAAAGTGAAGAAGAGATGATAAAATAAAAGAAAGAAATGGTAAGCGTGAGGGAAAGACGTACATTACCGGAGAGAGACAGGTGGAACGGACTTTACTCTCCCTCCACCCATCCCTCCACATCTCTCCACTCGTCCCTCTACTTCTCTCCACCCATCCCTCCACTTCTCTCCACTCAATCTTCATTTCTCTTCACATCTTTCCATGCGTCTCTCCACTTCTTTCCGCTCATTCTTCTTTTCTCCCCACATCTCACCACCCATCTCTCCTCATCTCTCCACCCATCTCTCCGCTTCACTCCACTCAGTCTTCACTTCTCTCCACATCTCTCCATCCGTCCCTCCACTTCTCTCCGTCCAGTCTTCACTTCTTTTTACGTCTCTCCACCATCACTCCACCTCTCTCCGCCCATTGTTCACCTCGCCCCACCCATCCCTCCACTTTATCCACTCATTCCTCAGCTTTTCTCCACCCATCTCTTCCTCTCACCTTCTCTACTTCCTTCCAATTCCCTCTCCACGCCCTTCCATCTCTCCGCAGCCCTCTACATATCCCTCACCCTCCTCGACCTCCCTCCCTCCTCCCTGCACCCCTCTACACCTCCTCCAAAGTCTTCCTTGAGTTCCCTCCAATCTCCACATTATACAAAGGCCCCCTAGCACGTCTTCCTTAGCGAATTATTTTTGGAAGCTGCTGGTTAACATCCTTTGTAAGCTATTTATGCAAAGTACGGTCATATTAGAAGGATTTTTATAACATTGAAGAGGACAGTAAGGTATAATAAACAAAATAAATAACTTAAGAAAAGGTGTTAGGGCGCTTTCTTGCCCGACGAAAACACGGGCACAGTGTTAGATTGAGGGTATAATTTCTTTCATTAGAGCAATTCATAAGACGGTGGAATCAAGACTCACCTCTGTTCCTTCTTTTCAAGAGTTCTTTCACCTCCCTCCACCTCTCTCTTCCCTCTTTTGAACCCTCTCCACCTCTCTTTACCTACCTCCAGTTCCTCCTCCATCTCTATCTCTCTCAGGCTCCTCCATCTCTCTCTGTCTCCCTCTCCTCCTCCTCAGACCTCAACTAAACCTGCCTTCAATTGGGGTGCCGAATTGCTCTCCTCATATTTCAGACTTTTCCAGCACCACCTTCTCTTTCCCTGCCTCCTTCTCAGTCGCCTCTCACTTCTTCTTCCAACCCCATCTACCTTTCTCAGATCCCTCCACATTCTTTCTACTTCCTTCCTACCTCCTTCTCTACCTCCCCTCACTTTCTTCTTCCAACTTTCTCTACCTCTCTCTGACCCCTCCACCTCCCTCTTACTTATAATTCTCTCTTCCTCCTCTCAGTTCTTCCTCTACTCCCATCTACCTCTGTCACCTCCACATCCCTTCTCCTCTACCTCCTGCATCCCATTCTACCTCATTTCAGTTCTTCCTCTACTTCTCTTCTCTTCTCTGATTCCTCCATCTCCTTACATTCCCGCTGCCCCCTCTTCCTCCTCAACCCCCAACCAAGCCTGCCTTCATTTGGTTTGCCAATTACTCTCTTCGTACTTCGAACTCCTCCAGCACCATCTTCCATTTCCCTACCTTCATCTCAACCTCCATCCAGTTCTTCTTCCAATTTTTCTCCTCTCTCAAACCCCTCCATCTCCCTCCTAACTCCCTGCAGCCCCTTCCTTCTCCTTCCCATCCCCCAACTACCCCTGCCTTCAATTGGGCTGCCGATTAACCATGGTGCATTGTTGTTCTCTGTCTAAGATCCAACATGCCTGGAAATACTGCTTGATGCTCGATGGGAGGAGGGGGGGAAGGAGCGAGGAACAGAGGGGGGGGGAGGTGAGGAGAAGGAGGGTTGAGGAGAAAAAAGAGAGGGTTAGTGGACAGCGGAGGAAGGGTGGAAGAATGGAGAGGGGAAGGGGGGCAGTGGGTAGAGAAAGGATGAACGTGGAGAGTGAAGGGAGAGAAAGTGGAGAGGGGACAATAGGGTGGTATAGGGGAGTGAAGGGGGAGAGGTGGCAGGGAAAAGGAATGGGTGTGAGTGGGGCAGAGGTGAAGAAGACAGGCAAAATGAAGGGGACAGAGAGTATAGTGGGGTGAGGTGAAAGAGGATATGAGAAAGGGAGAGTGGAGAGGGAAGAACGAGGGATAAGGGAAAGTGTGGAGAGGGGAGAGAAAGACAGTGAGGGATGGGGAAAGGTGATAGGGGAGAGGAAACGTGTGAGAATGGTGATGTGGTGATGGAAGTTGTGGTTATGGTAACTGTGGTAGGGATGGTGTGGCAAACTGTACTGTGGTGATTAGTTAACACCTTCAAACAGAGTACGCGTCTTAAATTTTATTCTTTGCTACAATCAGATGTTTTTATTCAGCTTATGACAGCCCCATAGTTGAGGAAAAGCTAACGAAGGCCATCTCCAATCCCTCCACACCAAAAACTCTTCCCAAACCAGAATAAAATCGTATGGATATGACAAGGAAAACGAATCGCATCCCTACTGAAGTGGCGAATAACATAAACTGTATACAAGACAGAATTAACTCCATCACGAAAAAGAGTTTATTATTTTATTCTTGCTGTCTCCAGACGATTTCATTCAGTATAGAAGAGAGCTGCTTTTCATACTGGAAGGGTTGGATATAGGCTTCAATAACCTCTTCAATACAAAAGGCCTTTCCTAACCTTAATGAAACTGTCTAGTGGTACAGATGGTAAAGATAAATTCAAACTAGATACATTGTACAGAAAGGACTAAAATGAACAACTATATGCCAAACAAATCGCTGAGTAAAATATGTTAAAAACCTTCTAAGCTAGCGAGATAAAGAACCACTACAAATACAAATCAGCGCAGGCAGCAACCCATCTCTCGTTCTATCTCTTTTTTTATTTTTTTATTTCGGAGTGTGATGTGACTGGCACCTAGATCGTAAAAATAAAACAAGATTATAACGACATGTATGTAGGATTAGCGAAAACTGTTGTGCTGTATATTCATACGGTGAGGACAGACAAAGTTTAATAATGTCCGTTGTTAGGATTAGTGCCATCTGTAGTGACAATATTATGACCACAAGAATAAGACAAGAAAAGTAAAATACTGTTACTGACATCCCTAGTTGTAATATCTTGGCCATGGAGATAAGACAAAGATAGCAATGTGGCATGTGTAGGAGTAGTGACAGCTTTGTGAAAATAGTCAGACAACGAGAGCTTGACAAAGATAGTAATACCGGTATATAATGTGAAAATAGGATTGAAAACATTAGGACTTGAAGCAGAAGATGAGGGTAGTAAAATTCTATTACTGACAGCTGTAAAAGTAATGATGACTAAGACACAGAACGAGACAAGTATTGTATCGTCGACTGCGCATTTTTTACCCTCCACCTGACAAAGTCAGAAGAGGGTGCGGTTATCACCGGGATCAATATGTGTTCGTCCGTAGGGTAGGGCGGCAGGGCGACAAGGCTACTGGCCAGGCGTAGAGATTTCTTTTCCGGGCCAGAACTCAGAAAGTATTCACTATAGAGTCATGAAATTTCACAGTTATATGTCTTATTGAGAACTGGTGCCTCTTGATAGGTAGAATGCTGTGTCCTAATTTTTTATTAATAGTAAGAAAGTAAAAAGAAATAATTTTCAAGAGATTTCAATGCTACCTGCACAAGGAATCTGAATGATCAGGTTATGTGTCCTCAAGGCGTTCTCCTTACGCCCACATTTAAAAGAAAAGATTGGGGAGGGGGTGAGGGCCGTTATGCGCTTGGTTAGATGTGAAGGAGGTGGGAAGTATGTGCTTGGTCAGATGGAGTGTTGCAACAGCGTAGCATTGCCTATGTTTAACTTGGCGTAAATTTACCATCTCTCCACCTTGAATACTGAGCTGTAACAATAGATTAACATTAGAATATGGTGCTAGTCACGAAGAAGCGGTATGGAAAGGATGTAGAGCCGTAGTATTGTCTCTTTTTGCCACTGAGCTACGTGACATAAGCTGCGCAGGGATGAAAATCTTGGTCAAGTTGAGGTGAAACGAGCATAAGTAGGATCATTGACAGGTTTAATGAAACCAGGTACAGAGGAATACAACCACTTCACACTCATAATATCTGCATCAATGAAGGGGGATTTTTTTTTTTTACGTGGTGAAAACAAAGAGGCCGGTGAATTAAAAAAAAAAATAGAATTGTGTATTTAAACATTTATGCAGCGGTGCGTACCTGTAGTTAAGGCAAGCCCAGGTGCCTGACAATGGACAATGCATTGGGGTTCAACTGGCTTGTATATTTGTTTACATCTTGTATACTGATTTTCAACATTAATTCTGTCTCTGTCTGTCTCTCTGTTTCTGTGTCTGTCTTTGTCTCTGATTGTCTATCTATCTGACTCTCTCTCTCTCTCTCTCTCTCTCTCTCTCTCTCTCTCTCTCTCGTGATCAGCCCCTCCCTTCCCTTGAGACGTCCACGCTACGTTAAAACCTAATTTCTCTTATTTTCCTTTTCATCTCCCATCTACGCGACACACCTTCCTTTTCTCTCCGTCTCCTCTTCTCTTCTTTCGATTAGGTAATGTATATTCATCCATCTATATCTATATCTATGTCTATCTATTTATCTGTGTGTGTGTGTGTGTGTGTGTGTGTGTGTGTGTGTGTGTGTGTGTGTGTGTGTGTGTGTGTGTGTGTGTGTGTGTGTGTGTGTGTGTTTGCATACTATAACTTGTTTTCGTGTGGAAGAGGGAAATAAACGTGTGGGGTGAATATTATCTCAGTGAATATTTAGACTCTACAGGAACTGATGTAATAAAAGTACTGATACGCTCACTATAAGCCAACACGGTAGGATAAGTAACTGTAATTGGGTATTTTACGGACTTAACGTGTCTTGATATCGTTTGGACAAGCAACGAGGGAAACAAGGAACGCGTGAAACCAGTGAAATTAGTTAAAGCTTTATAACCAGCTTTTACCGTGCAAGCTGGCCATTGCTGTGTCTAAATTTCAGATTCCCGGATCAGTGAGGGTCGAGATAATGCCGTAGGGATACCGTGATCATTATTATTAATATTTTTAAATTAATATCATGGTTCTGCCTTTTCAGCTTCCGAGCCCAGAACGATATAACTAGTACAGTTTTACACACACACACACACACACACACACACACACACACACACACACACGACTTTATTCAACTGTAGGGAGACCTTTCATAGTGTAAGCGGTTAGAAATGAGCTTCAGTTAAAAATACGTACTCGTTATGATGAGGTTTATAGAGAATATTTCTAACTCAGCACGATGGGTCATTTGTAAGCTGAATTAAATGTTCTGACGGTAAACAGAAAATAATTGATATAAGACGTCATCGTATTGAATGGATTAATGGAAACGATTTCTAATTCCTGTAGTGTGAGATGTGTTTTCTAGGCTGAGGAGTGTGTGTGTGTGTGTGTGTGTGTGTGTGTGTGTGTGTGTGTGTGTGTGTGTGTGTGTGTGTGTGTGTGAAGAAAGTGCGTGCATGTATGTATGAGGAATGAGCTTGGGGGAAGCTTGTGTTTGTATGGGTTGTCTGTGGGGATATGTTTCGTATCGGTGGAGACTGTGTGTGAATGCATGTGGATAGGGATAGGAGTTGCATATGAAATTGTTTCCTGTACATGTGTATTTCTGAGTGCGAATATGTGTTACTGGTGGCCGTAATTTGCGTGTGGACATTGTTTTTCTTGTGGGGGAACGCTGTGTGGGTTTGAAGTAAGTGTGAGTGCGAAATGAGTGTGGTCATAGTTTCTGTGCAGCTGTGGTTTGTGTGCAGCCGTAATTTGCGTGCGACCGTCGTATGCATGCAGGCGTGGGTTGCGCTTAACCGTGGTTCGCGTGCGGGTTTGCGTGTGTGGGCGTAGCAGGGGTGAGGGGGTGGTGGCGTGGTCATCTGGGCGTGGAGAGGAATGCTGCAGGGGGTGTGAGTGTGCTTGTTGCAGTAAAAACCCAAGGAAAAGAACCAGCCAGCCATGGAGATTGGGTGGAGGGAGTGGGTGGAGAGGAAGGCGGGATGGGTGTGGGTGGGTGACAGGGCGGGTTGGTAGGGGTGTGTGTATGTGTGTGTTGGTGTGGGTGAGTGGAAGGGTGGATTGGTAGCGGGGCGTGATGTGAGGGGGAAAGGGAAGAATTGGGTGTGGGTGAGAGGAGGGATTGGGCGGCAGGAGGGGTGTGTGTGGATGGATGGAAGGGCGTGTGGGTGGAGGGGTGTGTAATATGGTTGGGTGAATGAAGTGGGTGTGGGTGAGAGGAAGGAGTGTAGGTGGGAGAAGAGGTGGGGTGTGGGTAAGAGAAGTAGGGTGAATGTGTGTGGTGTAGGCTGGGTGTGCGGGTACCCGAAGGAGGTGAGGTGTGAACAAGGGACGAAGGGTGGGGGAAAAGGAGAGATCGGAGTGCGGGTGGGGGAAGTAAGATGTGAATGAGAGAAGCTGGGTGTGGGTGGGTGTAGGAGGTGCAGCTGAGAGAAGTAGGTGGATATAGGTAAGATGAGTAGGAGGACTGTGGTGTGAGTAAAAGAACTGGGCTGTGCTTGACTGGAGAAGTAGGGTGTGGATGGGGTGGTGAGGGGTTGGGTGGAAGGAATGTAAGTGAAGGGATATCGTCATGTGAGTGGGGGAAGCGAATTTTGGGTGAAAGGAACGGTTTGTGTCGCCAGTTAGACAGGCTGGAGCTGTGTGGAGAGAGCAAGGGAAATGAAGTGTGGGTGAGAGGAGTGTCGGCGTGAAAGAGGGTCGAGATTTGCGTAAGAGGATGTGGTGATAGTGTGTTGTGGGTGAGAGTAGAGGGTTGTTGGGAAGTAGGGGTTGTGATTGGGTGGAGAGATACGGGTGTGGGTGGCGGGAGTGGAGGGATGTGAGTTGTGGGTGGGAGTACGGGTGGAAGACGTGGGGTGTGGTTGAGTGGGCTGAGTGGAGAATGGAATATGAGTAAAGGATGGGGTGATGGATAGAGGAAAATGAAGTGTAGATGTTTGAGGGAGGCTATGAGATTTTGAGTGAAGTGTGGGTGAGCACGGATAATGAAAGAGGTATGGTGTGGATGTGAGTGCGGAGTGGGTAAGAGGAGCTGGGTGTGTAAGTGGGGAAGTACATAGGTGGAGAGGTGATGGGTGTGGGTGATGGGTAGAGTGGGAGCAGGGGTTTAGGGGTCGGTGTTTGAGTGAGAGGTGAGGATGCGTGGAGTGTGTGTACGAGGAGATGGGTAAGCTGAGTGTCTGAGGGTGGACAGGCTGGGGCGTGAGCGTAAATGAAGAAGGGGGTGTAGGTGGGTGAGAATGCAGGGATGTTGGAGTGGTAGGGGGTATGGATGGAGATGGTATGGTATGTGAGAGTGGAGATGGTGAGAATGTGGAAACTACAAGATAAGAGTGTGTTGGCAAATTACTATGTGCTACTTTTTAAACCATTCAAGGAAGTGATAAATCTTTACTACTTAATTTTTATCTCCAGACGCTTTTATGTAGTTTTGAGAGGGCCTCCTGTTTTTTAATAATGCACAGACCCATGAAAGCAAAAAAAATATCGTGGGCATTTTTCTCATGATGATGATGATGATGATGATGAAGAGGAGGAGGAGGACCGTACAGTGGAATGGTGATGGCGGTGGAAAGCAAAGAAAAGAATACAGTGTTAGGTCGGTCTTCTATCCTCAACCACTTCAATACGATGACGATATTTATCTTGTTCTTGCTAGCACGGTTCAAATTTATTCAACATCGAGGGAGAGTTTCGTGATGAAGAGGTTAATGATGGTCAACTTTAACTCCTACTAAGTGTACAGAGTCTCCTAAGCTGAATAAAAACATACATTATGGGATTACCTATAAAATAATGAAAAAGACGTCCTCTGAATGAAGGGACTGATTATTTTTGGACTCTGGTATTCTAGTCTCATTTTTTTTTTGGGGGGGGGAGTATTCAGGTTATTTATTTATTATTTTTGTCAATTACGATTGTAGTATTTGTGATTGTCCTTTGCCCGCGATATATAGTGCTCGTGTTGGGTTGTCTTGGCAAATTCGTCTTCCTTTGAAATTCACTTCCTCGCCTTCAAATTCTTCCTCTGAACGATTCATTCTTTCTGACGTAGTTATAAGCCCCATTAGGAGTGTATTTTGTCTGCAATGTCCATGTCAATTACGCTTTTTCATGGATTTGACATTTTCTTACGACCTCCACAGATAATGATGATGCATTTACGCCTGTGTGCTCTTCCTGTTTGCTTTAATTAACCCCTCAATGTCCACCGTATCTCTGAAGGCATTTTAGAAGATTAAGAGAGGAGGAGGCCCAAATTCTGAGCCTATTACTTTTGCAACAATGAGTCAGTAGGCGAAGGGTGGTACGCTGAGCATTCTCCCTGCCAATTCCTACATGCAACAACTCAGGGGCGGCAAGGGTTAATAGAGGCCAATAAGGTGTTTTTGAGTTTAACAAGAAATTTACACAGGCTCCATTGAACGTGACGTCAGCATAAAATTACCAGTGCGCAGTTTGGTTAATAGTTTTTTTTACACTGTCTCAAAGTCGTGTCCAAACCTTCTGAGATCCTGATGAACTATAACCAGTAGGCAAATATTCATCCTGGTTAAAATCCCGCTTCATTAGTCTGGAAAAAGCAAATGTGTCAAGATATGATGGACCACGATTGTATCTGTGTGTGTGTATGTGTGTGTGTGTGTGTGTGTGTGTGTGTGTGTGTGTGTGTGTGTGTAACTTGCTTGGTGCAGGACTGACTAATGTGGTAAAAACTCCAAACTTTTGTTATCTCAATTAGCAAAACTCAGGAAAAACATATTTATACGCAAAATAAACAAAGTGATCACCACCTTTACACCTCAGAAAAACACAATATGTTAACTATCATATCAGAGTACTGTAAAAAATCCACTCCGTTATTTTTTACTTTTTTTATCTTAAATCTTCATAAAGAGACCTACTGCATTTAACATACTTGCTATCTGTTACTATATGTGTATCATTGTACTAATATATCACTCAGTTTATTTAATTATTCGTCTCTTCAGTTAAGCACTTATTACCTTAAATAATTCGTAAGGTTATTGCATTTATTTATAGGTCTTTCTTGCTATATTACAAAGCACATATCAGTGTACTAATAAATTTCGCTCTACTTATTATTTATTTACTTATTCAAAAATTTATTTATTCACAGAGGACGGCGGGAATTTATGAATAACTCTATGCCACAAACCATCCACATATCAGTACACCTGTATCAGTCTCACAGTTTATCTATTTATTTCTCTTTTTAAAGCTTCATAGAGAACGATCGTACTTCACGTTTACAATTACAGCATTACCCAGACGCTGGACAGACGCTTGTGCTGGAACCGATGTAGCTGTGCAAACATCCCACAATTCCCTCCCTATTTCCCGAAAGAGGGATTTTGAACCGCAGGAGAAGGGTATCATCAGCCTGAAGTCCACCGGGTTCACGTCCTGATGAGCCTGGGTCGCAACAACAACAAATCACTAACATCTACGTTCTGGTACATTAATATATTATTTAAACAGCTTACATATTTTCCTGTTTAAGTATTCACCTTTCTAAAAACATCGAAGTGACCGATGCATTTTATATATAACTTTATCTCGTTACTATCCATGTATCAGTGCGCTCATATATGACTCTTACAGTTTATTTACTCATTTACCCATATCGATAACCCCCTAAACTGTGTGATTGCATTTTACGAGGTTCTGCCTCAAAGGGTTTATCACTGGCCATCACTCTGCCCCCACACACCCCGCCGCGACCTCAAAAGCTGCAGCCCCTGTGACACCTGTATGAATGGGGAGGAATAGGGAGCTGGATGGGGTATTAGCAGGCTGAATGGAACTTTTACCAGCCCGCACACCTGGGCTTTTGCTTACCGCCTGTGTGATGAACGTGACTCATCTACCTGTACACTTGTGGTCTGGACGTACACGCCCATGCACACGCTCACACACATACATACAGAATATTTACTGGTACACACATACACGCATACATACAAGCACATGCACACCTCAATTATATTCTGATACGTATGTTCACGAACATCTCATGCGCACACGTACACATGCCTACCTCAGGCACATACGCATACACGTGCTGTATAATATGTACCTAACACACACACACACACACACACACACACACACACACACACACACACACAAAGCTTCACACATCTAAACACAGAGCTCACACCCCACATGGACACATACTGTACACATCTCAAGCACATAGACACACAAAAACACGCACACCATGCTTATATAGGTTACATACATACATATACACACACATACACACAGTCATGTAAGGTGCATTGTTTACACAGCTTCAGTACGGTAACGCTCACTTATACACAAATATATTTTCTCCCACATATGAGTATAGATATAGCGAATTATTCAGTGATATATACTCCAAAGATATAAAGACTTGCCTATTAATATTCCAAGTTTCTGCTACGGACCAGACTTTTGAACAACAATTATACTAGTGAATTCTGCTTCGTATTTCTCATGGTCATGATAATAGGTAAGTGATTTTTTTATTATTTCATGGTTAAAATTCACTTAAACAACTTTCCCCTTAACTGTCTCTTTGCACGTCAAACGAACCTAAAGCATGAATGCAAAATCATCGAGGAAAAGAAATTCATCCCAGCGTCGTTTATTTCTAGGGAGTACTAAGAACTGCATAGAGCTTCAAGCGGTACACAGCTAATATCACTCATGTCTTCAGTAATGTAATATGATGCAGGGTACAATACTACTCGTATTGTTCCTTTCTTATTGAACTGACCTTTTTATTTATTTATTGAACTCTAGTAAAAAGATACATGGTACTACAATTTTAAGCCAAACCCTTTGAAATAGAGGATGAATGTTATTTGTTTATTCTTACTTCCAGACAAACATTACTGATTCATTCTTACTGCTTCCAGACTTTTTTTTTTATTTAATTAGGGAAGGACACTCTTATTCGAGGGGTTAATGTAGGCCATATCTAATCCTCCTAGGGCGAAAAGGCTCTTAGTCTAGATGCAAATAAACTCATCTGTGGATGGCAAGAATAAAATATAAAAGATGTGCTCACAGTGTAGGGGTAAAGAACATACATACCAGATAGCCTCATACACCAACTATTAAGGCGTGACATTGGTACATTTAGTTTTGAGACTTATAGGCCCATGATCACATTCAAACAAAAGAAATGAGAAAAAGAAAAGGGAGAAAGAAAAGAAAGAAAAACGTGGAATCTGTTTTGGTTGCATACAAATGTTGCAACACTTAGGTATCTCTAGATTTTCACTTCTTTACGTGGCTAAATGAACACATACCTTCCTTTGCATGTGTCTAAGTACACACGTAAAATCATATGCCCATACACCTCCATATATAGGGCACTGAGAAAGACCAAGTGTTGTAGGAGACGGAAGATGCGGCAATGTGTGTGTGTGTGTGTGTGTGTGTGTGTGTGTGTGTGTGTGTGTGTGTGAGGTGAGGCAATGTGTGGCGTGTGCTTGAGGTGTGGTAGTGTTAAGTGTGCTACTGTGTGCTGCGGCAGTCTGAAATGTGCTATTGTGTGATGCGGCAGTGTGAAGTATGGTAGAGAGAAATGTGCTTGAGATCTGCCTATGAAGTGGGGCAGTGTGCGGTATGACAGTGAAGTGTGACTGTGTGAGGTGTGGCAGTGTGGAGGCGTCAGCATGAAATGTGGCAGTCTTTTATTGAACACTGGTTTTTCTAATGCAGTTTATATAAATCTGCAAGAAATTTCCCTAAACACACACATATTTATATAAGAGTTTTTTCACAGTGCTGGCCTCGACTTAACACAAAAATTATTATATACGATTTTCCTGAATGTTTTTCTGAGAGGCATAAAATGTATAATCCTCTGACTAAATTATATGTTACATTTACTTGGTGGATCAATGTTAGGATGGTAAAGGTCGAGCGGAAATTGCCTGTGAGTTCAGTAAGGGTTCTTACCTTCTCCAACTTCGTTGGAGGAGGTTATTTATTCACCTATGTTTGTCTGTTTGTTTGTTTGTTTGTTTGTCCATACGACATCTCCAAAAGTTCTCAATGAATTACAATGAAATTTTTTGGATGGGTAGGCCATGGGCCAAGAAAGAATTTATTAAATTTGGGGATGGATCCGGATCCAGATCCGGATCCTGTCATGGAATTGGCTGAGGCATGCGCTCTCTGAATGCTTTCTAGATGTTCTTGTGCCCTCAGGCTCGTCTGGGTGTGAACCCGGTGGACTGCAGGCTGATGCTGCCCTCTTCCTGAAGTTCACCATTCTCCTTTCGGGGGATAGGGAGGGAGCTGAGGAACAAATGCAACTGGCCAGTGGTTATATTGGTGCCACCACGTGAAGGCGTCCCTCACCAGCAGGCTAGGATCATTACTCGCACCAGGTTACAAGGCTCCCTAGCACTTCTTCCTCACTATGATGATTGTTCTGTCTTATTCGTACTTCTGTCAGACGATCTTATTCTGCTGAGGAAGAACCACTGGGACGCAAGAGGCTAGATACGGTCACCATTAACCCCTTCACAACGAGTTTTTTTTAAGCTGAATAAAATCACGCTGAGGTTGCATGAATAAAATATAAAAGAAGCTCTCGAACAAAAAAGGTTAATAGTTGATTTGTTCATTTAGCATGTATATAATTTCTTCTAATTTAATTTCAAATAAATCCTTTAGAGAAATGGGTAAATGAGTGTGACCCTATATGAACATTTTTCAAGTACGGATCCACTCTGAAGTTTATTACACGCACTTGCTCATTTATCTACACACACACACACACACACACACACACACACACACACACACACACACACACACACACACACACACACACCTGCACCAAACACTTCCTCCCTCCCCACCCAGCCCCCACCCCTCTCACATATATCTTAGGCCCTATTGTGTAGCTGGTGCGTCCTGTCTATACCGTATTAATTAACCACCTCCATTACAACACCCACCACCCTAATCATCCCTGAACATCCCTTTCTAATTCACCGTTCGTGTTGCTCGCCTTTTTAATCGTGTCGTAATTCGAGCACATATACTTTTATCTCGACTTAATTCCTTTAATACGGTTACGTCTTTGTAGATATTTTATTCTCTCTGCCCTAAGACTATTTCAAGGGGTTTAGGAGAGCACTAGTAGTAAAGGGATTAATGAAGGCTATATCTAACCCCACATCACTCCTTTCAGAAATCCCTCTTGAACACAGCAAATAAACAAAAAAAAATATTGACTTTCCAGCAAACTATAGACGACATATTCCAAAATGTATAGCGTAGGAGGGTTCCGATAATAACCAGTATGATGACTACACCCTGTGAAGTCCTAAGAAAAACAGTACTTTATCATCTAAATATTTGTAGGGTAACAGCACTCCAACACCACTAGCAAGATGAAAATGTAAACAGTTCGCGGTATTAAAGATGGTACTTGATTTCATTTTCTAACGCCTTCACTATCTGAGCTCTCTCCCAACCTGAAAAAAAAAAGTCTGGAAAAATAGGGATAAACCAAATTAGGACGTCCTCGTAATGAATAAGCTAAGCACTCAATACCTTCACCCTTAAAAAAAAAAAATGGAGCTCAGATCTTATAATGTATCGCTCACGTATGTACTAAATAAATCAAAGAAACAAGATTTCCTGTGTAAAGAAAAAAAAAATGCTGTTAAGTTCCATGAGAAAAAAAAAATAGTGCCAAATGAGGGAAAAATTAAATAAATGTTGTTCAAACGGCAGAAAAACAAGAATAAAGTGAACATTAAGGGAGGTGAGATGTCGGTGATGAGAGGTTAAGATAACAGTAAAATCGGTGAAGCAAATCGAGAGGGAAAAAGTAAATAGATGATGACAGACGAGAGAGAGAGAGAGAGAGAGAGAGAGAGAGAGAGAGAGAGAGAGAGAGAGAGAGAGAGAGAGAGAGAGAGAGAGAGAGAGAGAGAGTGAGAGAGACGTATTTTTGCAGGCTTAGAAACGCCCTTAGCTTCTCTTCGTAAGATTAATTTTCCATTTTACAACTTCATGCTGGTATTCTGGTTTTATTTTTTTTATTTGCTTAGGGATCTGACAAAGTGAAGTAGCGTTGTCGTGTTGATGTGGATGCGACTGAAAGAATGTGAAAAAATATTCTGAGATGGCCATGTGGAGAGGATGGAGAATAAGAGACTGACTAGAAGAGTGTCTGCCCGTGAGGTGTAAGAGGAGAGGGAGAGGGGGAGACTTAGGACGAGATGGAAGGATGGGATGGAGAGATATATGAAAGAGTGTGTGTGAGCTGGAAAAAGGGCAGCTTGATGGCGAGGTCAGGGTGACATGGAGGTGATCTGCTTGCGGCCACACCTTACGGGATGAAGAAGTCGGGCTCTAAACAGACAGATAGATGAACTTTTCGAATGAAGAATTATACCCATATACAGAAAAGCCTTACCCCTGACAAGTTTCTATAAAGACCGAACATCTGAGGTGAGAGGGAGAGGGAGAGGGAGAGAGGAGGTAGGATGGGTGAGGGAGGGGGAAAATGGATCCAAGTTGGGCAAAAATAGTTATCCTTTTTATAAACACTTCCATAGGTTGGCACAATTCTTCCAGTATAAGTCGTTCGTTCCTCTCCACCACAAGCATTCAATTTCTCTCTCTCTCTCTCTCTCTCTCTCTCTCTCTCTCTCTTCCGGTTTCACATCTTTTCCCCTCTCCATTTCTTTCACTTTGCACTCCACATTCCGTCTTTTCTTTCCTCTCCTTCACATACCGTAAGACTATCGACTCTTCTTCCAGTTCTTCCTCCTTATTTATCATATTTTTCTCTCTCTCCCCCTCCCTTCCTTCCTCCCTGTGTGTGTGTGTGTGTGTGTGTGTGTGTGTGTGTGTGTGTGTGTGTGTGTGTGTGTGCTTTATTCCACTGTCTTCCACCCTAATCTGCATCCACACACCGATTCACACAACCATCCACATTTTTCTTCCTTTTAATCCACGACTTTGTCCTTCCAAAATCACACCATTTATTACACAACTCATTAACCTCATTCTCACGATCTCTCTGCCTCTATTAACCCCGCTCGTCACATTCATTAATTATCTCCAATCTGTCTCCCTCATTCCTCCTCCCATCCCATAAATGACATTTTAATTTTTGACATGTTTCGAATTGCTTCACTTTTTTTCTTTTGTTGCCTTTTTTTATTCCACCTCTTCCCTCTTTCCTTTTTCTCCCACTCCATTTACGCCCATCATTCTCCATTCGTTCATTCACACACAGCCACCTCGACATTCGTTCACTTTCTCACTCTATATTTCTCCTCTTCTAATACCCCTTTATCCAGAGAACGTGTTTTACATTTTGTTCTGGTTAACGCCACACGGTGTTATTCGCTTAGGGGCTTAAACAAAATTCCCAGATCGGATCCATCTTACATCAACACCAGTAAACTCTCCTCCTATCCCCCGCCTTTCTCTCTCTCACCGCCACCACCTCCATTCGCTGTCTCCCCACTCTTTCAGTCAGCCAGAACTACCCAGGCATCTTTATCTTCCCCTGCTCCACACCTGTCCCATTCTTATACCTCGTTCTTCGTCTTTGCATCTCAAGTTCCATTCAAATCCAACTCCTCCTCTACCCATCCCATCCCAGCCAGCCCGAATCCACTGATCATCCATTATAGTTCTTTTGCCTTAACTTGAGCCAGAGTTTGACAGTAAAAGGCAATGCTGTGGCTCTACATCCTGTCTATAGCTCTTCGTGGCTATTCATGACTTTTATTACTTCCTGATATTAATCTACTCTTATAAACACAGTACTCAAGTTAGAGAGATGGTAACTTTAGACCAATTTAGAGTGAAAAAGTATAGTTCCTTCACACCGATCCAACCAGCCAGTCCTGTCCTCTGTCAAATCAAATCTTTTGCCTTATTCTAAACTCCGTCTTCCCTCTCTGTCCTCTTCATAATTCCCCCCTCATGTTCCCATCTCACACCCAACTTTCTCCAAATTCTTCATCCTCTTCCCCTTCCCTCTTCCCCTTCCCCTTCCCTCACCCATCCCCTCCACTAGTTCTTTTATACAGAATCACTCAACCATTTTTTCTCCCTCCCCCTCTCTCTCTCTCTCTCTCTCTCTCTCTCTAGCCTCCCCTCTCCCTCTCCTCGGTCCCCCACAGCTCATCCACTCTCTCAATCCTACATCTGCCCCACCTTCTCCTCTGCCCTCCATCCCTTCATCCATCCTACTCTCCACCACCAACCCTCCACTCGTTCTCGCATTTACGCTTCTTTTTCCCTTCTTCTCCTTTCCCATCTCAATCCCTCACGTTCCTCCATCCCTCCTCTCATCCTGCTCCCCTTCCCTTCATGTTCTCTTCACACCCTTCCAACAAGCCTATATTGCCACCACGAACTCTCCAACACACTTCCCCTTCGTCCTCACTCTCCTCCTTCTTTCTCCTCCTTCTCTCAGTCTCCCTCTCCACCATCCCCCCTATCCTCTTCACCCAGCTCTCCAGCTAAACTACATCTCCACTACGAGCTTTCTTCCATCAATCGTTTTCCCTTTACACAAAATTCTCCTCTCTTGTTCTCTTCCTTTCCCTCTTAATCTTTCAGTCTCATCCCTTCTCCATCTCCATCCCTCCTCTCTTCCCCCTCCCTTTCCTTCCCTACTCTCTCCACATCCCTCCAGCCAACCCACATCTCCACCTCGGGCCCTCCTCCACCACTCGTTCATTCATACCGGACCACCCGACGGACAATAATAGCGTGTAATGAGGGAGTGTCGGGAAGGTAATACCAGGTGATTAGAGTAACGCGAGCGGCCAGGTTGTCACACGGGGAGGGGAGGGGGAACGTGGGTAATTTACAACCAATATGTCCAGCCTGAGGTGGGTTTGTACCTTGGTGGCCTGGGTTTGAGTGGGTTTTTCGAGGTTGAGGTCGGGTAGGGGTGGGTTTTATGAGGTGGGATTGGGTTCTAGAAGGGTGGGGTAGGGCACAGTGGGGTTTTAGGAGGCTGAGGTTGGGTAATAGAGGGGTGTGGTAGGGTATGAGTGGATTTTAGGGATGAAGTTCGGTTTGGGTAGATTTAGGGAGGCTATATTTTTGGCTGGATTCGGGTGGCCTCTAGAGGGTTGATTTTGGGTTAGATTAGCGGTAGGGGATCTAGGAATAATTGAATGGACTGGATATTTGGGTCTGTTCTTGTCTTGCAGGTTGTGTTAGAATGGGTTTTAGGTGGACTGGGAGGTTGCGTTTGAGTGAGTGTTATGAGACTGAGGTTGGGTTGGAGTGAGTTTTTTTGAGGGGCCGAGGTTGAGCCTGGGTGGGTTGTTTGGGGACTGAAGTTGGACTAGGGTGGGTTTGTAGGGGGTTGAGGTTGAGCTGGGAAGGTTGGAGTGGGGGCAGAGATAACTGTATGAGTCCTCGGGTTGATCTTGGGTCGCAGTGTAGGGTTCGAGTGGGCTTTAAGGGCGTTGGTCTGGGGTTGGAAAGACTGAAGTGGGTCTAAGAATAACTGGATGAACAAAAGTTAAGTTAGTGTGGAGTTATAGAGGGCTGATCTGAGTTTATGGTAGGGGTTGGAAAAGTTTGTACCAGGGAATAACTGTTGGGATGGACATGTTGAGTTTGGTAGGTAGGGGAGGGGAGATCAATAGGTTCTTGGTCTTTGGTGCTGGTTTGGGTTGAGGGTTTCAGGTGGACGTACTGATAATTAAACGGACATGGGAATATATGTGAAACTCGACGATGATACTATGAGCTAGGTTTTGGCGTATAAGTACCGATAGATTTTGATGACTGTGTGTGTAATGGAGAATTTATAGATTAGTGTATTGACAGAGACTGAGATGAAAATACTTAGGAAGAGTTATCGTAAATCTAATCTTTTGCTAGAGATCATTGTTTTAGCTATATAAAATCGTTTGGGATAAGAATAAATAAACTAAATATATGTGTTGTAGGAGTTAATGGACCCAGCCAAAAGTCTCATGGTCAGGGATAACAACTCAGTAATGTTGATTTATATGGCTGAGCACCTAAAAGTGAAAATAATTTGGGTGGTGAGAGGTTATTGGGTGGGTCAGGATTAGGACGGTAAAGATGGGGCAGGAGGAAATTGTCTGGGTAATAATCCTTAGGTTAAGTGAAATTTTGATGGGAGAGTCTTGATGAAGTTATTTAAGATGGAGTCAGAATTATTGACTGACTTTGGATGATTTCTTTTCTATTTTTTTTTCTTTTTTCGTTCTCTGCTGACGGAATTAATATCAGTTTAAGACACTGTTCGAACTGGAGGGCTTAGCTACCTCCTTCATCAACTTCCTCAATGCAAAAAAGAAAAAAAAAAACTTTACTATGCTGATAAAGATGTCACGATACTGAACTGGTTAGGATAATTAGAATTGGCTTAGGCAATGACGGAGCATATCTTTCTGTCTCTTAAATGCTATTTGTGGTTGTATACTGTGAGAACCTGAGTCGACAAGAAGGTCTCAAGGCATCATTTTCCGTACTTGCAAACGACTTCTCTTCCCACAACAAGTCGCCCTCCCTCACACGCTCTTCTCCTTTGTCCCTCAACACTGCACGGATGTGAAGTATGTAACTGATACGCACTGGTGTAGCTTGAATGAATATTTGATTAGTTGAGAGTAGTTACGAATTCTGTTGGCGACTGAGGGTGAAATGTGGTTTCGTCCGAGATATATGAGTGTAAATGTGAAATGGATGTGTATGGATATTGTTAATTGGGCTTAGGTGAAACAACACAAGGGTGAATAGAATGAAGGTTTTTGTTTGCATCACAAAGTACGAATGATGTGTTGGGGAGGGATGAACTGGCTGGTTTGTCGTGCATTAATAGTCAAGGTAGCTGAGGTTTGATTGTGAAGGGGCAGGTACAGAAATGGAGTTCGGAAATTGATGATGATGATGATGATGATGATGATGATGATGATGGGTAAGAGTGTGCACACGTGGCTAGTGAATCAGTGAATGAGGACGGCAGCGGTGGCGGAGCACTCACATGCATACTAATCTGTTCATCCCCTATTATCATTAACACTTCGCTTACACACACACACACACACACACACACACACACACACACACACACCTGTTCCAAACCTCTCTCTCTCTCTCTCTCTCTCTCTCTCTCTCTCTCTCTCACACACACACACACACACACACACACACACACACACACACACACACACACCTATCCCATACCTTTGAACTGGACATCAAAGTGTACATAAAAAAGTGTGCATAATCACATTTGTGGCAGGTGTGTTCGGACGAGGGGGAGAGAGAGAGAGAGAGAGAGAGAGAGAGAGAGAGAGAGAGAGAGGGGGGGGTACGTGAGAAAGCCATCATCACACCTGTCTCCCGCCAGGTGTGAAAGGCAGGTTGATGACAGAACTCTTTAGGCATCATTACAATTTCTCTCTCTCTCTCTCTCTCTCTCTCTCTCACACACACACACACACACACACACACACCTGGCCTCATCCATGTGTATAATCCACCTCGGCGACAGACCCATTAGACATCATTACCCCGGAATAACCATTACCGCTTTCCGCATAATTAACCCCTTCAGTACGACGCCTTTATTATTTCGTTCCCATCACAGGACTTGATTCACCTGACGAACACCTCTTGTGATGAAGGTATTGATGGTGTGGTGATAATATTTTTTTATTTTAATACCTGATTACGTAAACTCTAACCTATTCACCTTAAAAAGAATATCGTGCTGAAACTGATACCCTCTTTTTATGTGTTGCTTTTTTATAATTATATCTATTTTATTTTTCATTTTATATTTACTTCCTGCTCTCACAAATTTTGGACGTCATTACCGTCGAATATCAGCCACCACGGTCCATATAAATTATCTCCTTTTTTAACTTGTCTGATTTATTCCATTACTGGCAGACGATTTTATTCAGTCTTCTCTAAATTTGCTCATCTCGATATATTTTATTTTTCTAGCTACCAGTAAACGATTTAGACCATTATATTCTAACATGATCACCTCTCTCTCTGCATAATCAACCCTTTCAGTACGATGCCTTAATTTCTCTCCCGCGTGACGATTTTTTCTCCACCAAAAATGAGCTCTCGTGCTGATGTTACTAGCCCCTTCAGGACGATGACTCCACTTTTATATTATTTTTGCTACCTCCAGAAGATTTTATTCAGCATATCATATACTTCTAAATCCTGAGGGGTTAGAATAGATAAAGCGTTCATGAATCCCCTCACTGCAGAAAATCTCCCCAGGGTTGAATAAAATCGTCTGGCTGTGGCAGAAATAAGATTCGGTGTGAGGTCATGGTACTGAAGGCGTTACAAATCATTATCATTATCATTATCATTATCATCATCATCATCATGTCATCATCATCATCCCCTAAAAGTAACTCCAACCCGGCCACAGCCACACGTGACCATACCATCATCATCATCATCATCATCAGTGTATTCCCCCACTCCCACACGTGCCTACACCTGCTCGCACCTGTAAATAATTAGGGGCTTATCTAAATTGGCTTCTGACAGTGTAAAGGTGTGGCAAATCACGTAAACTCCCGTGATTATCAGATAGGGCAAAGTAGGCCTAACAGTAGCTGGAGGCCCGTTAGGTAAGACCCTTCAGTACTTTATATTTTTTACTTTTTTTTTTTCTATTCACGCTAATTACAGATGATTTTACTGAGCTTGAATGGTTAGATTTTTCTTTTTTTTCTTTTTTTAGTTATTTTTTTATGAACGGTTGAAACTGGACATGTTGCTAAGAGGAGGAGGTTGATCATCTACCATTAAATATCCTAAGGTGGGATACTCGAACAAATTTAAGATTAAATCTCTGTCATAACTTAGATTAATTTCTGCAGGAAGAAGTAGGATCATGGAGACAGTATTCACTCCCTTTCCTTGTTCTTCCTGGACAAAACAGACATAACCTTCGATAATTTTTCCCTCCTAGCTGAGATTTGCATTTTGTAGGAGGAACAGGAGACTTGAGAAGACATGGCCCTCTCATTTCCTAGTCCTTCCTGCAGAAACCAGTCCAAAGTTACGAGAGAGAGAGAGAGAGAGAGAGAGAGAGAGAGAGACTAGCCCCGGGTCCCTACACCTCCACTGGGATAATTCTACTGACTAATAAACTAAATTTTTGCAACACCCATAGATATGTCATTTTTCTTTTTTTTTACTATGAATCCTATTTAAAAATCTTGGTGACTATGGTAAGTATTTGAAACCATGTAACTCTTGCCCCAGAAATTTATTTCCTCTCTCTCTCTCTCTCTCTCTCTCTCTCTCTCTCTCTCTCTCTCTCTCTCTCTTTAATCTGGTATAGCTCTCCCTGGTAATTGTGGAGGGGGCACTGGCGGAAACTGCTCTTTATAGCCGACAAAAATTTAGCCTGAGTCGATACAGTCTACAAATTGGTCTCGTAAGGTTAGTCATGTTAGATAGCATCGAAGGCCTCTCTCTCTCTCTCTCTCTCTCTCTCTCTCTCTCTCTCTCTCTCTCTCTCTCTCTCTCTCTCTCTCTCTCTTTCTACCTGATCCTTTATCTCGCTTTGTTTTTGTTTTGGTAAATATTTATCTTGTTATCATTTTTTCTTTCATCTTCTTCTTCTTCTTCTCTTTCTTTTTCTTTTTCCTTTTCTTTTTTTTCTTCTTCTTCTTCTTCTCCTTCTTCTTCTGCTTCATCTTCTTCATCTTCTTCTTCTTCCTCTTATTCTTATTCTTATTCTCCTTCTTCTTCTTTTTCTTTTTCTTTTTCTTTTTTGCTTCTTCGTCACTTATCTTGTATGGCTTCTTTAAGTACATTCCCCACTCATTCTCCTGCTCTTAATTCCACTTCATTCCCTGTTAAGTAACCCTCTTTTTCACTCTCATTTCTGTTTCTGCAGCTTTTTCTTCTTTGTTATTAATGTCTTTATTCCATGCTCTGTCTTTACCTTTCCCTCTCTCTCTCTCTCTCTCTCTCTCTTGTCCGTCTCAGCAATGGTCATTATTTCATCCCTATAATCTAGGAATTGACAGACTTATCTAGGGGGAGAGAGAGAGAGAGAGAGAGAGAGAGACAGACAGACAGACAGACAGATAGACAGACAGACAGATAGACAGACAGACAGACAGACAGACAGACAGGGAACTAACCTATCTACGAAAGCAGGAACATTTGCACCCTTGAAGGGAACTTGGAGAGAAGGATAAAACGATGCCAAATATTTAGTTTCCCCAAGAAATTTCCAACAAAAAAATAAATGAATAAATAAATAAAGGAAAAATAAGCACTAGAAAATCGATACCAGGAAAATTTTGGATCCTGGCTCGCCCCCCCTCCCCTCTCTCTCTCTCTCTCTCTCTCTTATTGCTGTCTACCTCAAATCTCCCCTTTTTTCCTCCTTTTCCTCGGAGTAGAGTAGCGGTGCAGTCGATAGCAAACTGAGCCGAGCTGGAAAAATAGTGGAATGTGCCGAGCGTGCAATATCGAGGGAGTGGCGGACCGATAGCGACGCAGTACCGAACCCTCCATTCCACGCGCCGACCCAACCGGGGGCCGTCTCTCTCCTTTATCTCTCTTTCTTCCTTCGCTGCTCTCTCTCTCTCTCTCTCTCTCTCTCTCTCTCTCTCTCTCTCTCTCTCCAAAAAGTACTAGGATCAAAATACAACTAGTAAAAAATCACACGTAAAGACGATCGAATTGTTTTGAAACATGAAGCGAATAAACAGGGGGAAAAAAAATAAAAGATGAAAAACTGCCTTATTATTCACTTCCGTACTAAATAGAATAATAAAAGTTTTTCGTTTCGCGATGCCTACAAACATATCTTTATACAGAGAAACATTATTTAAAATCTGGAATAAATTTGTAATGTGGCATCGGATCCTTCTATGACAAACTATTTCTATTATGCAGCATTAGATCCTTCTATGACAACTGTTTATATTTTTCTGTGCAATGATCGAGTATCCCTAGGAAAAAAAAAAATGGTATGCAAAAAGAAAAAAAAAATCCCTGCCGAACAGACTGATCAATAACTTACTACAAGGATATTATAGAAATTGAAATGAAAAAATCCCCATCCAAAAGACCGATCTATGACTAACCACAAGAATTTTATAGAAAAAAAAGTTCCGTCTAAAGGGTCTGGAACAGGTAATAATTCCGAAATATGCTTAAGCGAGAGAAATGGACCACTTACCATGAAGAACTACGTACTTGATCAATTAATAGTGATAAAAAGAAATGTATGAGAAAGAAGATAAAGAAAAGAATATAAAAGGGCAACAAAAATGGTCGGAAAAATAAGAGTCAGAATTTAGAAAAAAGAAGTGAGGGGAAAATAAAGAAAAGCATAAGAATATTCCATGAAAAGAGGAAACTGGGAAAGGTGCAGTTCTTAAAGTCAACAAAGGCAGGTTAAAGATTAATATAAAATTGAAAAGAACACGTATATAAAACTCTGACTCAATAAAAAAAGAAAGAAAAATGCAACAGAAAATAGAAACAAAGAATAAACATCACCCTAGTAAGGAAAACGGAGTAAATAAAATATATCAGATATGAGAAAATAAATTACAGGCGGCAGATTTAATGGTAGTGAACAGATATATTTCGAGAAAGAAAATTAGTGAGCCTGAATTGATACGATGTAGATAATATGGGAAAAGGAAAATATTAAGCAGATAAAATAAATAACATGAATATAAAAGAAGTAAGTCGAATCAGTACCATCACTTAGATTTGACAGAGAAAGAGAGAGAGAGAGAGAGAGAGAGAGAGGAGAGAGAGAGAGAGAGAGAGAGAGAGAGAGAGAGAGAGAGAGAGAGAGAGAGAGAGAGAGAGAGAGAGAGAATCATGTACAACGAATTAATTCCATCTCCATCGAGCCAAATTTAATGACGCTTTTTTCTCTACCAGCACCGTAAAGAAATGTGGAAACGCTCTTGGCTGTTAAAGGAAGAAGTCTGTCTGAATTTACAAGGTATCTACGCTGGTAAGTCACCTGGGCAGGCTGGTTAATTGCAGGTATCCACGCCATATGCCCACCTACACTACACACCTTCCTACCAACCTACCTACCTCTGCTCTTGCCCACCTACCTACCCACCTACCTATCCACCTATCCTGCCCACCAACCTACCCACCTACCATACCAATCTTCCTACCCACTTTCCCAACCAACCAACCTACCTATCTACCCACCCACTTACCCTACCCACCTTCCTTTCTACCCATGTTTCTTTCCACCTGCTCATTTTCATTTTTAACTTACTTGTCTACCCACCTTTACCTACCTACTTTCATGCCCACCTACCCTACCCACCTTCCTCTCTGTCTACGTTTCTCGCCCCCTACCTGTCTTTCCCCTGTCTATCTACTTACCTGTTAACCTACCTACCTACCTTCGTCTCTTCCTCCCTACATTTTTTCCTCTCTACCTTCGTTTCTCGGACTGTCTTTCAATCTACCTACTTGCCTTCCTACCTACCTTCACGCCAAATTACCTTACCCACCTACCTACCTTCCTTTCTACTCCTACTCTGCTTTTTACCTACCTACCTTGTTCCTCACCATTATACCTGCTTACATACCTACCTTCTTGCCCACCTCTCGACCTTTCTCCGCTTCTACCTACGTTCTAAGCAACTTACCTGGTCACCCACCTACTTACATTGGTCTACCTACATCTTCATTAACATACCTATCTACCTGCCTACCCAAATTTTTACTTTCTTCCTTTCATACAAACCTACCTACCTACGTTTCTCTCTTTGCCAATCTCCCCACACCTTCCTTTCTCCCTTCTCCCCTACCAATATTTTTGTGTGTTTACTTCATCTTCCAGTCTACCAACCTCTTTTCCAAACTCTATTCTTTTCCACAATTCTTGCACTTTTATCTACCCATCTTCCTCTCTCCCTACCTATCACTCTACCTTCTTCCTTACCCATCTACTTCCCTCCATCCTTCCCTACCTACCTACGTTCCTTCCTTCCTTCTTGAGTTTTCTTTAGCTATTAACATTCCTACAAAGCCTTACCTTCCTTACTACTTACCTTATTTTCTTATTTACTCATCTACCTGCAGTGTTACCTGTCTAAAGTTTCCAATCTGTGTTCCTACCTCACCTTACCTTCCTACCTACCTACCTATCTACCTACCTACCTACTTACCTACCTAACCTTCTAACAGAGTCTACCCACCTACCTATTAAAATCACTCCTTCATACTTTTCTGCCTACCTACCAAACTGTCTAACCTACCCCCATTCCTACCTACGAACCTACTTACCTCCCTTCTTACCTTCCTACCTCCCTTACCTACCTGCCATCTTTCCTCCCTCCCTGTTTACCTACCAAGCCTCCTCTTCTCTTCCCGCAAACCACCCCACTTTTTACTTTCTTATCAACTCTCTCTCTCTCTCTCTCTCTCTCTCTCTCTCTCTCTCTCTCCAAATGTATCTCCCAAATTGTAATCTTTAATACGGATTGAGAGAGAGAGAGAGAGAGAGAGAGAGAGAGAGGACGGTGTTGGGGTGCGTGTGTAGAACCAGTGAAGTGATGGTGATTTCCCTCCATCTCTCTTTTTATCTCTCACCCTCCACCCCCACCTCTCTCTCTCTCTCTCTCTCACACACACACACACACACACACACACACACACACACACACACACACACATTCCAGCCTGTCTATCTGTCTTATGTACTGTATTGTCTTAATTTTGCCTCTTCTTCTTCTGACACTCCTCTCGTTCCTTCCTTCCCTTCCTTTTTTTTCTTGTATCTTTTCTTCCACCTTTTATTTCTCACTTTTCTCTGTCATCTTTCTTCTTTCCTTCACTTAGTATCTTTCCCTCTTTCTCATGTTTCCTATGCATCATTTTCCGTTATTTCTTTCATTTTTCTTTCCTCCTCTCTCTCTCTCCCCCTTTCTTGTTGCTTTACTCACGTCATTTACTTTTCCAATCTTTTCTCATTTTTTGATTCCTGTATTTTTTCCCCTGTCTCATTTTTCACATTATTATTTTTCTTATCTCATTTCTTTTTATCTTTTCGTTCCTCTCCTCTTACTTGTTATCTTTGTCTCCACTTCCTTTCTTCTTTTCTTTCCTTCCCTCAATTTCTTTCCTCCATCATTTCTTCTCATTCATCCTCGTGTCATGTAGTTTCTCCTCATGTCTTCCCTTCCCTCCTTTTATCCCCCCCTTCCTTTTCTCTCCTTCTCCCTAATCTCATCTGCTTTTCTTTAATTTCTCTTGTTTTTTTTTCTTCCCTCTTTTACCTCCTTCACTTTCTTCCCTTATTTCTCAGCTTCCATCCTTCCCTTCCCTCCCTTTCCCTATCTTCCGTATTTCTCCTTCGAGTGAGCACTATAAAAGAGGAAGGAGAAGAGGAATATAACTTGGGAAGAGAGGAAAGGAGGAGAGAGAGGAAAGATTTTGAGGGAGAAAGGAAAGAAAGAGAGGACGAGAGGGAAGGGGAGTAAGGAAGAATATGCGGACAAGATGAAAGAGGAAAGGAAGAGAGGAAAGGAGGGATGAAGTGAGGAAAAGTAGAGAGAAAAAGAGGAATGTAAGGAAGGAGGAAAAGGAAAAGAGGCAGGGAAGTGGAGAATATGATAAAGGCGGACAGAGTGGGAGGGAAGGAAGGAAAGAAAGGAGGAAAAAGGGAATGGAGAGAAGGGAGGGAGGGGGGAATGAGGGAAAGAAAGGAGGAAAGAAGGAATGAAGAGAAGGGAGGAAAGAAGGCAGAGAAAGAAGAGAGGAGAGAAGGGATGGAGGGGAGCAAAAGAGGAAGAAAGAGCAGGGAAAGAGAGAGGGAGAAATGGAGGGCGAGAAGGAAGGGAACGAGGGAGAGAAGGAAGGGAAGGAAAGAAAGGAGGGAGGGAAGGAGAGAAGGAAGGGAAGGAGGGAAAGAAGGGAGGGAAGGAGAGAGAGAGGGAAGGAGAGAGAGAGAGAGAAGGAGGGACAGGAGGGAGGGAAGGAGGGAGGGGCGAGGCATTTCACGGTTGTCAGAGGAATACCTGTGGATCTTAGAGGGAGTTGCTGGTATTGTGGTGGTTTTGGTGGTATCCTTAGTGGGAGTTGCTGGTTTTAGTGATGGTATTTTCAGAGGAAGGAAGGAGGTGGTATTATCTGTAGTGGGAGTTGATGGTTTTGGTGGTATTAGTGATTATTTTGGTGGTGGCTGTGGTGGTGGTGGTGGTGGTGGTGGTGGTGTTCTTAGTGGGAGTTAGAGGCTTTGGTGGTGGTATTCATGTTGGGAAGGAACGTTTATTAAGTGGTCTGTGTGTGTGTGTGTGTGTGTGTGTGTGTGTGTGTGTGTGTGTGTGTGTGTGTGTGTGTGTGTGTGTGTGTGTGTGTGTGTGTGTGTGTGTGTGTGTGTGTGTGTGTGTGTGTGAATTGGTGTGCTGTATTAAGCGGTATACTGTGTGAATTGGTATGCTTTATGAACTAGTATGCTCTGTGAACTGGTATATTCTGAACTGGTAAATTGTGAGAACTGATATATTCTGTGAACTGGTATACACTGTGAACTGGTATATTTTGAGCTGGTATATTCTCAACTGGTATATTCTGAACTTGTATACTCTGTGAACTGGTAAATTCTGAGCTGGTATATTCTGAACTGGTATACTGGTATACTCTGAACTGGTATCTTCTGAGTGGCACATAAAATAACGCAATACATTAAATCCTTCATAACAATCTTTCATGTTAATCTCGCTATGGTCTGACGATTCTACTCATTCTGTGCAGACAATACCGAAAAAAAAGCAGAGAAATTTAGAGGAAACTCATAAGGAATCATATTTCAGTCACTGTAATGTGTTCCAAATGAAATAGTTTGTTCTCCTACTTCGATCTCCTCTGCTTTCTGCTTTTTTCCTTCAGTAATATTGATCATACAACGAAAAATTATTGTCTTCTCTTCCGAGATCAGAAGTAGTATAATCTTAACCACTTCACTAAGAGGACGTCATTTTTATCTCATACTTGCTGCCAGTGAACAATTTTATTCAGCTTAGAGGAAATATTTAGAAATGGATTAGAAAATTACCTTCATAAACCTCTCGACTTTAAGAGGTTTCAACAAAGGCGAATAAAGTCATCAGACAGTAGTAAGAAAAAAGAAGTAATTGTATTGAAGGGTTTAACATGGATACCTAAGAGCATAAATCTTTAGGCCCATAAAACACCTACGAGAAATGATCCGCCATTACCTGTAGCACTATAACACGCCCGTCGACATGGCTGCTAATCATTCACCCTTCGCTGCAACAAACGCACTTCTATATTTTCTTCAGGCTAACACAGGATGATTTTGGTTAGATGAGAGAAGTCTTTGCGAGCACTAGGCTAAATAACACATCAGTATAGAAGGTGGTCCATATATAACGCTCCTCTTTCACTCGGCAGAGTTATTTCTCCTTTGTTGCGGCCATGGCTCAATCATTAATGCCTGTTCTGCAATATATATTAATCTGCTACTCCCACTGCCACCCCCAAGCCGACACTATAGCATCCACACAACACATTCGATTTCACTAGCTGAGTTTCTAAAGGGGAGCTATTTACGGATCATCTTTTACATGAATTACCGCACTAAAATACGAAACGAATCTATTCACCTTTGTCCATAAGGAACCAAGTATATCTAAAAATTTGTTATACTCGAATTCATAATACATAATATATATAACGTTGGAATACGTAATGAAGTGGCCATTTTTCTTGCTACGTGACGTACTTTTTAACCGCCTGTCTGACCTCAGCGCCTTGTCGTAAACACCGCAGACTTTTACCAAACGAAAACCGAAAAGTCTTTAGTGATCGGGCAAGCACAACTGACAGCTAACCTTTTATTTATTTATTTTTTTTTATCTGTTTTCCCTGTTTTGGCCCATACTCGAATGCAAATCTAGTGTCAGTCACAAGGTGTATTATCCAAACGGATGTAAGGAAGAAAAAAAAATGTATATCAGAGAGAGAGAGAGAGAGAGAGAGAGAGAATTATGCCCTGACTCTTAACCAAAGGCCGTCCATATAGCGCCTGTATTTTTAAGGATGTGGGGGAGGCTGGGCTTTCTAATCTCGGCCTTTTAAAAGCTCACGAAGGCAGTGTTTATGAGGTATAAAATCAGCGCCCGTATTTATGAATTCTCTTAATCTTTTCACTCTCATTTTGTTATATTTTTGTTTTTTCTTGCTACTTCCAGACGATTTAATCCCTTCACTCCGATGACGCGTATTTGGAGCTTTATCTTGACGTATATTTTGAGTTTATTCTTGCCACTCTCTAGACGATTATGTTAACTTTGGGGAAAATATTTATAGTGGTGGAGTTAGAAAGTCTCCAATAACCCTTTCACATCCTCATCTATCTCCCTAAGCTGAATAAAATCGTCTGAGGGTAGAAATAATAAAATCAGTAGTACATCGTTGGATTTAAGTGGTTCTGAGTAAGTTGCCTATAGTTTTGTTTGTGTATGTGTTTGTCGTTACTCACACAGTCACCAAACACCTCACAGCCAAACTAGGACGAAAAATGAAGTGAAAAATCAGATAAAATAATGTAATTCACGCACATAATTAACTGGACGGGAGACTTGTTTATTAGTAGTTGTTTTAGGAGGCTTTATAGATACAGCTCCGGAACCCCAAGGCGCTGGCCCTTTGTTTTGGTCGCTCCAGGGAAAGTTTCGGCGGGGAGGCATACTCGGCCCAATACCCTATATAAAAATGGAGTGGTGAGCGAAACCCCTGCAGACGCGTAAGGCAAGGCTGTTATTATCACAAAGGAATCGTGCATGATGTGAGTTACCATAGTTCGTTCACCTTAACTCGGCTGGAAATTTTCGCCCTTTTTTTTTTTCTCTCTGCGAGTTTTCTGTATCTCCATGGAAGAAGATTTTTTTTCGGGGGGGGGGGGGAGGCTGTACAGTGTACATCCTGTCCATCACACTTTTCACTTTTAACATTTCTTACCAGTGTTAGTCTCTTGCAACAGTTCAGCATCCATGAGAGGGAGATAGCAGTTTTAGGTCAGTTTAAGGTGGACAGCGTAATACCATCATTCTTGGAAAACTACTTGAAAGTGACCAGGATTTTCCCATCCTAATAAGACATCACCAACAGACATTCACAGCCAGTTGAGTACACACGGACAAAATAAAATGTATATACATATTATTTTTTCTTAATGCGGACATCATTCTGATATGACAGAAGGTAACTATGCGAGAATGACGTTCATAATATTACCTAATATAAAACAATATCATCATCATCATCACCATCATCATCATCATCATAACTGAGTTTTCATGTAGTGCCGTGGCAACATCCATGCCAGTACCCGCCACATTTGTTTTGTTCATGGGATAGCTCTGTTAGGGTATTAAAATATGATATATGAATAAGTAAATGAATAAATAAATAAACAAATATATATATAAATATAAATATAAAGATTTAACAAACACACATTTTTTGGCCTGTCATGTTCGTCGGCCCGTGCAACACCCCAAGACGATTTTATTTAACTGCAAATATTTCTAGCAGTCGGAGTGTTGAATGCATTTCGATTAACATTTGCAGAGCCAGAATTTTCCAGCTATAAGTAAAATGGTCCCCTAAATGAAATATCCAAGTGCGTCTATGGCAGGGAAAAAACTGAATTTATATGCTAATACTTGCTGGGCAGATTTTTTTTTTTTTTCCTATTAGTTTCTTTCTTGCTCTCTGGACCCTGCCTCCCTCCATCCGAAGGTAGGAAAAAGGTCGGGATGATGATGATGATGATGATGATGATGGCTGAAGTGATTATAGCCAATAATTCAACTGATCAAGTTCATACAATCATTATAATTACGTAACATGAGAACTAAAATGATGATACTGTTTCTGTTATTTCCTTTCACATTAAATGCAACATTCTTCTTTTAGCAGCATGCAGCGTAATAAATAAATAAATAAATAAATAAATGAATAAAATGCAATATCAATGTTTTTGAAGGTAAAAAACGTACTTACTTCCCTGGCAGCATTTTACTTAAAGAGAGAGAGAGAGAGAGAGAGAGAGAGAGAGAGAGAATAAAACTCATGTCTAAAGGGTTCGAATCTTTACGTGTGAGGCAGGAGATTCATCTCCGACTCGAGTTCTTTTTTTTTTTTTCGTTTTTGCATCATTTGGTTGTCATAGAAATAGAATACTTGTTATTGTATATAAGTTGTAACTTATTTTCATATTATTATTATTATTATTATTATTATTATTCCTATTATTATTATTATTATTATTATTACCGTCGTCATAATCTACTAGCCCATCACCTCAAGACCGTACCCAGCTGCTGTTCTTTCGAGTATTATCAGTATTCAATCCGTTTGTTTGTGGGTTTGCGTGCTTTGACAGCTTTCTTGAACAGTTAATAATTCGAGCACTTTAAGAAATGGGAGACCCAAATAAATTCCAGTGACTGTAAATACATAACTTGTAAATTTCAAAAATATATTTCTTGGCTTCGGATCCTGGGGTAGAAGGTTGTGTTTTCACTTATGCCTGTCTGTCTACTGAGTTTCAGACAAACGGATGATCTTTTTTTTTTTCCCTATTGATACAAGAATGAAATTACTCAGTTTATGCAAAAATAAAAATTTTCTTCAAACAGCATCCTCAGAAACAATATCTATCTTGAACGATGTCATATTATTTATACTATCTCTCAAGGAAAAAAAAAAAATGGGAGAAGAGAAAAAGAAGAATCCAGAAACCGGTACAATGAAAGCAAAAAAATACAACATTCAACAATTCCCAATGGAATCGGTCACAAATCCATTCACTCATCATTCAAGCCTGCGAAGTTACCTCAGTCAATATAGCATACAACATTTGAAAAAAAAAAAAAAAAAAAAAGAGAGAGAGAAGGAGAGAAGAAGAGCAATATTACCATTCTTTAATATTTGGCTCAGTATAAGTTAAGGAGTCAAAAGCTAAGTTTGTAAATGGTCGAGATCATTACAAAGTTTCAGCGTTGATTTTCTTGTTTTTATTTTCTGTCTTCGTATTCATTTACTTATCAGTTTTTATTTATTCATGTTTTTTGTTTATTCATATATGTATTTATTTATTTACTTATTCATTCTTATTTGTTTACTTCCTTATTTATTTGCGGAGCCGGTGTACAGTGAAATATTCTACTCCAAGTTTATTTATATGCATGTACTGTAATCGTATGTAACATTTTTTCCTGTGTTTTTTTTTTCTTAACTAAGAGCTCTTATCTGCAACTTCAGTTACGTTCGGTACTGCTGGTGAGAGGATTTCCCTATCACCATTGTTCTACCAAATGATTTTCAAAATTTTGCACGAATTTTCTTTATTGTCCTAAAAATTTACAAATACGTTTTCTGGTAATTAATTGAAATCTATTATTATTATTGTTATTATTATTATTATTATTATTATTATTATTATTATTATTATTTTGTGGTTGTTGTTATACAGTTATTCTAATTACAGAAAATAACACCGTCTTCATGATTTTGCTTTCCATTTTTACAATGATTAGGGGAGTCAGTCAGTACCACTAATATTTTTATTCGTTTATATATACATATGGTTAATTTCTCTCTCCCTCTCTCTCTCTCTCTCTCTCTCTGATAAACTGGACAGTACTAGCTAACAGTGTTTAGTTGCACCGAGTTCAAAATATAATAATAATAACAATAATAATGATAATAATAATAATAATATTAATAATAATAATAATAATCAATGTAAGATTCTAGTCAACTCGATTTCAACTTTTTCACCAAGAGGGCGTTATTATTTTTCCTATTAAACTTACTACCACAGGACGATTTCATTCAGCTGAGAGGAGAACGGCTTGCAATGATTGGGGTTAATGGAGTCTGTATCTAACCCCCCTATTTCGAAAAGCCGATACTAATGCAAATAAAAATCGTCTGGAGATATCAAGAAAAAAAAATGCGCCACTGGACTGAAGGGGTTGATTGAATAGCTGAGCAAGATCGAATTAGATTTTGACACATTTTCGAGAATACGTAACGAATTAGATCCATCAATTCAATTACTTTTTTTATTACTTTATTTTGCCACCTCCAGACGATTTAATTAAACTTCGGGAATACCTCTTGCAGTAAAGGGGCAAATGATGGCTATGTCTATGTCGAAGAATTAAAAAAAAAAAAAAAAAAAATTGTCTGAGATAGGAACAACAACAACAATAATAATACGGCATCGAAATCAAGATGTTAACTGATAAGTTCAGCAAGAATCATATTATTTTCTTACGCACACTTCCAAGACCAAGTAAAGGACTGTATATACCCTTTCAGTACGAGCACCTGGCAAGCAAGTGACTATAGATTACGAAAGACAAATTCCTTTACTACGATAGCTGTGTTTCTGATTTACGATGGAAAACCAGGTGTCTGTTTCTCGTTTTGCTAAGTTGTATGATGATGATGATGATGATGATGGTAGTGGTGATAATGTTGATGACTGCTGGTGATGATGATGATGATGATGATGCTGGTTGTGGTGATAATGATGATGATGATGGTTGTGATGATGATGATAATGATGATGATGATGATGATGATGATGATGATGATAGTAGTGGTGATAATGATGATGATGATGATGATGATGATAGTAGTGGTGATGATGATGATGATGATGATAGTAGTGGTGATAATGATGATGATGATGATAGTAGTGGTGATAATGATGATGATGATGATGATGATAGTAGTGGTGATAATGATGATGATGATGATGATGATGATGATGATGACGATGATGATGTTGATCACGATTGTACTGTTTCTGTATCTTCCTTACTTTCCTTCACTCCTCTCCCCCTATCCCTCCATGATTCCCATCTCTCTCACTGGGCTGTCCTCCATCTTGTCTCTCAACCCTTTCAGTGCCATGACGTCATATTTACTCATTCCTGCTCTTATGCACGATTTTATTCAGCTTCGGAGTGGCTTTTTATATGAGAAGAATTTATGAACGGAAAATCTAACCCCTCCATCTCGAAAAATAAATCATAAACTTAACAAAATCGTCTGGAGATAGGAAGAATTAAATTAAACCATCGTCGTAGTGGAAGGGCTAAGGTGCAACATTGCTTCTCTTTATCTATCCATCTATTTACCCATCTATTTAGTGTATTTATTTATCTATTTGTTTATCTATCTGTCCTAACTCAGTAACGACCCCCCTTCCCACGACACGCCACATTCCCTCATACACTTCTCATTCTTTCATCGCTCCATATAATTCTCGGTTTTATTTTGGGTTGGATTTGATGATAGTTTTTAACCATACGAGTTTACCTTTTAATTTCCATAATGCACAACACTCAAAATGTGATAGGACTATGGTTATGACGTATTAGGATGACGTAGAAAGTGACTTAGGAGTAGAATGAAGTAAATATGACGCTTCAATGGCACGAATCGACATTTTGTATATATTTCTGTGACGCATTACTTCCCTAGGGTGATGTGCCTGCTTATGACGTATGTGGTGACGTATAGAATGACATAATGTAACGTGTAGAATGACGTAGACCTAGCGTGATACAGTTCGCTTGCGTTTTACCATTGGGAATCGACTTTCTTTTTATTCCTGCACATACTTAACTTCTTAAGCATGACGGGACTGTCTGTGACGTATGCATTGACGTAACTACCGGTATGTACAGTGACGTAAATGAAACGTTTTACCTCTAGGATTTCATTATCTCCAAGAAGACATGATTACCTTAGTGTGATGGGAATTTAGCTGGGAGATAATAGGTAATGTAATAATGTAACTACTGGTATTACAGGGATATTATTGGAACGTTTCACCACATGGAATCAACGTTTTCTTTAATCCTGCAAGACACAACTCCCAAAGCCTCATGGGACTTAGGTTGTGACGTATGTAGTGTGACGTAACTCCCGTGTGACGCAGTGAGGCATGACGTGCTACCGTGGAGGGAGGGGAGGGGGAAGGGGAAGGGAGGAGGGGGGAAACACGTGCATCCAACAAGAGCTAAACACGTGGCGGCTGGTGGCACGTGGCGGGACTAACTAAAATGGCCGCTACCGGTGTTATGGCGTAGCACGGAAGCCGCACCTACCTGCACGTTGCCCATGGTGGCGGCGGATGGCGGTGGCGGCTGCGGCGGCGGTGGCGGAGGCGGCGGAGTGATGGCACTGTGGCTGTGGCGGCGGGCTGGCGGTGTTGGCTAGACGGACGCTCCTTCAACTGTAAGGGAAGGGGGGCGGTCGAGATGGGCAGGGCTGTGGTGGTGGAGGTGGTGGTGGTGGTGGCGGCTATGTCTCCCTCCGTACCTCCCTCCCTCCTTACCTATCTGGTCCCTCCCTCCCCCCATCCTTCCTACCTTCTACCTTCCTTCCTCCTTCCCTGGCCCCTCTTCTCTCTCTTCTCGCATCTACTTTCTTCCCTCCCTTCAAACATCTACCGCCTTCCCTCCCTCCCTATCTCCCTCCATTCCAGAATTTTTCAGTTTCGTCTACAGAACTACTTTTCACCCTCCCTCCCTCCCTCCCTCCCTCCCTCCCTATGTTTACCTATCTTCCTTCCTCCACCCCGTCCTTCCTCCAAGCTCCCTCCTTCCTTCATCTACACATTTAAGGTACTTTCTTTAGTACCACATCACCTTCTTTCCAGTTGCATATCTACTTTTCAGTCTCTATATATTGACCTGTCCATCCCTCCCTCCACACATCTACCTCCCTACTTGACCCCTTCATCCTTCCCTCTAAATATCTTCCATTATCCTTCCCAAATTCCTCCTTCTTTTTTCTTTTTTTTTAATCATCAACACATCAACCTTCCTCTCTCCAAGATTTTTCTAAGTTTGTCACCTATAGATCTACTTTTCATCCTACCATCTTGACTCCTCTATCCCTTCCTCTTTCCAAATATTCTACCTTTATCCCTCCAAGTATCCTATCACTCCAAGTATTTTGCTATCCTCCATCCTCCCTCATCCCTTTTCCACCTAATTATCTGCTTTCTTCCTACCTCCATCATAAAGCCTTTCTTTCTTCCTTCTAGGTCCTTTTATCCTCCCTCCAAACATCTACTTTCCCTCTCTACACGCATCTACCTCCCTCCCTCTCCGCCTCCCCTCCAAATACCTCTCCTCTTCCCTTTATACACTTACACCTTCTCACAAAACAGTTACCATAGTAAAAGATATGATGCCGATGGTTTTCTTTGCTCTCCTTTGTATTCCCTCCCTCCAATCCAGATCCCTCTCCTATCTCCTTCCCTTTGCACGACTACCTTCATCCATCTCTTCCTTCTTCACTCCCTTTATGCCTTTTCTCCCTCCACGCATCCACCTCTCTCCTTTCTACCCTTCATAGTCTACTTGTCTTTTTGCATATACTTTTTACGCCTTGTATCTTTCTCCCTGCTTCTCTGTAAACGTCTGTTCTCCCTCTCTTCCTTCCAGATCTTTCCTCTTCCTTCCACACTATCTCTCTAAGACTCATTCCTCCCTCCTTCCTTCCTTCCTCACTTCTTCCAAGATCCCTCCCTCCAACCTCCAAACATCTACCTCCTTCCTTCACACCTTCGCAGAGCCCTCCTCCCCTCCTTCTCTCTACGCATTTTACCTTCCTTCCAGTTCTGTTCTTCCTCCCCTCCCTCCCTCCCTCCCTGCCGCCCAACTCCCTTCTCTCCCACCCAGGTCCCTTCTCCCTATCCTCTTCCCAGTTCTCTCTCCTCCCTCCCTCCCTGCCTCCCCAGACGCATTCACCCTCCTTAATTCTTCTCCCCCTCCTCCCCCGTCTCCCTCCCTACTACCTACTACTCCTCCTCCTCCTCCTCGCTCTCCTATCCTGCCTTTTCTCCACGGGTCTACCTCCCTCCATCCCTCCCTCCCTCCGTCTAACCTCTTCGCTCATACGTTTTTCCTTCCCTCCTTCGCTTCTCTATCTTACCTCCATCCTTCCTCACGTTCAGTACCTCCCTCCTTCCCCCTCAGAATTTACTCCCTCGCTTTTCCCTCCCTCCTTCCCTCCCATTTCGTCCATACATTATTCCTTTTCTCCCTCACTCCTCTATCCAACTTTCTCTCCCCTCACCTCCTTTACTCTCACTCTCTGCTCCTCTTCCTCCCTTCTTTCCTACCAAATCAATCTCATTGCTTCCCTCCATCCTTTACTCTTTGGTCATTCTCCTCTCAACCCTCACTTCTCTATCCTATCACCTTCTTCCTTCATCTTCCTTACTCTACTCTAATACCCCCCTTTCTTCACAGGACATTCTCTCTCTCTCTCTCTCTCTCTCTCTCTCTCTCTCTCTCTCTCTCTCTCTCTCCAACTCCTCCCTCTTAGTCTGGCCCCGCCCCCTCGACCCCTGACCCGTGTAGGCCCCTTCACCACCATCACCAATAGCACCACCACCATCATCATCACACTCGCACCACCACCACCTCCAACACCACCACCACCACCACAATTAAAAACACCAAACTTGCACCACTACCACACATGCACCACCACAGTTAACATCACCGTACTCACACCACCACCAACACAACTACGCCACCACCACCACAACCACCAGAGCTGCATCCAACGATATCTTGAACCACTTCCCTACTGAACCTCGCGCCTGCCAACTTGTCCATTGATTCACACCTCGTAACAATCGCCTTTAATTGGCTGGGTTAATTTTCTCCCTCTTGATATACTGGTGATCCATGTCAATTGGTACCCACACATCCATTCGTAAATTTCACCTAGACTTTCTATGGGTCTTGGGTGGCGGCTGAGACGGTGCGGCTCTAAGGACAGGTTGGCTGGGATGAAGCATAGTTGGCTGGGATGAAGTATGGTTGGCTGAGGTGAAGTATGGTTGGCTGGGATGAAGCATAGTTGGCTGGGATGAATTATGGTTGGCTGAGGTGAAGTATGGTTGGCTGGGATGGAGTATGGTTGGCTGGGATGAAGTATGGTTGGCTGGGATGAAGTATGGTTGGCTGGGATGAAGTATGGTTGGCTGGGATGAAGTATGGTTGGCTGGGATGAAGTATGGTTGGCTGAGGTGAAGCATGGTTGGCTGGGATGAAGTATGGATGGCTGGGATGAAGTATGGTTGGCTGAGGTGAAGTATGGTTGGCTGGGATGAAGTATGGTTGGCTGGGATGAAGTATGGTTGGCTGGGATGAAGTATGGTTGGCTGGGTTGAGGTATAACAGTAGGACACAATTATACTGCCCTTTAAAGTTAACTGCACTAATACCTGCATCAATATAGTTATTATTACAGCTAATGTATCACCAAAATAATACCATACCTGCAGCACACTCGCACCATCATCATATTTGTGCTACAGACAATTTTACTAGCATCACATGTTTGTAGGACACGTC
>NC_137040.1:5572828-5652828 GCF_032717465.1 Coenobita brevimanus
AGTAAGAATAACAAAAAATAAAGTTATCGTAAAAAAGAGGTTATATCGCTCCGTAAATGGCAGCTTTTAGCTATAATTTTGTTCCATGGTGCCCCTGTTAACCCCTTCTGGCCGAGGATGTCATCTTACCTCATTCTTGTGCAATCAGTTCGTTTTACGCCCCCTCTCCATTACTCGTGTTTTTACTTCTCTCATCACCCCATCCTTATATATATTGAACAACCATGGGGACATCACACAACCTTGTCTCACGGCCACACTGATTGTGAACCATTAACTTAGATGCCCATTAACCCTTACACATGCTTCACTGCCATCATAAAAACTCTTGACGGCACCTAGCAGCTTACCATCTACACCGTACATGCGCAAAACTTTCCACAATCCTTCTCTGTCCACTTTATCGTATGCTTTTCCCAGATCCATGAATGCCATAAACACCTTATGGTCCTTCTCAGTCATTTAAGAAAATTAATATCTGAATGAACAAATGAAATGAATGGCGCGGCTGAGAGAGGAATGCGGACACGCATATATGATGTAAATTATTCAATTCTGGCGACGCTGTGAGACTGACAAACAAAACAAGAGACAGAGATAAAGGGAGAACAAGTCAGCTTACACTCTGGGGAGCATCACGCGACCAGAAGAAATGTAAACACAGCAGGCAGGTTAGGCGACACAGGTGAGCAGAGATTACAGCTGAGAGAGAGAGATAGGGAGGCTACGGTCCAAGTGCGCATCGGTTCTACTTTGCATATCTGTCTTTCGGAACATACTGACTTAGCCAAACGTGCATATTCTCATCCCCCCCTCGTATCAACCGACTCTGATGCAATAATAGCACGCTTCTGCTACAAGTCTACAAAGCTCTAAGCCACATAGCCGAAATGCTTGTCTGACGAAAGTAACAATAACAAACCTTGCGCCCTAAGTGAGCCACGGAGGGTCCTACCGGTCTCCCCCACACTTCGCTGATGCGTCGACGGCTTGTCTAAATGGGAATCTCTGCTCAACAACGAGATTTATGTGCGTAACTAATCTACATATGAGACAGAGGTAAGATGCTCGCACTTCTTGGCTTCAAATGAACACCGTGGGAGATAGGCAGCTAAGTAGGTAGAAAGATAGGGAGGGAAAGTGGGAAGGAGGCAGAGAAGGTGAGATGTACAGAAAGGAAAGATGACAATAGGAAGGGCAGTTTAAATAATGGAACAGATGGAGAACTGGGGGATGTAGATAGGAAGGAAAAGTGGGTAGAAAAGAAAGGAGGAGGCAAATAGTGAGGGTGTGGGAAAAGAGACGGAAGAGTGTAAAAACGGTGATGGTAACTGATGGAAAGTGGGCGAGTTAGGTGGTATATGAAAATGAGAATGGAAGAAAGGTGACTGGAAAAACAAGAACTAAGAGGATAAGAATAAAATGAGTGAATGTGCGTGTATAAGAGGAAAAGGAAAGTGGATGTCGGGGAAGGAAGTAGGCAAAAGATAAATAGGAGGACAGTAGGGCAATGACAGTGAAAGGAGCAGGTGGACAAGTAAGAAAGAGAGATATGATGGGAGAATGGAAGTAAGGATAGAAGCTAGAGAATTCAGAATGTGCAGAGGAGTTATGTACGTAGAATAAAAAACGATGGAAGGATAAAGAGAGTGTGAAAAGGGCAGTAACATTAAAATTAAGAGGTGGAGAAGAAAGAGAAGTGGTAATAAATAAGATCTGGGGAAGAAAGAAAGCAAGAATAAGGGAGGGAGAGATGTTGGAGTGTATAAAGAAAAAAAAAACACGTAGAAATGGCAGAGGGAATAAAGTGAGGAGAGGAGCAAGTGGGAGTGGTCGTAAGAAGGGGAAATGAGAAGCCTGATAAGGAAAAGGCAAGAGAGGTGAATGTGGGAAGGAGATATGTGGGTGGAATGGGAAGTAATGAGACAACGAGGAGTGTGTGAAAAGGCATTGAGATAAACAGGAGATGGACAAGTAGAAGAAGAAATTAGAAAGGTGTGAAGGAAGCAAGGCAAAGTCGTCATCATCATCATCATCATCATCATCATCATCATCATCACCATCCAAATCTCTTTTCCAACATAAAATGGGTTGAAGCAAGGTACAGAGAGCATGGAATAATAATTCTGACAAACCAAAAATAAAGTTAAGGCTGGCTAAGTGGAAATATTAATGAATACAGAAGGACATTGAGAAGTATAGGCCTATACTAGGGCAAATAAAGCAAAAAATAGAGCTGAGAAATGGAGGTAGGCAGAGTGGAAGTAATAAGTGGAGGAAAAATGGACAGACACGACGAAGGTAAGATCTAGGCAAAATAGCAGGTAAAATACAGGTGGCTGTAGGAAAGTGAAAGAAGTAAAATAAAAGAGAGATGAAGATAAATGGAAGCCATAATAACATAGTAACAAGATGGGCAAAGTGTAAGAAGCAATACGACAGGCGAAAGTAAAAGAAATCAGAAATTATAGTGAAGTAAAAAATATATAAAGAATGGAGAAGTGATAAGAAAGACTGAGGCAAAAAAGTAAGCTAATATAGTGAGGTAAAGTGTACGAAAGGAGTGGAAAGGTAATCAGAAAGATGGAAGTAAGAAGAAGCAAGAAATTTAGCGAGACAAATGATAAGAAAAAAATAGTCAGGAATGGACTAGATAGAAAGGATGGGGAAGAAGATGCAAGGGACCGAAGAGAATAAAATAAAATGTATATATACGAGTATTGGTAAAGGGAGACGCACGGGGGTAGCTTACTGGAAGCAAGAATATGAAGTATGATGAAAAAGGGCTTAGAGAGAGAGAGAGAGAGAGAGAGAGAGAGAGGCTGTTAAAATAAAAAAATACATACATACACACACACACACACACACACAATATATATATATATATATATATATATATATATATATATATATATATATATATATATATATATATATATATATATATATATATATATAAGAAAATCAGGAGTTCAGAGATGAACCACAAAGATGAAGAGAAGCAGCGGAAAGAGTTAAAAAAAAAAAGTCATCAGGAAGAGTGAAGAGATAGGTCAGAAAGACGGAGAGGGAGAGGCTGAAGCTGAGTGGCGGGGTGATGTTAAGAGTGAGGTAGGCCACTCTCAAGGTGTACTTAAGATCAGATTTCCACGAGTTACGAGGAGGTGGAAATGAGGCAGGTGTGGTGGCTGTCATGCTTTCTAATGGGCCTTGTCCTCTCGGGAAAGAAGAGTGGGATTAGTGATGGTAGTGCTGGCGGTGGTAGAGGGTTCTGGTGGTGGAGGTGGTGAAAAGTAGCAGAGGATAGTAGCGGTTGAGGTAGTCGCAGTGGTGGTCGTAGCGGGTTGTAGTGCTATTGGTGGCGGCGGTGGTAGTGGGATGGGTGATGGTGGTGGTAGTGGATAGAGGTGGTGGTGGTGATCATGGTGGCAATGGGTTAGGGTTACGGTGGTGGTGGTGGTAGTCGTGATGGTGAGTAGTGGTGGTTGTAGTGGTGGTGGTTAGGGGTGGTAGTGATGGTGGTGATGGCTAGGGTTGGTGGCAGAGGTGGTGGTGAAAAGTAGGAGTGGGAATGATTGTGGTGGTGGTGGGACTGGGGATGGCAGACAAATGTGGGAGTGGTAACAGTAGTGGTAGTGGTCGTAGTTAATTCAAGATATTTCTTCCTGCTGAGATCGGTAATTAAGATTTTTGTCTGATTTTTAGGTGGGATCGGCCACCATCCACTCACTCGGTGTAATGCTGCCTTGAAATGACTACAAGTAACAAGCAGAAGTTTTCCTGTGACCCAGGAAACTGCTTATTTCGTTGGATGGAAACCATACAGCCAAATGACGCCTTGTGGTTTAGTAGGGCAAGGTGCTCTAAATGGATAGGGCTCGCGACGGTTTACATCCACGGGAGGGTTAAGGTGTATTGTTCTTATAATGCCGCTAAGGGCTGAGCGAGGCAGGACACCCTTGCCTTAAATGTCTTAACTGAGTAGCCTAGCCCCAAACCCCTACGTTCCTGGTGGGAATAAAGTTGAAATGGATGACAGATAATTAGACAGATATAATGTTTAACCAGTTCACCACGAGAAGTTTCCCTCAATTTGAATAAAATCGACTGACAGTAACGAGACTGAAATAAGAAAGACGCCATCGTACTCCACGGCGAGAGGTTCCTCTGACTGGAGTAGTATTGGCTGGTGGTAAGAAGCATCAAATAGTAAAGATGTCCTCGAAGTAAAAGTCTACAGGGTGTGTGACGTTGCTGCCGTGGCCCCAGGTTTATTTCGACACGAACCCGGTAGACTGCAGGCTGAAGCTGTTTTTTTTCTTTTTCTCTGGGGGTAACTGGGAGGGAATTGAGGAACGGTTGCATCACAAAAATTCAATTTGTAGATGCGTCATTCACTCTTCTGCAGACCTCTTTCCCTGTTCGTACTTCGCCATCATCGGGGAGGGCTAATTTTGGCTCCCACTCTATCTTCGAGGACAGGGCCCGGTTCAGCAGGGAACCTCATATAGACTTCCACAGCAGCGGAAGAGATAGGGTTGGATTTACACACACACACACACACACACACACACACACACACACACACACACACACACACACACTGTTAAACTACCCCCTGGACACAGTTTCATAATAGCTACACAAATGTCACAAACACGCCTCACTCGCACACCTGCATTCGATCCACGCGCACACACACACACACACACACACACACACACACACACACACACACACACACACACACACACACACACACACACACACGAACAAAGCTACACCCCGCGGACACCCACACCATGCCTGCTACACCCTCCATTATCATCACAAAACCCACCTACCTCCCACGGCTCCATATTCCCACACTAACGCGGCCATAAACACGACCGCTCACTCAGTCTTACCCTCCCTACCCTACCCTACCCCCCATATATTACTTTCCTACCCTCCCTTCCCTTCCCTTCCCTACCCTTCTTCCTCAGTTTCCCTGCCTCCTCTTCATCCCTTCACCACATCCTTCCCCTGCCCTCTGCCTTCTCTACGTCCTCCTTCCCTGCTCTTTCTCTCCTCTGTACCTTTTGTACCTACTCTCCCATCCCCTTCCCTCTGGCCTCTTCCTTCTCTATCTACCCTCCCCTTTCATCCCATGCTCTCTACCTTTCCTTACGTCTCCCCCCCCTACCCTCTTCCCCATTCCTCTACCTTCTTTAACTTACCCTCCCTTCTTCCCTCCCCCCCACCTTCTCTGCCTCCCCCTACCTACTCTTCTCCTGTTCTCTACCTTTTTTTACCTCCCCTTCCCTTCTTCATCTGTCTTATACCTTCTCTACTTCCCCCTAGCCCCTTTTTCCCTCGCCCTTTACTTTCTTAACCTTATCCGTTCCCCCCTCTTCCCCTTCCTTCTGCTTTTCCTACCTCTCCCTCCTCCCTATTTCCTAGCCCTCTATCCTCTTTACCTCCCTTCCCTCTCCTTAACATCCTCTTGTTCTTCTCGTCGCATCCTACCCTCCTTCTTCACATTTCCACATCCTTCCACCTTATATTCCCACGATCCCCCCATCCTGCTCGTACATTATTCCTCCTCATCCCCCGACTCCCTATCCTTAGCTGTTCCTCCTTCTCTCCTCTTCCTCTTGCCATATCCTTTCATACCTCTTCCCACCTTGCCATCCTCCTACCCTACATTCCAACCACCACCCCTCCCCATATAGTACCCCCTCCCTCCCTACTTCCACTCCCTGGTTTTCCTTCTTCCCAACCACTTCCCTCTTCCTCCTCCTTGTTCCTCTATTTTTCCTCTGACCAAATCTTTTCATCTTCCTCTCCTTCATTCCAGAGATACTCCCCTTCTGCTCTTCCTCTGTCACCTACATCTTTTTCTTCATTCTTGTTCCTCCCCTTCCTTTGCTTTTTTCTCTTCCTATTTTACTCCGGCTTTTTCCTACTCCTCCTCATCCTTCTCTTCTTGCTCCTCCTCTTGCTACATCCTGCCATCCATATACCCTTCCTTCCTACGGGCACCTTTCCTTTTCCCATGTACTTTTCTCCCCCTCCTCGTTATCCTCGCAACAGACCATCATCATCATCATCGTCATCATCATCATCATCAACATCATCATCATCACTATCATCATCATCATCATCATCATCCTTGCTGTGCTTCACTCTCTACTCATTCTCCCCCTTCTCCTCCTCCTCTTGTCACATCCTTCTAGTCTTCTATAAATTCTCAAGAACATTCCACCCCCAATTTAATACATTCCACCGCCCGCTTTCCTCCGTTTCCTGCTTATTCTCTCTCAATTTTTCTATTCCTTCTCTTCTCTCTCACCTCTTCATCCTCCTGTGCTCCACTCCATACTAATCCTAATCTTCCTTCTCGTGCTTAACTTCGTGCGCTTCCTCCTCCTCTTCCTCCCTCTCTTCCTCTCGCCACATCCTTCCATCCTTCTGCCCTACATTCCCACGACCCTCTCCCCTCCCCATATCTCACTTTCCTCTCCCTCCTCTCCCTGATTCCCTTCTTCTTCCTTCTCCTCTCCCCACATCCTTCCGTCTCCACATCCTCTCATTCTCTAACCTGCATTCCCATGAACACACCAATCATTTTTTTGTAATGGTTTCTTTCTTTCTTTTTTTTTTTTATATAATAGCCCCTTGGATATGGTGATGTCCTCTTCAGTTCATTCCTGCTATCCTCAGACGATTTTATTCAGGTTAGAGGACACTTCTGACCAGAGGGATTGAATGTAGCCTTCATTAACCCTTTAAAAACGAAAGGTCTATCCTGACTTAAAAAAAAAAAAAAAAAATCTTCTAGGCCCAACAAGAATGGTAAAAAAAAAAAAATCATAGGATTAAGGTGGATTAAAATGACCCTGCGATTGATACTTAAAACTTTATGATAAGTAAAAATTAATTCTTTCTCGTTTCCTACTCATGCATCTTACCAATTCCATTTATCAGTAGGAAAAAAAGGGGTAGGGTGATGATGATGATGATGATGATGATGATGATGATGATGAATGGCATGATTGATAAACACCTGCCATCAGTAAAAAATATGAGTATTCACACATGTTAACTTGATTTTTTTCTGAATACATTTGGAGGGGTTTTGTTTGCTTTACATATATGCAGGACCACTGTTATTACATGCGTTATTGGCCTTTCGATTTTTTTCCTTCGCGTTACTTAGTCTCAGGCAAAGTCACCATTCCCTTCTCTCTCTCTCTCTCTCTCTCTCTCTCTCTCTCTCTCTCTCTCTTGTTTCTTCTTAATACGTTTCTTACCCTTATATTTGCCCTCATGCTTTTTCTTCTGTTAAATTCTTCTCCTTTTCCTCTTCTCCAGTTTCCTCTTTTCCTCCCTTTCTTTCCATTATTCTGGTACCATACGATCCCCTCCTCCTAATACTACCCCTACTGGGAGAGAGAGAGAGAGAGAGAGTAGAGAGTCGGGGGAGGGGGGATGACAGGGAGAGAAGAAAAAGTAGAGAAGATGAGAAAGATTAATAGAAACCAGAGAGAGAGAGAGAGAGCAGGGGGTACTCGTGAAAAATGTCGTCCCACACCCCTCAAGCTCCACCCCTTCGTCGTGCCATTTTCCCCTGGTGACAAACTGCGGCCACTGGTGATCCGCAGGTCGCCGCAGCCTCCTCCGCCATTGGTCCGCACCGCCCTGACCGCAACCGCACCCTTGACCGCACACTTCATTGGCAGCCTTGTATGTGTCAACCTCCTACCCCCTCTCCCCTCCCCTCTCTCTCTCTCTCTCTCTCTCTCTCTCTCTCTGACCTTTTTCAAGCTTTCACTATAGACTTCCGTACTTCATCTTCACTTTTCCATCTTCATTTACTTTCTTTTTCCATCCCGTATATCCTCACTCTCTTTTCTCCCCGCTCGCCCCCCCCCTCCCTCTCTCTCTCTCTCTCTCTCTCTCTCTCTCTCTCTCTCTGGTGGTCTGAGTTGAGGGCCTGATGGACTGGTTGGCGATAACACTTGAATTTTATGGCCGGGTAGGGAGGAAGGGAGAGACGGAGGGAGGGAGGGAAGAAGGGAGAGACGGAGGGAGCGAAGAAGGGAGAGATGGAGAGAGAGAGAAGAAAGGAGAGATGGAGGGAGGGAGGGAAGAAGGGAGAGATGGAGGGAAGGAGGAGGAAAGTGGGGAGAATATGAGTGAAAGAATTGGAGGGGAGAGGGAAATGGGAGAGAATGGGTAGGGAGAAAGAGAACAGAGAGAGAAAATGGACGGTAGTAGTGAGAGTAGGACTGAGGAGAGAAAAGGAAAAAGGGAAAAAAAAGAGAGAAACAGCGGATGGAGGAAGGGAGGGAGGATTCGATAGGGGAGAGAGAGAGAGAGAGAGAGAGAGAGAGAGAGAGAGAGAGAGAGATTATGGACAAAGGAAAGAAGAAAAAGAGCAGGAGAGAGAGAGAGAGAGAGAGAGAGAGAGAGAGAGAGAGAGAGAGAGAGAGAGAGAGAGAGAGAGAGAGAGAAATGGAGCAGAAACGGAATAGGTGAAAGAAAGTAGATGGAGAAAGTAGGGATGCAGAATGGAGGGAGGATGGAATATAAGTGAGGAAGGGATGCGGGTGTATGAATGAATAAAGGGGGGAAGGGCGAGAAGTGAGGACGGAGAAGGAAGAGAAAAATGGTGAAAGAAGAGATGGAGAAAGTACAAAGAAATACAAAAGAGAACAAACTGTAACAGATCTAATGACCCTTTTGGGGTTGTTTGTTAGAGAGTAGGCCTACGATAGCTGATTCTATGAGCTGAGGATAATGGTAGCATATAGAACTATCTATCTATCTATCTATCTATCTATCCACACACACACGCATATATATATATATATATATATATATATATATATATATATATATATATATATACCGTATATAATATAGCACGTAACTGATCGCTTTACAAGTATTTTTTTTTTTATGAAACAATGATCTCAATAGATGAACTCGAGAAAAGGGGCAAAGTTAATGCATTTTTTATGCATTACGCAAATTCACTGTGCATATTTCATGCAACAGGCAGAGGAAAACTGAGACTTAAACTGCCACTTAAAATAGGCCACAATGTAGAAGTACCATAAACTCTTTAATGTATTCTTCAGTTACATACTATAATTTAACGATATATTAACCCAAAGATATAAAATGAATAAAATACTTAAACCAGAATCATAGTATACACACAGTACTACAAGCTATGTACTGTATCTGCTTACTACATTTTATAATTAAGCAGTACGGAATCTGTGTAAGCAAGAATTATAATATACAAAATCACAATTCCAAAAGCCTTGCACTGTGGTCACTTATCACGCACTATAATTAGGCAGTACTGTGTGCGTATCCTAAATCAACAGAATACAGAAGCTTGGTGCAGAAAAAAAACAAAAAAAAAACTTGGGCATGCACGCATGCGCTTGCGAGCGCGCGTACACACACACACGCACACACACACACACACACACACACACACACACACACACACACACACACACACACACACATACTTACAACCTGTCTATTCTTACCTGTTGATATGTGCGGTAGGCGAATAGCGTCCCTAGCCCTTGACTTTATCACCATTCTGTCAGATTTGTTTCCGACAGTTCTCTCTTCTCGTATTAATGACAAGAGTCCAAACGTACTCCTTATGCGACACACTTCACAACTTTCAGTATATCCTGATCTCACAATATTTACCGCAGCTAATACATTTTTCTCATAGTCATCTTCCCAAATGGCGGACGCTATTTTTAAGACGACACACAAACTGTAATGTTCGGACACCAGCTGGTTTGGTCAGGTCAAAATAGGTGGTGTTGCTGACAGTTGGTGGGTAAATAATCTGTGTGGTGGCTGAACAAGCTGCATCGCGGCTGGACAAAACGTGTGGTTGATAATAAAAAATAAAAAAAAGTCGTATTCTATAAAATGAACAGTGACATAGGTTAAGCTCAATCTCTGTAATTAAACACATTATATACCGGTATATATTTTCTTTTTATGGAACTGTCATCTCATTCACCAAATTCGTGTTCTAAAAAAACAAAGTTAGTGAGTTTTTCATGAACTGCACAAATCATTTATGCATTTTCCAAGTAATAGGCAAAGGAACAACTGAGACTTAAAGCATCTGTTTTAAACTACCGCGCAGCATGTCCAGCCTCCATATTGCTTATTCATCCACCAAGCGGATTATTTACCCAGCAGTTACCAGTAACACCACCAACATTGGCCTGACCACACGTTACTATACTCTGTTCATTTTAACTAAGCGTAAAATTACAGTATCACCGTCTTGTGGTTCGAGCTATGTCAAGAGCTTATTACTTGAATATGATGCTAGTGACGAAGAAGTGCCATGGAAAGGATACTGAGCCACTGTATTACCTTTTTTATAACAATGAAATAACACGAAATAAGCTGCAACGGAAAAAAAAAATCCATATATTCTAAAATTAATGAATCACAGTGCCGTAACAATTCAGTTTATGTACCGTTTAAAACATAGCGTCCGGCGTTTGGGAGGATGAGTACAAGAAAAAAGGAAGTGTTACATGTGCAAATAACTACAAAATCAAAATACAGCGAAAACTTAAAGTGTACAACATAAGGAGTAGGTTTGGAATCTCATTATTAGTAAGAGTGAAGCGAATTATCAGAAAGAAGTCTGGCAAGATGATGATGATGATGATGATGATGATGATGGTGATGATGATAGTGTCAAGGGCTGAGGACTCATTTTACCAAGCGCACATATCAACAGGTTAGAACAGACAGGTCTATTTCAGGTAAATATGTGTTGGTAGGAACATGTGTTTGTATCGGTGTGTGACTGTTCATTGTCAGCATGCCTGTGTTTACATGCTGATTGCCCGTGTGTGTGTGTGTGTGTGTGTGTGTGTGTGTGTGTGTGTGTGTGTGTTTAAGTACGAGTAATGTTTTTCTTCACTGAGCTTCCCCTATTCTGTTGATGTGAGATATTTGTGATTATATATTGCCGTTTATAGTTTACTCTAAGCAGTTACAGTGCAGGGATTTTGGCAGTCTGTTATTATATAGTATAAATCTTGATTAGATAGTTTCTGTACTACTTTATTATAATTTGCAGCAAGGAGTTACATTACGGAGTCTCCTGTACTCTGATTGTGTGAACTCTGAATACCTGTTTAATTACTTCATTTGTTTTGTTTCTTTTGACTAAACTACAGCTAAAGTATAGTTTGTAATTGACCATTACATTACGGAGCTTCTGATACTTTTCTCTGTTTGCTATGAATATATATATATATATATATATATATATATATATATATGTGTGTGTGTGTGTGTGTGTGTGTGTGTGTGTGTGTGTGTGTGTGTGAGAGGGAGAGAGAGAACAATCTCTCCCGCTTTGTTTTTACTGTCTTCATATTTACAGATGGTTTGGTTTTGTTAGCATCTGATTTGCTTATTGTTACCCTGCTTCTACAAGTTGCCTCCCTTGGCCGATTCATATTTAAAAAAAATTCTTTAGTTTCCCATTCCCCTACTTGTTCTTTCTTACTGTCTTTCTGTGTTGTCAGTTTGAGTGCAGTTCTCCCCGTTTATCGTCTTCCTTTCTCTGCCTTTTACGAGTTTTGTTTTCCCCTCTTATTCATTTGTTCTCTTCTCGTCTCCCCTCCTGTCTCATCTTCCTCCCCTGTACTTCTCTCCCTACTTTTTCACCTTTTGTCTTTTGTTACGGAACAGAGAAAGATAACGTACACTTTCAGTGAGAATGCTAAAAATCACTACTGTCCCGTAAAGTTCCAGGTTCAAAACAAAAGAGTTAGGTAAAATTACAAGTTAAAGTTTAATGCTTAAATTAACAACAAAACATTCAGGACTCATAAGGATAATGTAATGGCAAAAACAGGTTAAATATATGGTTAACTGCAATAGCCTCTATTAACACGAAATTAGCAAGAGTAAATTTATCTAAGTCAGCCCTGATAAAATGAGATACCAGATAATACTCAGTGAATGCCAGATAAATAATTACAGATACAAACTATTATCAAAAATAACTGACATAAAGAACCCCACACGAATTACAAAAACTTCACTAGGCCTACAAATTAAACTTATGCTATACAGTACAAGAAAAAATACAACAACAGTTATACTCAAATTACACACAGCTGCTAGATGTTTGGAGATTTCTTGAGCACTCACAATAATAATAATTGTACAGGGGAGGACAGAGATGTGAACAAAATGAGGAGCAGATCTAAGTGGCAATGATGCAGAGACAGCTCATTATATAGGGGCCAGCAGAGCCTGATACAACTTGTAAGAGGGACGCGCAAATGAAGCGATGGGGACAAACGATCGACAATCCCGCACTGAATAACAGAAAGGACGACTTACTCTACTATAACGGTAGAAGGGGGGGACTGAGGCAGAACACGCTCGTGATCAAACATGCAGCAACTGTGCGTTAAAATTACACAAAGGATGATGAAATCATAGGCTATGTAACACTTTTCATTTTTTTTCCTTCTCTCATCCTCCTTTTTTGTTCTCCTCCCTTTCCCTTTTCCTGCCTCGTATTTTTCTTGTCTGAGAGAGCAAGATGCCGCCCCTCCATCACTGCTGCGGGGTAACTAGCGGCGGATTGATGGCTTAGAGGCGCCGCCCTTGGTGTGAGGGTGGCGGGGCAAGGGGCAGGGTGAGGGGAAGGGGCATGGCAGGGGAGACAAGGGAGGTGGCAGGGGAGGCAGGGTAGGGGGAAGGTAGGGGCATGAAAATGGGGTAGGAACACGGCTGATGGGTAGGGCAGCGGGCATGGGTACCATAGCGGAGGCAGATGAAAGGCAGGGGAGGTAAGGTAGGAGAAAAGGGAGGCGGTAGGGATAGGATAGAAAGATAGAGGGGTCAGGAGCACGGTTGGTGGGTAGGGGAGGGGGAATTAGCACTGAAGAGGAGAGGGCAGGAACGTAGGATAGGGGTTGGCCGGGGAACAATGGAGGGGATAGGGACAGGATAGAAATGTAGTGGGGTAGGGGCACGGCTGGGTCGTCGGAGAGGAAAGGTAAGGACACCGAGTGGGAGGGAAAGTAGGGCAGGGGAAGTTCAGGGAGGGCCAAAATGGGAAGAATAAGGAAGGGATAAGGGTAAATAAATGTTGGGTAAGTATGGGGGGTTAAGGAGAAAGCAAAGCAAGGAGGAAGGGAGTTAAGAACACAATGATGAGACAAGACGAGAGGGAAGGAACAGGATCAAAAGGAAAGTAAGACTAGGAGATGGTTGGCAAAGATACAGGGTTGAGGCAGGGCACAGCAGGATGCAGGGAATGAGAAAAAAAAGAAACGGGAAGGGGTAGGGACACGACGGAAGAGGGAAAGGATGACAGGGGAAGTGTGTGATAGGACAATGATGAGCAAGATTTGGGAGAAAAGAGGGGAACAAGAGAGCAGGGAGAGAGGCTTGAAAGGGGACAAGGGAAGGGCTGGGGACGTGTGGGGATAGACATAATCAAAGGACAAGAGGTTGGTAAGGCTAGGGGAAAGTGCAAAGGTTGGGGGAGAATGGAAGAACAGAGGAGGGCACTAGAGGGCAGAGGAATTGCAGGGTGTGGCAGGATCGATGGACAAGTAAGGCTAAGGCAGAGGAGGCAAGAATGCAGGGTGGAGCAGCAGGGGCACGTCAGGAGGGCATGGTAGGGGCGGGATGGAGAAAGAATGAGACAGTAAGGCAATTGGCAGGACAGGGGAGGATGCAGGGGTGAGATAGGACACGGCAGGGAAACAGAGCAAAACATGTGGAGTGTAGGGAGGGGTAGGATCGAAGAACAATGCAAGGGAAGGAGGTAAGAGAAAGAGGAAGGGAGCTGGAAAGTAGGTAGGAAGTTAGGGGCTGAGTTAGACGAAGAAGGTGCTGGGGACAGGATGAAGGGCAAGGAGCAAGTAAGGCCAAGGTAAGAGAGGGAAGAATGGATTGGTAAGGGAGGAGGGCAAGGGAGAAGATGGGTGCACGGCAGACTATACAAGGGGATGGGCTGGGGATGTGGAAAGGTAGGGGAGGAAAAAACGCAAAAATGGGGACAAGAGACGGGTAGGAAAGAGGACGAGGGAAGGGGAGAGACTGGATGGGACGGCAAGGAGAAAGCACAACAGAGGGCATGGGAGATGAGAATGCAGAGATGGGGTATTGGCAAGACAGGAGAGTAGGGAAGGGAGCAGATGGGCAGGAGATGGATAGGGAAGGGATGAGGATCAGACAGAATGGAAGACCAAGAGGAGAGTAAGGCAGGAGGCAAGGGGGACAAGAATCCATGGGTGGGGCAGGGCGTTGAACAAGAGACGAGGAGTTAGGGGAGGGGCGAGAAATTGGGCATCGTAAAAAAGGAAGAAAAGAAGAAGAAAAATATGGAGGAGAAGGAAAGAGTAGGAAATGAGAAGAAAAATGAGGAGAAATGTAACAAGAGAAGGCGTGGGCAGGGAGGGGAAGAGGGAAGAGGAGAAGGGTTGGGAGGGAGAGAAGTGAAGGGGTAGAAGAAAAACTGAAGAAAAAAAGTTGGAAAAGCGGAAAAAAGAGAGAGGTATCGATTGCAAAGAAGGGACAATGAAGGGAGGGATAAGACTGCAAGCGACCGGTGAAAGGCAGAACAGAGCCTAATGGGATGTGGAATAAGACAAGTTTAATATTATCAGTATAAAGACTTTTTTACTTTGTTCTTGAGACAGGCAGACGGTTTTACTCAGCTTAAGATGAACCTATAGAATCAAACGGCCAGAACAATCTCTTCTTCACTAAGATTTATATTGTTTTTCCAGTTACCTCAAGACATTTTTATTCAGTACTCTCTTACACTAAAAAGGGTCTCAGAAAACTTCTTCACTATGATGACGATTTGCGTATAATTCTTGCTGCCTCAAGACGATTTCATTCAGTCCTGGAGTAACCACTCAGACGCAAAAGGGTCAGTCAAAATATCCCCTTCACAGAGTTGACGAATTATTTATATTATTATTTTTATGTAATCCTTATCACATGAACGTTTTATTCTGCATCTAGGTTAACCTCTCATAGCAAAATGGTTCATTGCTAAGGAGTTAAGGGTTAAGGGAGGAGAGATAAGAAAAAAAAATGTGGTGGGGGGAGGGCTTCGTTGCAAAAGGGACGAAAGATGAGTTAGTTTTTTTGTGAGGAGATGACTGGATGGGTAAAGGTCAGGGCTTTACTGATGGCACCTCTTGTTTAACCCCTTCATACAGATGACGTTCCTCCCTATCCACCGAAAGGAGGATGGTGGACTGCAAGATGGGAGTAACATCAGCCTGCGGTACACTGAGTTCACCTTTCAAATTTAATTAGGGATTACAATTTCTTCTGCTACTAATCTAATGACGTATTTCTTTTACACTACCAGACGGTTTCATTTAATCTGGGAGAGTACCTTAGTGGTGGAGGGGTTTATGAAGCCTCCAACCCATGTAGTTTGCAAAGCCTTACCTAAACAGAAAAAAAATCGTCTGGAGGTAGGTGGAAAATATCAATCAAACACCACACCCAATTGAAAGGGTTAATGGTTTGTTTTTAAATATCATGGAAAATAAACATTGTGTTCTATTGATGATGCAAATTGTGTCCCCCTCCCCCAAAAAAGAAAAAAAAGGAGGGTGGAGGCAAGGAAAAGGAGGGAAAGATTAAGAAAAGCGGAGAACGAAAGAAAAAAAAACGGACTGGGATAAGGAAGGGAATGTGAGAGGATGAAAAGAAAGGGATGTAAAGAGGAGACAGAAGAGGAGGAAAGTGTAATAGGAGAAAAGAATAATACAGAAGAAAAAGGGAAAGGAAAGGTAAAGAATGGAAAATAAGGAAAAGTGATAAATGACAAATAGGAAGAAAATGGAAGAGAAAACGAAAAGAATGAAGAAAAGAAGTGGTTGAGCAAATGAAAAATAGCAATGAAGAAGGGAAGAAAAAAAAACAAAGGAGCTAAAGGAAAACAGTACAGATAATAGAAAGAAAGAGAGAACTGAATGCGAAATGAAGAAATGAATAGGAGAAAAAAAGATGGAAAGAAGTTAAGAAATATCAAGTAAATGTGAATGAATGGATATAGATGGGTAGGAAAAAATAGAAAAGGTTGCTAGGAGAAAGAATGAAAGTTGATAAGAAAGGAAAGAATGCAGGGAAGGGGAATGAAGAAGACAGGAAAAGAGGGGAAGGGTGGATGGGGAAGGTGACGAGCAACAGACAGACAGAAATGCTAATGTGAAGGAAAAGAAATGGGATTGAAATTTAAGCCATAGACGATGAGAGGCTGCCCCTGAGCGTAATAAAATCGTCTGGTGATAGCAAGAGTAAAGAAGTATAGATATCCGTCGTCGGTAAAGGGTTAAGCAAAATATGAGAGGGATGAGTAACGTGCAGAAACCAAGCATCAAAAGCGAGGTAAAGATGACAGAAATGATAGCTAAAAATAACAACTAGCATTTTATTTCTATTTCCTTCTAAGATCACCACAAATACTATACCTGAGACACGATAATAAATTGGAAATAGTAAGGAATGCGAGTGAATCCGACTGTCGAAAAATTGAGTCTCATCAGTTTGGGGGCATTGTGGAAAAATCATATAGGGTACGTACAAAAGAGAGCCGTTTCTCTCTCTCTCTCTCTCTCTCTCTCTTTCCTAAGATCACTACCATAAATGTGCTTGAAACACAATAATAATTTTTAAAAAGTAAGAAATTTGAGTGATTCCGACCGTCGAAAGGCTTATTTTCATCTGTTTTTGGTAAGTGTACATGAAAAAAAAGAAATCTTTACGTTTCTTTCGAGTCCTACGATCACCACAAATATACCTGAACAATAATAATACACCTGAACAGTAAGGAATGCGAGTGAATCTGAATTGTCTAAAGGTTTATTCGCACAAGTTTTCGGGCAAGTGGCAAAAAAAAAAAAAAAAAATCCACTTTTTCTTTTTTCTTTCGTGTTTTAAGCTGTTCTGGAAAGCCGAAAGGAATGCGAGTTGATTACAATTTTCGAAAAGTTTACTCGTATCAGTTTTAGGCCAAGTGTAGAGAGATGAAAAATAACATACAGCATCTCAAGAAATGTCTGAGGTCATCAAATTCTCCAGTAACTCTACAACACTTATTCTTGGAACATAATGATAAATAGAACTAGAAAGTAAGAACAAAATTGATATTGGTTGTCGAAGAATTAAATCCAATCTGGGCTTGGAAAAAAACAGGACAAACTATAAATAAAAACCATCTAAGGTCACTAAATCATTGGCTAAAAACACTTAAAAAAACAAAAAAAACACTTCGGAAGTAGTTTTAAAATGGAGCTGAAGAGAAAGCGAGTAATCCGATTGCCGAATTGTGTAAGAGAAATGATTACTGAAGGATGGACGGGTGAGGCTGGGTGGAGTCTGTGTGTGTGGAGGAATGAAAGAAAAGGTCGTGGAAAAGAATGAATCAAGGAAGAGAGAATTGGTAAGGTGAGAGTAATGTGCAAGAAAATGAGCTGAAAAAGAGAAATGATTGTAAAAGGGTGGGGAAGTCTGTGTATGTGGAGGAATGATAGAGAAAGGGATCGTGGAAGGGAGTGAATTGATGTGGAAATATTGCAGAGGAGAAAGGCATTGCAGAAAGGAAGGACATTGTGGAAAAGAATTAAATTTAGAGAAGAACTGGTTGTGAAAGACAGAGAACCACTGAAAAGAAAAATGGAGGAGAAAGAAAAGAAATTAATGCAGAAAAGATCGAAAAGAAAGGCAAAAAATAATACAAAGGAGAGAAAATTTGGAAATGAAAACTATGTGAGAAAATAGATGATTACAGAACAATAGAAGGACAAGCCAAGGTGGAATCTGAATGAAGGAATAAAAGAGAAAGGATCGTGGAAGAGAACGAATTACGGAAGAGAACTGTGGATGGGAAAGAAATGTTGAAAAGAATGAGGTGTAGAAGAGAAATAACTGCAAAAGACACAGAACTGCTCAAGACAAGGAATGGAAGAGAGGGAAAGAGAAAGGTATACGGGAAAGAGGGCACTGAGAAAGAAAGACGAAAAAAAAAAAATGGAGAGGGGGAATGACCGTGGAAAAGAAATGACTGGAAAGAAAAGAAACTGTGGAAGAAAAGACAAAATATGGAGGAATGAATGGGCTTGTCGGGGTCTTTGTAAGTAGGAACTGTGGAAGAAACAGAACTGTGAAAAGAGAACTGCGAAAGAAAAAGAATAGTGAGGTAGAGAGTACTGTAGTAGAAGAGAATTATTATGTAAGAGATGAGGTAAAAAGAAACAGCTGAACTGAGAAAGGAGAAAGGCATGCAAAAGAGATGGAATTATGAGAAAGGCTGAATTAGGGAAGAGGAAGAGCTAGAAATGAAAGATTGTTGGAAGAGAATGGATTGCAGAACAGAAAGAATTATTGGACAAAAGTGATCCGTGAAAGAGATTATTTTGCTTAAGAAAGAGCAGTGATGAAGATTAGAAGATGAAAGGAGAAACAGGAAAAAAACAAAGAATGACAGAAGAGTGTGTCTGGGTGGAGTTTGTATAGGGAGTGGAAGAGAGGAGTGTGGAACAGGGAGAAGTGGAAGCATGGAAGAGAATGGGCTGTAGGAAGGAAAGGTCTGTGGAAGAGAAGGAACTGCAGAAGGGCAGATAAAAAATACGGAGAAACTGGGTAAGATCAAAAGTTATTTGGAAGAGAAGAGTGAAAGAAAATAGAGGAGAAAGAATTTATTATGGAAGAGAAAGAGCCAGAAGAAATGCTGTCAAAAAGAAGGGATAGCAAAGGAGGAAAAATCTGTGGACAAGTATTATAATTACGTTCAGTGCAAGATATTGGCAAAGAATAAAAAAGAAGGCATATTCCGTAGAACACAGGCCTAAAGCTGAGGACAGAGGAGAAAGAATGTATTACAGAAGAGAAAGAAGAGAACAGAGGAGAAAGAATGTACTGTGGATGAGAGAGTGAGTTAGGGAAGGGTGGAAGGGTGCGTCGGGGTGGAGTCCAAGGAGTGGCGTTTGCACAGGATTGGTGATCAACCTTTACACCCTCCTCTCCTTCATCTCTGTCTGTCGCGGTCTTCTCTCTGTCTTCCTTTATCCCCTGTCTCGCTGTCGTCTTTCGCTTTCTTAATTTTTGTGTTTTTCATCCTTCACCTTAATCTCTCTGTCCGCCTCGGCGTTCTCTGTATCTTCCTTTATCTTCTGTCTTTCCCTCGTCTTTTGTTATCTTTTCATTTTACCTTACACCTTCACATCTTCATCTGCGACGGCGTGATCTATGTCTTTCCCTACCCTCTCTGTTCCATCTTATATTTTTGCTGTCGTTTTCTCATTTTTTATATTTTTCATTTAAAATCCGTATGTCTGTCTTATTCTATTTTTGCTGTCTTTTTTTTCTTAATTTTCGAATTTTTCATCTTTACTTCACCATCATCATTCTGTCCATCTTTTCCACTTGCAAGAGGTGGAAAGGATCAAGAAATTAAATTCAGAAACCACAAATGTAGGAAAATTATCAACAGAGTGTCCAGTAAATGTGGGTCGTACATTCATCCACTCATCATTCAGGCTTACGAAATTCTTGGCTTTATCATACATTTGACACAAAACTGCGCTTCATTACGGTATACCTGTGAGCTTGAGAGCTTCCGTCGACTGCCATGTTAAAAAAGGTATGTAGTTTTTATCGTGCGCATCTTCGTACATATTACATCCATCCATTTCCGTCCTTTGTCACCTCTCTTGCATCCTTATATTCATTACTTCGTTTGCCCATACATTCACGTGCTGTTCATTATCCTTCCACTTTCTTAGCCTTCCACGCCTCCGTCTACCCTCAAAGTAACTCGTGTATGTCCTTTTCACTTCCCCATTTGTACCCATTATCTCTTTGGAGCCATACGATCAGATCTCACTCTCTTCTACCCTTCAGCAACAGATTTCCTTACTCCACTTCTGTTACGAATCTTTGTATATCTCATCCTATCCAGCCTTCGATGTCCACATATATTCCTTAACAGTCCCACTTCCACTGCTCTCACTCTTGACTCTTGATGCACATGCCACTCCAAATTCTTACACCAATATGTTAATGTGGGCACTAATGCACCTTCACACAGTCCTCTTGCAGCATTTATTCTCAGATATCTCTTCTGCTTCAAGGCCTTCATACCACCTGCCACTCTACTTCACTGTTCTGCTCTACTTTCCCCCTCTTTCATTTCAGCCTCTATGATATCACTGCCTCTAAGTACTTAAAGTCTTCTTTATTTCTGTTCATGCTAGACAAGCCTTTAGAAATCTGTGGCAGGGTTCATTTTATATAACATCTTACAAAATCCTTAATGCATCTAATGTACCTGGACAATTTTCGTTAGTTCTCCATCCCTCCTCCTCTCTGTCTGTCTGTCTGTCTGTCTGTCTGTCTGTCTGTCTCTCTGTCTGTCTGTCTGTCTGTCTCTCTCTCTCTCTCTCTCTCTCTCTCTCTCTCTCTCTCTCTCTCTCTCTCTCTCTCTCTCTCTCTCTCTCTCTCTCTCTCTCTCTCTCTCTCTCTCTCTCTCTCAGATGTTTTCTTGCTCTCTGAGTCCACTTCACCCCACCCTGAGGTGAGAAAAGAGGTGTGGATGATGATGATGGTGATGATGATGATGATGATGATGGTGATGATGATGATCTTCGGTAGTTTTTATGAGTCTAACTATGACTAATTAATTTACAAGTATTTTATCCTGTCAAAACGCAGATCAGGCGCAATGGTGGCTGTGTCATTGCCATAATATAAAGGTATCCTAGAAGATAATACTTACTGGCTTGTAAGAGGCATAAGAAATTTTTTGGCATAGTTTATCCCTTTTTATGCAAGTTACTATTATTCTTGCTTTTGTTATTTCTTGTTTATTTCTTTGTATTCATTTAAGTATGTATGATTTATTCCTGAGCGTATTTTTTCCCTTTATGGCCTTATTCTGTATCATTTAGCTAAGTCATTCCACACTCCAGTAAAATAGCTTAAAATTAGCTAAGCGAATTAGAATTTTTTGCAAGACATGCGGTAAAATTATGGTCTATGGAATTATGCTCGCAACTCTTTCAGTACCATGGCGATTTTTAATACTGGTGCTGGTTAACCTTAGATACGATTTTTTTTTTTCCATTTAAGAAGGAACCCCTCGAACTGAAGTGGTGAAAAATAGTCTATGCTAAGTGGAGGTGTCTCAATCCCCAGACCTCAGGACGCTTCTCAGGGGCGGATAAAATCATCTGGTGTCAGCAGGAATAATTGTAGATAGGTCGTCCCTTCAGATTTAACCCCTTCAGCCCAATTACGTATTCCATATTACATTCTTGCTGCCTCCAGACAATTTACTTTACGTCAGAATTGGTATTTCGAACTGGAAGAGTTAGATATTGTCTTCATTTCCAGACGATTTTGCTCACAAAACGATAGACTTTCCGGACTGAAGGGGTTACATATTGCCTTCATGACGATTTTCCTCACGTAAGAATAGACTTTTCGGACTAAGCTGAGAGAGTTAGATATAGCCTTCATTAGCCCTTTAACTGCTTTGTTGTTCTATGATGAATAAGATCTATCAACAGCAAAAAATATATGGCAAATGCAGTAGGTCGTCGGATTCAGGGGGTTAACTGTCTAGATTCCTGATTGAGAGGATTAGAACTTCATTTTCATTTCTTTTTTTCTTTTTTCTTTTTTTTCTTCTTTTTGGCTGAGTTGAGGGTTTACCACTTCAGTTGTATGGCGAATTTCATACTTTATTCCCTGTAAAATCAAGCGACTTTATTCAATTTTATAAAGGACCTCAACTGGTGAAAGAGTTAATGAAGGTTGTATCCCTCTCCTTCGGTCCGAAAACTTTACCCTAAGCTGAATGTAACCGTATGTAAATAGGCAGAATAAAATAGAAAAAAAAGCGTCATAGGATTGAAGGGGTTAAGAGCCATAGGTGGTGTAGAGCGAGGAGCGTATCGGTAAGTAAAAAGAGTGAGCTGTCTCTCTCTCTCTCTCAACTCACTGACTGACATGCATTCACTCTCCAAGGCATCCACTTTATGTCAAGACACTATCTCCAACACACGCTCTTTTGTACAATGGCATAAGCACAATTCATTATATTATCACTCCCAGATAGGCTTTCACTGTGTTTTATATACTTACATACTTACACACATACATACTCATATACCATTCACTTCTTGTCACCACCGTATCTCTCACACACCCACTCTTGCGCAGTGGAATATGCAAAATTTATTATATCAGTCTCAAATATACTGTCTTTGTGCATTTTTCTATTCACTTTTACATAGAGACATATTATCATGACGACACTTACTCAGACACTCTTCATTCAGTGACATAATAGCAGTTCTCTCTGTTATCAGCCATAAATGTGCTTTCTCAATACAAATTAATCTCTCGCTCATACTTATCACGCAACCATACAAGTCACTTCCTTAGGTACTCAGTTTGTCACACTCATCTTTCTTAATCTCTCTTACAGAATACCATTAGCACAGTTCATTCTCATATCACGGTCCATTATGTTTTCTCTGTATATCTGTATCTTTACGTTCGCTTTACTTACATTCACATATACTGTTCACTCTCAGGAATCCACTCTCTCTCTCTCTCTCACACACACACACACACACACACACACACACACACACACACACACACACACACACACAGACACACTTTTAATCAGTGGCATATACTGTCACTCAAATACACTTTCTCTGTACACTCACTCTTCCTTGTATGTACTTTGCATATAAGGTGTTCTCTCGTATAACTGATTAGGCTAATCTTTGACTTTACTTGTACACACACACACACACACACACACACACACACACACACACACACACACACATTTACTTTCTCTCTCTCTCTCTCTCTCTCTCTCTCTCTCTCTCTCTCTCTCTCTCTTAAATCACACCCAAGTCGAACTGCAACACCATCACCCTCTCTAAGGTCGTAAATCCCACACAAACACCACCATTAAAACGCCCCTATAAGAGTCAGTCACTAGGAGGCCCCAGCACCCAGCTAATTTCCCGGCCATTACCTCGTCCGGGGGGTAGGGGGAGACGGAGGGAGGTAAGGAGAGGTGGAGGAAAGCAGGAGAAGGAGGGAGGTAAGGAGAAGTGGAAGAAAGCAGGGAGAGGGAATGAAGGTAGAGGAGAAACAGAGAGATGTGGAGAGGTACGGAGAGGTAGAGGAAAGCAAGAGAAGGAGGGAGGTAGGCAGAGGTGGAGGAATGCAGGAGAAGGAGGAAGGTAGGCAGAGGTGGAGGAAAGCAGGAGAGAGAATGAAGGCAGGGTAGGAACAAAGAGGTGTGGAAAGCTACAGTAGAGGTAGACAAGTAGAGGGGGGGGGGAGGAGTGGAGGAAAACAAGCAGAGGTGATGAACGGAGAGGAAGAGCAGAGAGATATGAAGAGGTAGGGGTAGGCAGGGAGAGAGAGAGAGAGAGAGAGAGAGAGAGAGAGAAGGAAGGAAGAGGCAGGTTGAAAAACAGAGAGGGTAAGGAAGGCGGAAGTATATATAGAGAAAGGGAGGAAGGCAGCGATGAGACAAGGGGAGGATGGAATGCAAGGAGAGACGTAGAGGTGAAGGAAGGAAATGATAGGAGGAAGAAGGTAGGGATGAGACTGGGAAAAGTGGAGGAAAGAAAGGAGAGACGTAGAGGAGGAGGGAGGAATTAGAAAAAGGCAAAGGAAGGCAAAGGGAGGGTAAGAAAGGAAGGGAAAGACAGGGAGAAACAGAAGAAAGGAGATAAAGAAACAGGGTGAGGAGGGGGGAAGCAAGGAAAGACGTAGGTCTGGAGGATGGAAAAGGAAGGTGGAAGAAGGCAGAGAAAGGAAAGGAAGGCAGGGAAAGACAGGGAGAGACGGAGGAAGGCAGAGGAGGAGAAAAGCAAGGGGAGACTTATTAGGTGGAAGACGGAAAAGACAGGAGGAGAAGCCAGAGAGAGGGTAAGGAAGTCAAGGAGAGACGTTGAGAGAGAAAAGAAGGCAGAGAGAGGTTAAGGAGGTTAAGGAGAGGCAGGGAGAGACAGAAGAAGGCATGGGAGAGACAGGGAGAGGCGGAGGAAAGCCAGGAGAGACGTAGGGGGTGGGGTAGGTAAGCAGGAGGCACTATGACATAAATTATCCCATTCGGCTATAATTTATCCAGCCACTATCGGGGTGGGGACCAGGTTGTTTATTGGTCGAAAATCGAACCCGGGACCGTGTATGAGTGTGTGTATGTGTGGGAGGAAGGGGGGGGGCAGGGTAGAAAATGATCCGGGGTTCGTTGCCTCATAGCTATCGGACATGTATGTATGTGTGCTTGTGCAGTTGTATGTATGTATTTATGCATGCACGTGCTGTGTATGTATACATGTGTGTACGCATGTGTTTGTGAATTTGTATGTATGTATGAGTATTTGTGTACGCACGTGTTGTGTATGTATCAGTGTGTGTATGCTTGTGAGTGTGTATGCATATGCTTTTTATGTACGAGTATGTGTCTGTGTAGGAATATGTGTATGCATGTGTATGGGTGTATATGTATTTGTGTGTGTCAGCGGATACATGTGCGAGGCACTGGATGCATGTGTATGTCTGACAGTGTGTGTATGGAGGAAGTGACGATTATGGGTAAGAAGGAATTTTCGTGTACATTTATGTGTTTATGTCGACATATGTTCGTGCCAGTAAGTACCAATAAGTATGCGTGGCCGTGTATAAATGAGTTCTTGTGATTGATAAACTCCATTACTATGATATTTTTTTTTCTTCGGTAGTTTATTCTTGCTGCTCCCAGGCGACATTAAATAGCTTTGCAGAGGCCCATAATTGTGCAGGTGTGTGTGTGTGTGTGTGTGTGTGTGTGTGTGTGTGTGTGTGTGTGTGTGTGTGTGTGTGTAAGGGCGCTCGTGTGGGTTTAATTGTGCAGGTTTATTATGCAAATTGGCCCTTGTATTATATTATTCTTCCTTGTCTGGTGCATGTAGCGTACGAGTGCTTACAGTGTTCGTATATGTATGCATGGCAGGCTGGGGTATACGTATGCTAATTAGCCTGATAGGAGCAAGTATATATCAAAGCAATAGATGACATGAGTTGGTCTCGCTCTCTCTCCCCTAAGGGTCATTACTCGTCCATAATGAGGCTACAGGTTTGGCTGGGCACCGTGTTTTAATCAAGGTAATATGATCGGTCTAAATTATATTGTTTGGTGGGTAAAGAAAGTGATATCGATTATTTCCAAACAAGGTACTGGATTGGTCACCACGATGGGAGTCTTGTGTCTGGAAATTGCCTGTGTATGTAGAGTGAATTATATTGCTCTGGTCGTGAGGAAAAGGGATGTAATTTTATTTTTGAACGCAGCAAAGAAATAATTATTGTTGTGGCAGCGACTGAAATTTTGCGTCAGGATATTTGACTATTTTTGTTATCTTAGAGGTTTAGTATTGTTGGTTTGTTTTCATCTGAGAGAAATGGGCTAATCCTACAACTCGAATACTAAGTTCTGGATGCTTGAAATTTGATAAGGCTTAGTTATGAGGTATGAATAAGTCTCCTTGGTTACTGCTCAAATCAACCTTCCAGTCTGTCAAAAACTGGTCATCAACTGAGGTAGAAGGGTTAGCAAACTTCATGAGGTTAGGGTAAATGCATTGTGGTGTCCCTTCTAAGTATTTAAGTGTTCTTTCGTATTGGGCCATGATCCTCTTCTGTTTATAGTTTCCTAGTACTATTTTTTTTTTTTAATGCAGGGAGAAAGGACCAAAGACCAGAAGCCCCCAGGAATGTTCCCTCAAAGAAAAAGTAAAAACAAAATAACAGAGCTTGAATAACATAAAGAAATTCTTTAGGGAACTTATCAAATCAACGAGTATACTGTCGATTGTCCCCAGCTCCTGAAAAAAATAGAATAAGAATAGACAATGAATACAAGTCATTAAACATCTAAATTTGATACGAATGATTATGAAACTTATAACTGTATGGTCTATTATCCCTCACAGCAAATAATGGAAGTTAAAGATATCCCAGTTTCATTTTTAATATTGCACACTTCAGCAGATAAGGAGTGAAATGACCCTCCTTGGCGGGTTCTATACTCATTTTTTTTTTTTTTTTTTTTTATCGAGGCGAAGATGCACTTGACAGATTTGTGATTATTGGCTGAATGCAACATTACTTCATAATCTAGCATTATTAACTGACAACAAATATCTGAGAGGGAAATTTGGGTTAGTAAATATTTTTTGGACATGTTGCATTCAGCCAGTCATCAACAACCTATGAAGTGGATCTTCGCCTCAATAAAAAAAAAAAAAAAAAAACGGAGTATAGATATTGCAAGGTCACGAGTTTTCATTCATTTGCTCTCCAGTATGAAGACGTATTTGTATTTTATTCAGGCTACCAACAAACGACATTATTCAGCTTACCAAGGATCGCTAGTAATGAGAGGATTAATTAAAATTAAATCTAACCCTTCTAATTAGGAAACACTCCCTGATCCAAATAAACCCGGTAGGAAATAGCACGAATAATGTATAAAATATGTCAAAGCACTGTAGGGGATACTATGATTTTTCTCTTGGAGCATTGCTAAGCCTTGATGCATTAATATCAGTTATTCTTATCTTTCCTATCTTGAAGACTGTATTTTCACTTTGCCTATGGATACTACTGAATACACTCTGCATGCTGTCTGTCATATCCCTTACATAATTATATACGTAAAGGTCTTACTCATTTCAAAGTTATGTTTATCATTAGGTGGAGCATCATCTCAGCTGAAAAGAGAAAAAGTGATACAAGAACAAGTCGCTGAGCCCGTGTATGTGTGTGTGTGTGTGTGTGTGTGTGTGTGTGTGTGTGTGTGTGTGTGTGTGTGTGTCATTGCTATTAGCACAACAGTCTTAGAAAAAGTCTCTCTTTCTCTCTCTCTCTCTCTCTCTCTCTCTCTCTCTCTCTCTCTCTCTCTCTCTCTCCAGCACAAAAAATACACATAAAACCGTATCACGTGAATACGATATCCTATTTCAGATCCCTCACACAGATGACTCAGTAGACGAGAGAGAGAGAGAGAGAGAGAGAGAGGGGGGGGAAGGGTATAATATCCAGCTTTATCTTAACCACACCTGACATCTCATTTCGGTGCAGCCATAATCTCCCGACTAGGGGCTCGTGACGAAATCTACCTCTGACCGAGATGACAGTGCATGGTCAATCCTCCTCCATCCCTCCACCTTCCCCTCCATTCCCCCTCCAGCTCTTCTTCGTTATTTTTCTTTCACATTTTGATTTCACTGTTGGCGTTGTTATTCATTCCCATTTTGTTCTGTCCTCAATCCTCCTCCTCCATCCCTCTCTTTTCTCTGTTCTCGTTCACCTTCCTCCACCCCTTTGCCCTCCCCTCCGTTCCCCCTCCAGCTCTTCTTCGTTATTATTCTTGCACATTTTGATTAAACGTTGTTCTTCATTCCCTCTCTGTTCTCTGTCCTGATTCTCTCTAAATACCGTGGCCTTTCTTATTTACTGTTTTTCATTCATTTGGTTTCATTTACTTGGTTTTCATTGTTTTTACTTTCCCTATCTTTGCTTTAAATCTTAGTCATTCTTTGTTTCTTATTCCCACTTCACGTACTGCACATCTTCTCACTGTCCCTTACATGTATTGTACATCTAAAGGCTGTCAATTTCCCTGTCTCTCTCATATGCTGTTTTTGTACGAAAGCGTGAGCATAACTACTCATATTATTATCAGGGAAATATGCTTTCTGTGTACATATTATCATTTACATTTCCTTACATGAACATACTGTATATGGAACTCTCTCCCGTAACTGATTGGACTAATACTAGACAGTACTTGCGAGGCGCACACACACGCGCACGCACGCAGACATGCACACACACACACACACACACACACACACACACACACACACACACACACACACACACACACACACACACACACACACACAATCATCGTTATCATCATCTTTCCAACTTTAGTCCGCTTGGGTTGGATTGGGCACAGAGGAAACACACACACACACACACACACACACACACACACACACACACACACACATATGAAAACAGAACTATCGGCAGTGTTCAACAAAATGGGCCACATCTTTCACTCAGTATGTGAGATTTCACTTTTATATATACATTTTTGTATTGTTCATCCTTTGTCGGAAGTGAGAGGAAATGCTTACACGCCGTAACTCACCCAAAGCACAGTTGTCTTTAGGAGTTTTGGAAAAATTATATGAAAGTGCTTTAGACTTCCATATCACAGTAAATCTCAGTAAAATCTGACGTTAATATCGGAAATCAAGAATACACCTGCCATGCTAACGGCGTTCTTAAAACTAATATTGAGAGAAGAAAGCCAAGTTGCCCCAAATTTTTACGGCCATTTTATCTGTAAACCACGAGGACAGAATGCGTTTTGTCTCCGCCTCGTTGTTCACTTCGCAGTAACTAAAGTGTGTCATGCAGGCTAACCACATTTTATCATTAATGGTGCCCCATTAAAAAAAAAAAAAAAAAATCTGCTTACTTGCCTATTGCTTCACATTCCTAGATTTAATTCCTTCACTGCAAGAGCACCTTTTTTAAAGAAAATAACAGAGTTTGTCCCTAGATACAATAAAATATATGGCCTTTGGACAAAAACCTTGGCTGAGGCTTTTTCCACACACCTTAACTGAGACTGGTCTCTCCCACGGCAAAATAATATGGACTGACAATTGAAGGAATAAAATATAAGCGTCATCACCAGCCACTCGCACTGTAGTGTACTGCCTTTAAAGTGACTGCACTTACAAACCAGAGATTTCCTATAATCCAAGAAACCATATACCGCGCTTAGAGGTAACCATATCTAATAAACGAAAGCTTGGTAAGGATGCCAACTATCCATTCATTTTGTGCAGTGCTTCCTCTCAGATGTCGACATTGAATGGCAAGGCAACTAGTTTCTTTTAATCCAGTAAACAATAAACAGCGTTAGGTAGTAACCATATAACTAATAAATGGACGACTCGTGGTCTTTGGATTAAGGGGCTCGAACCGGATATGATTCACGAGCATTCAAGTTCAAAGGAGGGTTAGGATTCATTGCTTACATAATGCTACTCAGGGAAGAGTGACTGGACACCTTTGTCGTAAAAAAAAAAAAAATAATAATAATAATAACTGTACTAAAAAACCTAGCCCTGAGTCTCTGTTGTTTAGCTGAAGAGTAAACGGCTGGATTATGGATGGATGGATGGTCGTTTGGGTGAAGGTGTTTAAGATTTGGGCCGAGCGACAGAAATATATATGGAACAATAATATGGCCGTATGCTAGTAAAAGATACGAAAGAACCATTTTTTTTTCCTGTGTAGGGCGGCGAGATCTTAGAGGGGTGAAATGTGAGAGTGTGGAAGAAGCTGTAATCTGTGGTATATCAGTGTGTGGGTAAATGGGGGAGGGGGTTAAGGGGTAGGGGATCTGGAGGGGTGATAGGGAGTGCTGAGGAGTAGGGAAAGTAGAGGGGAGAGGGGTGTGTGTTGAGGAGTAGGGGGTAAAGAAAGAGGGGGATACTGTGGAGTAGTAGGGTTAGAGGGGTGAGAGGGAGGGATGCCGAGGAGTAGTGAGGGAAGAAGGGAGAGGGAGGATGAGGCGCTGAGGAGTAGCTGGGGTAGAGGGGAAAGGCTGGGGTGTTGAGGAGTAATGGAGTTAGAGGTGTAAGGGGTAGTGGGGGTAGAGGGTAGACGGGGTATGGCGGTGGAGCAGTAAAAACAATGGGTGATAGGACGGGGCGTGTGGGGCCTGATAGCCAAACACATCGCCATCCATACCCCTACCCCTGGCCTCGGCTTCTGCTTGATCTGGGTATTGTGTGTCTTACCTCCCCTCTTAACTTCTCTCTCTTTCCGTTCGTTTAATTCTGTTTACTTTTTCTCCTTTTGTTTTCTCTACTCTTCTCTGTTCCCCCCACCTTCTCTCTCTCTCTCTCTCTCTCTCTCTCTCTCTCTCTCTCTCTCTCTCTCTCTCAACCATTTACCTCGATGATGTCATTCTTAGTTAATTTAGGCTACCCTTTGACCTTTTTCTTCAGCCAAGGAGAGACTATATCCTCTGAAATGGTTAGGAAATCTCTTCATCTTGACTCGACATAGACAGGGGGAAGATCAGGTCAGAGCGATCCTGCATGAGGTAATAAAACTGTCTGTTGGAACTAAATGAAAAATAATAATGACAAAGTACTTAGAGGAGATCAGTCGAAATTTCTTACTAGTCTCAGAGAAGCTGACTTTTTAAATAGGAATGGCTGGTTTCATATTTATTCCAGGCATTCTAATTTGGAGGGACTTTTCGTTGTGCAGGGGATGGAAGTTATCTCCTTAATCACATCACCACAAGGGGTCTGCAAAACTGAATGAAGCACCGTGGAAGCAGAAAGAGTAATACAGAAAATATGTCACTGTACAGTAATTAGCTTGAATATATAACCCCTTGACTGCTAGGATTTCTTTCAGCTAGGTACGATAATTGATAAGCTTGTGAATGAAATACTTGAATGCGTTCGTAGCTGCCAGGAGTTGACTGAGATGGTTTTTAACTCTTTGACTTCTAAAATCATCTCCGACATTGGGCCGTAAGCCTCTCTCGTGGCACGAAATTTATGCCTTGTGTGTCATAAAGAAGGTCAGTGTATTTGTTTCCATTGTCACTGAGTAATATGAAACTCGTAAATTGACTCGGTAATTATCTCAGGACGTCAAACGCCCTTCTTCAATAAGGCACTGGTACTCTCTGATAAAGTGCCTGATGGACTGATGAACTCTGAAATGTGCGTGGGTTAGAACTTCAGAAGGTGACTTGAGGCTTTTCAGTCATGTAACACCATCAACGGTAGTAGGCCGATCATACACCCTAAATAAAAAGATGTACAGGTCTGCGCCAGCCTAGCCTCAGACCCTTACGCATCGAAAGGCTAGTATGAGAGTGATTTTTACCATTATTACTCCTTAATGTGATATAATTCGCTGACAAGAGTCGTGGAAATTTTAAATAATGTAGAAAAGTCACTTGGGTTACTAATTACTGGAAGAGGAAGTCAGGTCCACAAATGATTACGGGGATTCGGACGAGGACCCCCCACACTGTGTCTCTGAAGAGGGGGACAGGGTGGGGGTAGGGAGGAGAGGGAGGATGGACAAGAGGTAGGGTGGTGGATAATGTGTGTGTGTGTGTGTGTGTGTGTGTGTGTGTGTGTGTGTGTGTGTGTGTGTGTGTGTGTGTGTGTGTGTGTGTGTGTGTGTGTGTGTGTGTGTGTGTGTGTGTGTGTGTGTGTGTGATAGAGAGAGAGAGAGAGGGTTGGAGAGTAGATAAGACGAACAGTGATGTGAGGGAGAGTGATGGTGAAAGGAAAAGAAAGAGAGAAATGGGATTAAGAGTTGAAGATCGAGGAGACAAAGGAGAGAAGGAGTAGATCTGGTGAGAAAACAGAGAGAGGAGTGATAAGGAGGGGAAGGATAGCGAGGACAGAAAAGGGGGGAGACAGGAGGGGGGGAGGAAGGGATAGAGAAGCGAGACTGACATAGTTAAATCCTAAGTGACAAGGGAAAGAAAAGTTGGGTAAGATGAAAATTGAGAGATATAGAGAAAAATGACACGGAAGGACACAGTAAAAATGGAGGATGGTTTACATGAAACTAATGAGAGCAAGAAAGTAGAAGGAAACCAGGAGAAAAGAAGAATGAGGATAAGGAAGAAAAATGGAGAGAAGAAAAGGAAAGGAGAGGAAGAAATAGTGAAAGGCAGGATAGGGAGGAAGTGTGGAGAAGGATAGGGATAGAGAGAGAAAATATCAGCGAAAAGAGGAGGATTGGTGGAGTTTATGGGATGAATGACGACAACTAAGAGATGTTTGCTGTGTAAAGTGGAGAGAGAGAGAGAGAGAGAGAGAGAATAACCGAGAGTTAACTGCATAATGAATAAGAAGCATGGGAAAAGTGAATGAAAAGGAATGGAAGTAGAGAAGAAGAGAAGAGTTGGGTAGTGAAAGATTGGAGAGCAGAGTTTGGTGGTCGTGACTGGGAGCTCGTGCTGAAGTGAGAAAGTGGAGTAAGAAAAAAGATGTCGAGTGATGGGGCTGGAAGAGTGAAGGAAAGTGGAGTGTTTGGTGGAGTGGGAGGAGTAGAGGGTAACGTGAATGAGAAAAAGGAAGGAGAGTGGAGTGCATGTGATGAAGTCAGAAGGAACACAGAAACTGGAAGATGAGAAGCAGCAACGAGAGTGAGAACGGGTGCAAAGCGTGATGGAAATTTAACAAGAATAAGTATAGCATGCAGTGGAGAAACTATGAACCTGAATGGCAAACGTGTGATGAAATGTGAGACTGTGAAGGAAGCGTGTAGTGGGGGACGCAGAAGGAGTACAGAGGTAGGTGAAGTTTGGCGATAGACTGAAAAACGTGGAAAGTAGAGTGCATATTGAAGAGGACGTGGTGGTGGAATTAGAAACTGTGGAGAGTGTGGGCGAAGGATAGATAAAGAGGGAGCGTGTTTGTGGAGTAAAAAAAAAAAAGTGGAGTGTAGTGGAGAAAGATAGATGAGTGAGTGGAAGGAGTGAGTGGTGGAACGCGAGAGTGGCGATTATATTGGAAGAGAGGGACCTGAATTTCTCTCTCTCTTTCTCTCTCTCTCTCTCTCTCTCTCTCTCTCTCTCACCCGGCACCTTATCGTCCCCCACATCACGTAAAGGGAGTGCTTACGAGAGGCCTTTGTCGCCCCGGGAATGTTGTGTTCATAAATATTCGGCCCGTCTCATGCCAGCTCCGTATATTTACTTTATTTACCTTTTCTTTCTGCTTACTGGGATTTAGTGATTATTTTAACTTTAATCTAATCTTTTACTTTAAATCCCTTCATTACAAGAGCATTCCACTGAGCTTAATAAAAAATTTTTGTCTGATGGTAGCGAGAATAGGGTAAAGGAAGCGTCATGACTCTCTCTCTCTCTCTCTCTGTCTCTCTCTCTCTCTCTCTCTCTCTCTCTCTCTCTCTGTCTCTCTCTCCTCAGCTGAATAAAATCGTCTAGCGGTGGAAAATATAAAATGAAGTAGTCATTGATCTGATAAATAATACTGTCCTAAACTTCTTCACTATGACGGTCTCTACAAATCTGAATAAAATCGTCTGGTGGGAGCAAGAGTATAATAATGAAAGGAAAGTCACTGTAGTTTAAAAGAAAATTAAGGCTGTTTCTATCCCTTCACTACGAGAGATTTCTGAACGTTATATCAAAATGAGTGATTGGATCCATTTTTTAACTCCCAATAATTAAGAAGCTTCGACCACTACAACAGTTATTATTATTATTATTATTATTATTATTATTATTATTATTATTATTATCATCATCATCATCATCATCATCATCATCATCATCATCATCATCATCATCATCATCATCATCAATCATCATTATTATTTGCTACTCAGGCCAATATTGTCATTGCAGTTATTCTGATACTCAGCTGATTTAAACACCATTAAAGGCAATTCTAACCCTTCGATTTCTAGGATTTTAATAATGTGAGCAAAATCCCTCCATCACCACTACTACCACCACCACCACCACCACCATCACCGCCACACCACTATAGCCACCATCACTCCACCACAGCCACTACCATACCATCACAACCACCACCACCTCCACAGCCAGGGCCACAGGTTGCCACATTGCCCACCTGTCGACTGATAATTAGGCAGGTATGCAACACAGGCAGGTGGTGTTCAGCCTTCACTGCAACACCACCACTCCCTCTTCTCTTACCTTATCTCTAAATCTGTTTTTTCTTATTGTCTTCTTATAACGTTTTCAAATTGTCACGTAATCTCTCTCCTCCTCTCTTATCTTCACATCTATCTCCATACTACGGAGAGACCATACTGCACATGCACAGTTTCTTTCTTCTTCTTTCTTCCAAACTCTTTTCATTTTGGCTCAATTCCTTCTTAACCAGTCCACTTCAAAACTGGTACAACTGTTCCCTGGGCAAATACCCCCGGACGCCATCCTCTTGTGTTGGATCCATACATTTTAAGAGGTTTTACTAAGGGTCTAAGGCCAAATTGTTTAAGCACACATGGTGAATGAAATGAGGCAACATGAGTTCGTAGAGTTCACCATCTTTTTCGAGGAGGGGTGTATTGTAGCTGTGTTGAGACCGTACTGCACTTCGATGGGAATGTTGGCAATCTCTATCTTTCTTACTGCATTTCTTAACGCTTTCCATTTTGACCTACCACCCAACAAACTAGGGTTCATTGGTTGGCTGATCTCTCTAAATTGCAGAGACGTAGGGGTTGTACTATAAGTGGATTTGGAGATTTTGTTAAACCTGCCCCTCAGTAATAATAATTCATAGAGTTTATTACATCTTAGTATCCTTTTTATATTTTGGTGAAGCAAATAACACCGATATGAATAACAGGCAGAAGAATGATTAGATGTAATATTCAAAATAAGTCACTAAGGAATAAGTTTTACGATGCCAAAACTTTGACTTTAGTAAAATTATATAAACAAAATAAAAACCAATGTTAGGGAGTAAAATAAAGAATAAATCGCTAAGGATGTGGTGTTACGAAGCCTCCCATGCCACTCTCATTGCTGCCCAGGGTTCGAAACACGTGCCAGCTTTGTCGGGGAGGGAAGGTTTAAGGCGCAGTGCTAAGTAACTGATGTTTACATATCGGCTGGGCTTAATTATGTGAACAAGTATAAACACTAGGAGAAAGAAAATCTCTCTCTCTCTCTCTCTCTCTCTCTCTCTCTCTCTCTCTCTCTCTCTCTCTCTCTCTCTCTCTCTCTCTCTCTCTCTCTCTCTCTCTCTCTCTCTCTCTCTCTCTCTCTTTTCTCACACAACACCAGCCTCTTTTTACATTTACATTTCCCTTATCACTGCCCCATTTCCCTTCCCCATCTCCACTCCAGCCACCATCACTATCTAGATTCAACCCATAAAACTGCCCATCACCCCCATCAACACTGTCACATTATGGCCATAGCCTCTACCCTCACCTCATTGTCACTTCTTTTACCTCCTCATTTCCACTCTAGCCAGCATCATTATCTACACCATTACCATAAAACTCACCATTATCATCTACATCTTATTTTATAGTTATACCATTTCACCTTATGCGATTTCCATGTGCTAATGCCTTCACTTCGTCTAACCTTCTTTACTCTTAATCCTTTTCCCTCTTCCTTCATTACCTCATTACTGTCATCACCACTTTTGCATCCTACCAACGTCATCACTAATTCTTAATAACCCATATCATTAGATCGTAACCATCTGTTCAAGTTATCGACATTAGTATCACCGTAAACTTTTCAAAACAATAATGACATGATGTCAGATATAATTATTTATTTCGCTCTGGCGATGTATATCACAGTATGAGAGATAAACACACCCTCCATTACTCCTTGAACATGGTGATATCTGTTTATTTTATTCTTGTTATAGGCAGGCTGTTATGCAGAGTCTACATTTTTACCAGCTATTCAAATTATTCTCATTATCACTGCATCATTCCACCTCCATCATTCCTTCCTTCACTTATCAGTTTTTCGTCTCTTCTCTCTCTTTCATTTTTCGTATCCCTTTCCCTCACTCCGTTAATGCCATCGTTACACAATCTTTTCTCCTGTTTGGTTAATTATACCTCTCAACTGTTCCAGCCATGCATCTGTTCATACCTCTTAATCCCTATTTGTGCATCCCTCCTATTCACCCATTTCTCTCTTTTCTCTTCCCCCCTTCCCTTCTCCATTTCATCCGTATCCCTCTGCAGCCACTCCTCTAAAAATATCCTATTTACTCCCCCTCTCTCTATCACTTCTACCACCTCTTAACACCCCATCCCCTTCCTCATTCTCCTTCCATCTCTCTCAACCATCATCATTTTTCTCTTTCTGCATTCACTGTCTCCATCACATTCTCCTTTCCCTGTTTCCCTCACTCTTCCTTTCCTCCCTACCCTGTGTTCGTCCACTGCCTTTCTCTTTCTTTCCTTAACATTTACTCTTCTTTCCCCATTCTTCATCCATCTTCCCTAACCACTCTGCTCCCCATTTCTCTCCCTTATATTCACCGTATCCATCACCATCTCTTCCATCTCCCTGCCACAATGACCCCCTTTACTTCCTCCATTTCCTGTTAAAACCTTCTCTCTCCTCCATTTCCTGTCATCTTTATCCTTCTCACTGCTTCACTGTCTGTTACTCTCCGTTCCTTCCCTCCCTAAGATTCCATTCACTATCTCTCCCTGTCTCTCCTTAACATTTCTCCCATCCTGTCCCATTCTTCCAACTTCCCGAACCATTCCTCTTAGCATTTCTCTACTCCATATTCGCTCTCTTTGTCAGTCTATCTCTGTCACCCCCAAACTCCCTTCCTTCCATCCCTCCATCTCCCTTTGCTATGGTATCTCCTCTCCCTTATCTCTTTCTGTTTCCCTTTGCCATCCCTCTTATCACTTCTCTTCCCTACATTCATAGCCTACATCACTCTCCCTTCCTTTCCCCTCCCTCCTTCATTTCATTTTTTCATCTCCCTTTTACACGTCCTTTCTTTTCTCGAATATCCTGCCATCTCCTATACTTATACTTCTTACTATTTCTCTTCCTACATTCACAGTCTTATCATCTTTTCTTCCTACCTCCTCCCTCCTTGATCTTCCCTTCTCATCTCCTCTAAGTACCTATTATTCTCTCCTCTCTCCATTCTCTTCTCATCTCTCTTATCATTTCACTCTGTCAGCATTCTTTTTCCAGCATTCATTCTCCTCATCACTCTCTCTTCTTCCCTTTCCCTCCCCATCTCCCTTTAAAGTGCTTTATCCACATTTATTCCTCTTCCATTTCCGCCATCAGTCATCCCTTCATCACCTGTCTTCCCTTTATCCACTTAAAATCGTCATCACCTTCTCATTTTTCTTCCCTATTCGCCCCTTTCACCTATCCCATTTCTCTCACACCCATCATAGCAGCCCCCGAATGAGACACCAGTAAGATGTCATTATAAACGGTGGGTATAGCGCCCAAACAATGAAAAGAAAAGGTGTGTTGCTCGTTAGAGGGCTAATTAGCTTCAAGGAAAGGAGTGTTAAGTATACATGATCAGAGTTGCAAACATGAGACAATATAACAAACCATTCTTTCTATCTCACTTCTTCCAGTTTACCCATTCCTCTCTCCTCCTCCCTTATCACTCCATCATTACTTTCTTCATCCTCCTAGTTTCCTTTTCTTTCCTTATCCCTCCTTCCCCTCATCCTCATTCTATTTCCATCTCCTCCTCACCCCTCCTTATTACCTCATCATCCCTTCCCGGCCACTAGTTCCTTCCCTTTTTGTTTACACTATATGCTCTATCTTTCTGTCTCCCTTATCCCGTTTTACCTAACCCTCCTTCATACCTCCCCATCACTCCCACATTTCTATCCCTCCTCGTTTCATATCCTTAATCCTCCTGGTCTTACATTCCTCCCCATCTCGTCATCTCCTCCCCATTACTCCTTCATCCTTCCCCATCACCTAATCCCGTCTTCCACCTTCTCAGCCTCCCTTACATTTCCAATCTCATTCCCTCGTCTCACTCTGCCCACTCTCCTGTCATACCTTCACCTTCCTCCTCAACACCCTATCCTCTTCTCCCTTATACTCCTCCGTCACCCCTTCCCATATCCCCTCAGTCATCCACCCACTCTTCTCGCTTACACTTCCCATTGTTCTGTCTCCCTTCTTTCAGTCTACCCATTGCTCCCCTTTCTCCCATCTCACCCACTTCCCTCGTATTCCTCCTCCCTTCGCTGTCATCTTTCCCCACCTCCTCCCCCACATTATTTAATCTCCCTCACACTCCTCCTTCCGTCTCTTTCCCAATTTACCCATTGCTCCGTCATCCCTACCTATCAACCCCATTCCTACCTTCTGCCACCCCATCCACCCCTTCCAGGTGATCCTTTTGCACCCATCACAGTTTCACTCCCCTTTTTATTTTATTTCTCCTCTCTACATTCCTCCCCATCATTCCCTCATCTTTCTTCCTCTTCACCCCATCTTTTTTCCAACTCTCCCTGACAGTCTATCAATCTTCCTCTTCCCACTTCATCCACTTCCTAGTCATACCTTCTCCATCTCCCCACTCTCTTCTCCCTTCCATCCTCCCATCTCCCATCCACCCTCCTATTCCTCGTATCTCCCGTTCCTCCTCCTACCCCCAGTTCCCTTTTCTCCCCTTCCTCCCCCTCTCCCCCCCCCTCAATCTGCCCATCGCCTAGGGACCTCCCACGTAAGATATGGTGTGGTGGAACAGGTTAGGGGGCGCGGGGAAGATACGCCGGGTGGTAGGTGAGATAGGGAACAAATTGTCGGAACTTAAAGGTGTCGGGGTGGGCCGCTTCACACCCATGATAGTCACCAAGCCAGCGGACACTCTCTCTCTCTCTCTCTCTCTCTCTCTCTCTCTCTCTCTCTCTCTCTCTCTCTCTCATCATCATCATCATCATCATCATCATCGTCATCACCCCAACCTTTGTCCCGAAGCACAGGTGTGTAAGGGCGATTCCAGAAAGCAAGAAAAGAGATTAACAAAAAAGAGTGCAAACTAGAAACAGAATATCCATTGAAATGACCCACACACTCACCTTTCAGGCCCTTGGAATCCTGACATCACCGCACAGACATCACCTTCTTTCCCATGTGTGTCTGTTTGCACGTCTTTCCTTTCTTAAACCAGTCTGACGCATGTTAATTTTATCTCTGCTACCTCCAGACGATTTTAGTCAACTGAGGGAAGACGTCTTGTAGTGAAGGGGTTCATGGAAGCTATATTTGACCTCTCAAGCTTGCCAACCTCTTACAGCTGAACAAAATCGTCCGGAGATAGCAAGAAAAAGATTAACCAAAACAAAAACAAAAGTCAACTGTGCGAAGCGGTTAAGTTTTGTCTCTCCCTCAGTCTGATCATTTTTGCTGCATGTTTGTATATAATTAGATCCTTTAAGAGGGGTTTGGATACGGTTCTTTGTGTCTATAAGTACCATACAATTTTATCCTACCTTCCCCAGATGTTATTTTGAGGCCGAGGCAAACGCTTTTAACCCTTTCATCCACGTACATATATATAAATTTTTGTTTCTTCCATCGATTTTATTTTTCATGTGAGAGAGAGAGAGAGAGAGAAATAGGTTATCGGACTGAAGAGGTTAGGACTCTCTCTAGGCTGAATAAAATCGTCTGGTGTTAGCTAGAATAGATGGTCTAGGGGAGACTGGTGCCCCAAGAAGGGTTTATCGAGGTAACATAGGTGCTGCATGTCTATCTGTATTTTCACCTTTTATCTGTCTGTGCGTCGTCTGTCTGTCTGTCTGTCTGTCTGTTCTCTCTCTCTCTCTCTCTCTCTCTCTCTCTCTCTCTCTCTCTCTCTCTCTCTCTCTCTCTCTCTCTCTCTCTCTCTCTCTCTCTCTCTCTCTCTCTCTCTCTCTCTCTCTCTCTCTCTCTCTCTCTCTGTATATCCATTAACCACTCGTTATTTCTCCAAAAGTTAAAGATAAGGTAAGGTAATACGAAAGAGAGAGAGAGAGAGAGAGAGAGAGAGAGAGAGAGAGTTAGGATCAATAGAGAGGGGGAGGAGGAGGGTGAACTGTGTGAGGAAGAAGGGAAAGATGAGGGAGGAGTGAAGGAGCAGTGATGGAGGAGTGAGGAAGGGGGACGGGGGGTAAGGGAGGGAGACGGGGGGGGTAAGGAAGGGGGACGGAGGGGTGAGGGAGCAGTGATGGAGTGGGGGAGCAGTGACTAAGCAGAGAAGGAGTGATGGGGCAGTGATGGAGACGTGAGAGGGCAGTGATGGAGACGTGAGAGGGCAGTGATGTAGACGTGAGAGGGCAGTGATCAAGGGGTGAGGGAGCAGTGATGGAGGGGTGAGGGAGCAGTGATGGAGGGGTGAGGGAGCAGTGATGGAGGGGTGAGGAAGCAGTGATGGAGGGGTGAGGGAGCAGTGATGGAGGGGTGAGGAAGTAGTGTTGGAGGGATGAGGGAGCAGTGATGGAGGGGGGAGGGAGCAGTGATGGAGGAGGGGTGGAGGGCGGCTGTCTGGTGCAGAGAGGTTACATCGCGGTATAAATATGCTGTTTGTACGAGACCCCAGTCGGTTCTCTTTGCGCTCTCTCTCTCTCTCTCTCTCTCTCTCTCTCTCTCTCTCTCTCTCTTGTTTATCTTTAATTTTTCTCCTTGCGCTTGATTATCTTCGTTGTCGTCTCTTCATTTTTATCGTTCACTTCTTACTTATTCTCTCTTCCTCCCCTTCTTCCCTTCATTAACAGTGTCTTTCAAACCTTATAAATTCCCCAAAGAATACAGACTACCTAAGTTACAGTAGAAGCAATCAGATCGTTTGATATGAAACTGGTTAGGATTTGCCAACTTTTCTCGTACCCTAGGTTTGTCTTGAACACTGATAAAACACAGAGTAGGGAATTCTCAGGGAAATGTTTGAATAGAATAAAAAGGACAATAAACTTAAGAGAAGAGAATAAATATAAAAGTGGACGAGAAAAAATAGAATAAAGAGGAGAATAAACATAAGAAAAGTAAGAGGGCAAATGTAAGGGTAAAGGTGAACGCGGTTATCAGAGGCAAACAAAAATAATTATGACACCAATGAGAGTGTTGCTGAAAAGTCTTATACCTAAATTCCGCACCGTCCAGTAATGAGTAAAAGCTAGTGAGATCTTGCTAAATAATTCATCATTCGTGGTTTCTATTTTAGCTTCATTTGTCTCGAAAACTCACATGGGTAAAGGAAATATTGATCACGATTGTACAGACACTACTCTATGTGGCGTTGAGGATTTCGTAACGCCTCTTCCTTGGTGATTTATTCTGGATATTATGCCTCAGTGTCCTCTTGAGTGTTATGGATGGAAACTGTGCCGATAATAAGAACGATTTAAAAATAAAAACATACAAGAAAATGTTAAGGAGTAATATGCAAAATTCATCGTTGAAGAAGTAGTAATTCGATCCTTCTATACCGCCTAAAATACTACATGACAAGGACACTTGGACACCATACAGCACCATCGTACACCCCCATATGCCAGCACCATTATCCATCATAGTTCGATATGCCATTAGCCTACCTGTCCCTACCATGACTTAGCACCATCACCTTAGCTCCACTATCTCCCCACCATTACTCTCATGCCCCACCATTTCTGTCACAGCCCACCATTTTTTTCACACACCATTATTTTTCCCGTAAACCATTTTTTTTTTTCTGGCACCACCATAGTAAACATCAACTAATACTCCCATAACATTACCCTCACATAGATCTAATATTTTCCCATGCTATTCCCATCTCTCATATCACCATCCCACAACACTTCACACATCCTAAGCACATTAAGATCATCACAGCCACAACATTTTCTTATTCCATTACATTTATACATCACCATACAGCATTGCCTCATACTTCCATATCACATTACTATAACTGCAGTTTTCCCAGTCGTCCTCTTATCACTAACCATACCACTTCACATGGCACTTCTATAGCACGTTCACTTTCAATAACCTCAACCCCCGTATTATCACCATAGCGCACACACACACACACACACACACACACACACACACACACACACACACACACACACACACACACACACACACACACACCATACCACATCAACTCACACTTCCATAACATCACCATCACCTTAATCTCAACACCATCCCCTACCATCATCATAACTCATCCCACCACCATACCACCACCATACCACTTCCCCTCCCACTTCCCATTAAACATTTCCATCACCTTAACCTCAACAATTTCCCGTGTCATCACATTTCACACACCACCATACAACGTCACCTCGCACTCCCATAGTACGTTACCATCACCATAACTCCAACACATCCCGTCTCACCACCATGACACCACACATCACCATAAGGAGGGCGGCGTTAGGTAGTTCGAGAAGTAATCTGGTGTCTAAAAGAACGCGAGTTTAATCTCAGGCTGGAAGAGGGAAGAGTCTGACGATCTGAATTTCGTTAATGCAGATTCTACTGATCTTACACAAAACCCGCCATGTCATTAAGGCACCCATTGTGAAAACACGACACACGTCCTGAATGAAACACCCCTAGCATATATGTACAAAAACGACGGTGTGTATTATCCCTGAAGATGTGGCAGTGAAGGTGTGGCACATATGAGAATTCTTTGGTCCCGGGGAAAGGACTATCATGTCTACGAGTATATCCAGAGTCGGGCAAATGAAAAAATTTATATATACCATTTCACTGCTGCCATGAAATATTTTTTTTTCTGCACATTCAAAGCTGCGGTGGTACAATATTCGCACACACACACACACACACACACACACACACACACACACACCTATACAGAATACCTGTACATTAACCCTTTCACTGCCAGGGGTCTTTCCTAAACTAAATAAGGGGTTTTCTCGAGAATAAGATTATATTATAGTTTGTCAACAAACTGAAGTGGTTAATGAAGACTTTTTCTTCTGTCCTATGGAGAGAGAGAGAGAGAGAGAGAGAGAGAGAGTACACGCCCACAGACTTATAAGAACACATAATGGCGTCCGCACCCACATCACTCTCACAACAAACGCGCATCAGGGGTATAGAATCCTGTACAGTAAGGGTTCGAACACATAACGAGCTATCAGGCCGACCCGTGTTTAGGTTCATTTTGCCAGAGAACCGTGTATTCGTTGTCCAGTGATCGTGGTGGTAAGAAACTATGAACTCTATGCAAGATGTGGCAGTGTGTGATGTGGTAGAGTGTGGTGAGTGTTAGGTACGGCAGTGTGGTGAGTGCGAGGTGTGGTGGTGTGATGCGTGTGAGAGATGTGGCCAGTTTGAAGTTATCCAGTGTGTGATGTGGTAGGAAGCAGTGTGTGATGTGGCAGGAGGCAGTGTGTGATGTGGTAGGATGTGGTGTGTGTGTGTGTGTGTGTGTGTGTGTGTGTGTGTGTGTGTGTACAGCAGTTGTCTCTGTATCCCAACCAACACACTTGAACCACTGTATCTCTTTATTACCGACCAACTAACATTCCTACGATAAATTTAATAGCACGTGGCACCAACACACGTCACAACAACACCATCATGGGACCACTGTGCGAGGATAAACACCTGTAAATGTTTATAAATGAAGACGGTAGTGGTCGCTCTAGCCATACATACCTACCTAAACCTCTGCAGCTCTTTATTGGCCCTAGTAACCTACAATATGATGACCGTAGCACCACCACACAAGCCACTGTAGCACCATCATAACACCAGCACACCACCACGCCTCCACCATAACACCAACACCGACCAGACTTCACCACCACCATTATCGCCTCTCGACAATGCGACACGAACAGCAGGGGGCGCGGTGGCCTCCCCAGGGGTCCTTGCCCCCCCTCACGCCTTCCCTCCTGCCTCTTCCTCCTCTCTCCCTTCCTCCCTCCAGCCCTGCTGTCTTCCTTATTCCTGCCCTTCCTCTCCCTCCCTGAAATACTCCCCCTCTTCTTCACTTACATTCCTTCCCCTCGCCTTGAAACTTACGTGAGGTCTCTCTCTCTCTCTCTCTCTCTCTCTCTCTCTCTCTCTCTCTCTCTCTCTCTCTCTCCTCAAAATTACCACAAAAATAATTCTTCTCCAGCACCAGGCGACTCCCACCACCATCCCCTCTACAACACACATAACCCACCCAAACATATAAACTCATGAACACACCTGAACACATCCCAACCCACACGCACGCCATCCTAGCACGTAAACCAGCGATCTAGCACGGCCATGAAAGCACGATTTAGTACGTACCAAGCTTATAAGAGAAAAAGTTCAGAGCAGTCAAAAATGTAGGGTCGGTGTCACTTCTTGTTTAGTCTGGTGGTTAAAGTAATGAAGTTAGGGGGATGAAGATGGTGATATTATTATTATTATTATTATTATTATTATTATCCTCATCATCACTATTTTCACTATTTTCACTATTACTATTATTATTGTTTAAGTTGGTGGACGGATTTGGGGAGAGAAAGAAAGGATACCATTTTGAAAACAAGCAGTCAAATGTTAAGGTCACAGAGCGAGGTCAGAAGTTTGGTCTTATAACTCAATCTGGTTAAAGTCGATTCAGATCAAAATTAATGGAATGACTATAAGACTGAGCCAGAGGTGAAGATATTAGGTTTCGAGAACAGTAGGTCAAAGGTCAGGGTCACAAAGCAAGGCCACTTCAGACAGTTTTGATCTGTTTTGGACCAGATTTGGTGGTAGGTTAAGGGTCAGACAAACTTAACTAATCCTATTGTGAGGACAGTCGGTTGAAGTTCAAGGTGACAGAGCAAAGTCAAAAACTCGTCCATTTAAGCAAGTTTGAGGGTGCGGATGTTACACACACACACACACACACACACACACACACACACACACACACACACACACACACACACACACACACACACACACACACACACACACACACACACAAGAATAGCCATCCAAATAACAGAGTGCACATACAGGCTCAGATACGCCAACTTCAAGGCCAGACACGCTTACATACGCCCAAGCATTCCCAAACCCGCCCACACAAGCACACAAACACACACGCTCACACATTCCACGGAGACGCACAGACAGACAGAGAGGGTGACAGCATGCGACGTTTGGGTCATGCTGGGGGATGATAATGATCTTCTGGCATAATGACCACGGACAATGAGGGGTGTGGAGGGGACGGTGTCACGAGGAGAGAGAGAGAGAGAGAGAGAGAGAGGAGGGAAGCAGACTGATAGAGTGGGAAAAAATATCCAATAACAGACCTTTTGGGGAGGGCGAGTAGGGTAGGGGAAAAGAACAAAAGCGATCGATGGAAGATAGGAAAGTCAACGGCAACAGACCTATTGGGGTAGAGAGAGAGAGAGAGAGAGAGAGAGAGAGAGAGAAATGAAGAGAAAAAAAAAAGAATGGAAGATGAAGAAGACTAAGCGCTAGAAGAGGGAGGGAAGGAGTGGTCGAAGGAAGAAAGATGAGAAAGAGTAATGATGGGGTAGAGAGGAATATGGAGATAAAAGAGAATGTAAGGAAGAGTCTGGGATTGGGGGAAGGGAGAGGGTGGGGAGGAGCAATAGAAATGTAGAAGGAAATAAAAGGAAATTAAGGGAGGGGCAATGGGGAGGAGAACTGAAGGAGGGATAGAGAGGAAGGGGAGGGAAGAGGGGAATGAAATTTTGAAAGAATGAGGAAGGGAGTGAAAGGAGAAGGGTTAAATAAGGAGATGAAATGGGAAGAGAGAAAAACTGGGAGAAATCAGATCTGGTGGAGAAAGGCTAATGAAACAAAAAAAAAAGAAAAAGAAAAAATGGGAGTAAATTAAAACATCACATACAACGATGCTGGTATGATATAGCATGGTGGTATGGGAGAGCTATGGTGCTTCCTATAGTGACTTTAGTATTGCGTGGTAGTATTAGAGGATTTGCGGCGCTTTATGTGACGATGCTGGTATGGTATGGTATGGCAATTTGGAAGAGGTATGGTGCTTCTTATGGCGAATATGGTATGGAATGGTACCCTGTGTTGCTATAAATGTTGAAAGTTATGGTAGTATAGGATGACTGTGGTTGTTCTATTGGCAACGCGGTATATGATATGGTATTAGGGCTAAGGAGCATGGTATGACGCCCCTAATAAGGCATGCTATGGTATGATTATGGTATGACGATATGGGAAAACTAAGGCACTTCTCATGACACCGATATGATGCGGTAACACAGGATGATGAACTCTTTATTAACGACATGGTTCTGGTATGGCGGGATGTATGTAGCGGACCATGATCTTTACTTATCCACCTCAGCACAAGGCCGCATTTCCGTAGTTTATTCGTGCAACTACCAGGCGATTTTATTCATCAACGGAGAGTCCTGGGTGGTAAAAAGCTAACGTCTTGTATGTTTATTATATCTACCACCAGACGCTTTCACTCAACTTTGAAGAGATTTTTCGGATTACAGAATTACTCACATTCAACATTAGCCCCTGCAGTACTAGATATTTGTTCTAGCTTGGGAAGAATGGTCTGGGGATAGGACACACACACACACACACACACACACACACACACACACACACACACACACACACACACACACTCATCTGATTGTCGAAGTTAATGAAAGCCACAGGTACTCGTGTTCCCCCCCTCCTCCCCGTCCCAAAAACCCCTCGCTCTTAATAAAATCGTCTGGTGATAGGAAAAGTAAGATACAAAAAAATACGTCCTCTGGCTGAAGGGACTAATTACGAGTACCCAGCCTTGTAAACAGACCCGGACGATCAGGTAGCAGTAAATCACACACCCTAATCGTCCTTTACATCACAGGGCCTAATCGTCCTTTTAATCCCTAAGTCGTAACAGCAAAGGCTCGTTTCGTCTCTCTGTGACTAATTGGAACGTTGGGATGGGCCACAGGGGCGTTTATCTCGGTGTTTTAGCGTATAATTATCGCCCATAAGTGATTATTTATGCAAGGGGGAGGGTCTGATTTTGTGAGATAAAGGTTCGGTCTGGAATAATTGGTCGTGGAGAAGCGATGTTGGTTGGTGCAATTACTTAACTTCTTCAATATCAGATCTTTTTGCGTTTTATTTTACCTATCGCGTTACAGATACTAGATTTTTTTGGCCTATCGTGTTATAATATTAGCCCTTTTGTGTTTTATTTTACTTATCGTGTTACAAATACTCGATCTTTTTGTGTTTTATTTTACCTATCGTGTTAGAAATACTAGATCTTTTGTGTTTTATTACCTATAGTGTTATTGATGCTACATGTTTTGTGTTTTATCCCGTGTGTTACAAATACTATATCTGTTTGTGTTATATTTTACCTACCGTGTTACAAATACTAGACCATTTGTATTTTACTTTCCTTATCGTGTTACATATACTAGACCTTTTGTGTTATACTTTATCAATCGTGTTATGGTTCTATCACTTCTTTAATACGTTAAAAACCTTTCGTCTTTCATTCTATCATGCTATGGTTCTTGTCGTCTTAGGAGGGGTCCCTTTCATTGAAATTATTATAAACTCCATTAATCTCTTCAGCAGAATATCGTCTTTTGTTTACCTCTTCACATCAGACCATTAACCCTCTCAGTCTGATTTTTTTTTTTTTTACTTTATTCTCGTTGCTTACAGACGATTTTATTCAGCTTGGAGGAGGCTTTTGGAACTGATGGGGTTAGGTACAGCCTTCATTAACCTTTTCACTGCTAGAGAGCCATCTTAAGCTGCATAAAAATCGTCCGTTGGTTATATAAGTGAAATGAAAAATAAAACATCTGATTCAAAGATCTAATTTCTGCTTACTGTATGAGAACCCTTCGTACTGAAAGAATTAGCAAAGTTATATGACATAGATGGGAATTATAAGTACTATACACTTTTTACTCTAACGTGGCCTAGATTTTCGTCCTCTTGCAGCTTATATCACGTAGCTCAGTTGCAGACAAAATTATGCTACTGCTCTACATCCTTTCGATAGCACTTTATCATGACTAGCACCATATTCGAGTGTAAATCCATGTGAAAACTCAGCATTGAACATGGAGTGGTGGCAATTCGAAGCCATGTTGGAGAAAAAACAGCACAGTAGGCCAATTGGTGTGTAGTAAGGTTATGTGCTGAGGTAACAATAGTCCGTTTAATCGTACCTGATGAAGATATGAGTCCCCTTTTGGCCAATCACCTGTTACCTAATGGCAGGATAAGATAATACCACATTCATTTATCATTTCCCTAACATTTCCCCATAACTGTATGCTACTTACTCAAAACTGTCCTAAAACTGACATCCCTCCATCTTAAATGCTGAGCTGCAGTAATAGATTAACACCAGAATATGATGCTAGTCACGAAGAAGTGCAGTGGAAAGGAGGAATGGATGTAGAGCCATAGTATTGTCTTTTTCTGCCACTGAGCTACGTGAAATAAGCTGCTAAAAGACCAAAATCTAGGCCAAGTTAAGGAGAAAAGAGTGTAGAAACGTGTCTTATGGCCTGTCTCCTACAAGTCAGCATGAGATGGGGAGAGGTAGGGTTTTTAATTTTTATATATTTTTATCAGGTGTGAGTAAACTGGATATAATTACGCAAAATCTAACTTACAGTACGAGTGTCATAGCAAGAGCAAATAGATGAAGGCTCTCCCCAGGCCGCCAGTCCCTCCGGCGCATGAAGTCTGCAGGATAATGAAAATAACACCATTACTACTGATAAAAAAATATAAAAAAAAACATTAATAGGGTTGGAATTTCTTACGGGTTGAGAAAGTTATATGCAATGTTGGGGGGAAGGGACAAGAAGAAGGTGTTCCAAGCAGACAGGTATTTCTTTCAAAGCACTGAGTAATAAAGAAAGGTAGAGAGACGAATAAGGGAAATGGAAAAGACGACTGAATATAAAAGAAGGAAAAGATATGAGATAGCGTAGAAAAGGAAATGATGACATCGAAGTATATCTCGTTACACAAGGCGAGAACGCATATAAGGAGAGATATAAAAGTCTGTTCACCTCCCTCTCTCTCTCTCTCTCTCTCTCTCTCTCTCTCTCTCTCTTTCTCTCTCTCTCTCTCTCTCTCATATTCCTCTTCCTAATGTATTCTTCTCTACTTTTTGTTCCGAGTTCATATCTTCATTTTCTTTTTCTCAGCCTCGTCACTATAACAACCTGTGTGTTATTATTGCCTGTCTTCGAACGATTTATTAATGAATTTATTTGGTTATCTATAGTTTATTTATCAAGTTTTATTTCTTTCATTTTAAATATGAGGCGTTTCAGACCAAAGGGATTAAATGGGGCTTTCTCTTATCTCGTAAAGGTATAGGGTTATTCCTAAGCCGAAGAAAAAAGCCCAGTAATAACAGTAAATAAATAAACAGATAAAATAAAAGAGCGTCATCGTTCAGAATGGGTTACGAGTTTTTCAGCTTTCCGCAAGACGGCTGGGGTTATTTTCTCTGTAGCTATTATTCTTGTTTTTTAATTATTTTGTTTATTTTCCTCTTTTCTTATTGTTCTTGTCCTTAACAAATAATACTGTTTTCTGGCCCGACACACTTCACCATCTTCTCTTCACCTTTGTCTCTTGATTTCGCTTCCTTGTTTATTTCCCTTTGTTTATGTTTTCTTCTTTATTGTTGTGCCTTCTTTACTGATTAGCATTATTGCTTCCTGTCTCTTCTCATATCACCACTCTCTCTCCATTTTTGGCTGCAGGTCTTTCTCTTTGTTTATTTTCCTCCCTTTCCGTGTCTTTCTCCTTTTGTTCTGTCACTCTTTTCCGAATCAACTACCTTCCAGCTCACCATTCTCGCAACCCCGACTCCTCCGTCCCTCTTTAACTTCCATTTGTCTCTGTTGTGTTTCTGTTTTTTCACTGTCTTTCTCTTCGTTTTAATCTTTTTCACAACACTGACTGTTTTTGTGTTTTGATTTTGGTACCTCCAGATGTGACAAGTATATAGTTTAAAAGATCTCATTCATTATTATTATTTTTTTTTTTCGTGATCTGTTCAGTAAATTGACAACTCTCTGTTTTATTGTCATTGAAGCTGGACTGTTTTATTCAGATGAGAGAGAGAGAGAGAGAGAGAGAGTATGCGCAGACGGGGCGGAGATGCGCGGGGAGGATACCGTGTTGTCATCAGGGAAGGCATGTAGGGAACGTCGGGCCCCTGGCAGATTTACATAAGCCTTGTTTTACCTCCCATCCACCTGCCACACACCTGCTCCAGCGTCTTAATTACTCGCCGAAGCTTTAGAAGAAATGAGGGAAATGGTAGGGAGGAAATGGGGAAGCAGTAGAAGGAGATATGAGGAAAAGGGGAAATGGGGAAATGGTAGAAGGAGATATGAGGAAAAGGGGGAATGGGGAAGTGGTAGAAGGAGATATGAGGAAAAAGAGGAACTGGGGAAGTGGTAGAAGGGGATATGAGGAAAAGGGGAAATGAGGAAGTGGTAGAAGAAGATATGAGGAAAAGGGGAAATGGGGAAGTTGTAGAAGGAGATATGAGGAAAAGGGGAAATGGGGAAGTAGTAGAAGGAGATATGGGGAAATGTTAAATGGGAAATAGGAAAGTGGCAAAGGGAAATAGGGAAATCGTAGAGGGAAATAAAGGTAATGGTAGAGGGGAATGGGGAAATGGTAGAAGGAAATAGGGGTAACGGTAGAGGGAAATGGGGAAATAGTAGATGGGAAATGGAGAAATGGTAGACGGGAAATGGAGAAATGGTAGAGGGGAAATTGAGAAAATGGTACAGGGGGGTAATGGAGAAAATGGTAAAAAAGGAAATGGGGAAATGGTAGAGTGGGAAATGGGAAAAATGGTAGAGGGACAAATAAGGAAATGGTAGAGAGGAAAATATGAGGGAAACGCCAGAGGGGGAAAATTTTAGGGAAGGTTAGAAGGAAATCAAGTAAAAGTCCATTACTAAGAGATTTGGTGGAAATTCTAAGACATGGGTAAATGAGGAAGATTGTGGGGAAACTGGAATATAAGTTTTATCCCTTATAGAAAGGAAAACCACTTCTAGATAATACAAAAATTGAGGACTAGTTCTAGTAAGCTAGTTAAGGCTTGTCACCTATTGAATAATCAATTTTCCTGACTGATATTAATACTGAAATGGATGAGGAGTGAATAATAAAAATAATAATAATAATAATAATAATAATAGTAAAATCGCCCAAGATTAACCAAAATAACACAGCGAAGGTTTCTGGTGCCCTGAAAGAGTTAAATATACCGAGGAAACTTGTAAAACTGTATGAAAACTGGTGCGGAAAAAGTTGTGAGAAGAGGTGAGGAACACGAAGGTAAACTACAGAACACAAAAAGACCAGAGGAGAGAGAGAGAGAGAGAGAGAGAGAGAGGTGATGAAAGCCAACACATCTCATCCCCTTCGGAGTCACACGGAGGTCATAATCATTCTTTATTGTGCATTGATCTGCCTGGGTGAGGGGTTGGAGAGAGAGAGAGAGAGAGAGAGAGAGAGAGAGAGAGAGGGAGGAAGAAGGATGTGGAGGGGAGAGAGAGATGGAGGGAGAGAAACAAAAGCGAGTCAGGGACAATGTTGAAAACTGTTAGGGAAATTCTGTGTCGGTAGGAAAATTTACAGATTCCTAAAGGGATTTTTTTTTCTTCGTAAATATAAAAACACAGACGGCTAGGAGTCAATAAAAATTAATGGAAATATGGAAGACAGGTAAGACGGGCAGGGAAATCTGGAAGACTGATAAGAGAATTTGAAAGATTAGCAGGAAAACTTGCTGTACCCGAGGAAATTTGGTAGTGGACAGTGGAATGCATAAGATTTTCTGTGGGTTTGAGTTTTTGTCAAGAAAACGTGCGAGATTCGGGGAAATTTAGGTAAACTTGGAAGGAAATTCAGGTATGGCAGACTGACAGGGATATTTAGAAGGCTTGCAGGGAAATTTGGAAGAGACAGGGACTTGAAACCTTTAAAATATTAGGGAAACTTGGAAGAATAGTGAGGGAATTGTTAAGACCATATGTGTAAATTGAAAGGCTGACAGGGAAACATGGAAAACTCAGGGACATTTAAATGAATGACAGGAAAATTAAAGAGGAAGCTCAAAAAATCAGCGGAGTTTGAAAAGCTGGGGAATAAATTTGTTGAAAGGAAATTTGCATGTTTGACAGTGCCAGATAAACAACAGATAAGGGAGAACAGAAAGTTAACAGAGGCTGACGACGGGTGGACGGCAGATGTGAATTGACGTGGAGGGGGGAGAGGGGCTGTTGCAGGGAGTGAAGAGGAGAAGGGAAATCTAAGGGGAGGGAAGGGAAAGGGAGGATGGGGCAAGATTGAATTAGGGGAAAAGGGCACGTAAAGGAAAGGGGAGAAGGGGCAAGTAACAGGGAAGCAAAGAGAAGAAGGGAAGGGGCAAACAAAGGGAAGGGGAAAGGAGACGGGAGGAAGGGGCAAGCAAAAATAAGAGAGGAAGGGGCATACAAAGGGAAGGAAGGAAGAGGCAAGCAAGTGGAAGAAGGAAAGGGTACGGGGTGGAAGAGGTAAGAAATGGGAAAGGGGAAGGGGATAGCAAGGTGTAAGGGGAGTGGGTATTAGATGTAGGATTGACTCTGAATAGGCAGAGGATAGTGAAGGACAGAAGGAGAGTTAGCAGGGGTACATGGAGGGTAGACAGGGACAGAGTTAAGCTGACACACACACACACACACACACACACACACACAGAAAGAGAGAGAGAGAGAGAGAGAGAGAGAGGAGACTAACAGACAGACAGACAAAAAATGGAAGCAAATACAAAGACAGTGGGACAGATAGAGACAGTGACAGAGACGGGCAGAAAGAAGAGAAGAGAGATTAGATAGCTGAACAGAGACTGACAAAGACGGACAGAATACAGAAAAAGTTAAGACTATCAACAATGCATAAGAACATCAAGATTATAGGAAGAAAATGAGGTAAGGAGAGACTCATAAATTATTAAAAAAAAAATGACGAGAAGCTAGAAAGACGTATGGTGTAAGTTTGGCAGGATCAGGTATTTAACTTTGAGACAGACAGATATATACCGACAGACAGACAGATGATGCTCAGATAGATAGACAGACAGAAGGAGACAGGAAGAGAGAGTAAAAGAAAGGCAGATGTATGCACAGTAAACGTTAATTTATAAAAAATAAAAAATAAAAATGGACAGGAATACCAGTGACATGCAACAGAAAGAGACAGAGACAGAGGAGAGAAAGACAAGGAGAGATGGACAGAGAGACAAACCGATAGCGAGCTGACAAAAACAGACAAATGGGGCAGACAGTGACAGACAGACAAAAGGGATAAGAGGGACGGGTAGATAAGGAGCAGACAGGAACAGGCAAACATGCAGTGAGGTAGATAGACAGAGAGAGAGAGAGAGAGAGAGAGAGAGAGAGAAAGAGAGAAGGAAGAGACAGAAGAATGCAGTGACAGATACAAGGAGCTGATAGATATAACATGAGCAGGCGAATGTGAGAAATAATAATGTCAGGTGAGTGGATCAGAAGAGAGACAGAGAGGAGCAGAGAACGAGACACAGACAGAAGGCCAACAGGAACAAACGTGAGGGTTTGACGGGAATAAAACACACACACACACACACACACACACACACACACACACACACACACACACACACACACACAGAGGGGTATAGACGGGAGGAAGGATTATCATCACAGGAATCAGGAGGGCCTCTTAGTACCGGCCAGGTAACTTGATTAGCGCCTCACTCACAGGTAAGGCCGTGGACGTGGGTAACATGGGTAGGACGTGGGTAAGACAAGGGAGGTGGATGGGTAAGGAACAAAAGATAGATAGAAATAAATAGATAACCAGATGTATAGACAGGATAGATTGGTGAGGAAGAAACAACAGATAGATAGAAAAACTGGACAATAGATAGGCAGGTAGTAACATGGGAACGATGAAGGCTAAGGGAGGGTATGTGAATGGGTAAGGAATAAATGGATAGATAGAAACAGTGCACAGTAGATGGACGGAAACATGGGTAGGGCTTGGATGGGGATGTCAATGGCTAAGGAATAAATGATGAATGGAAAGAAAAGAAAAGAAAAAAATCATTGGCACACATGGGACGGATACGTGGATGGGCATGGTTAAAAGGATAGAGAAATAGACACAGTGAACAATATATAGATAGACACAATAAACAATAGATAGATAGATAGATAGATACAGTGAACAATAGGCAGATAGACAGATAGATACAGTGAACAAAAGATAATGTAGGTTATCATGGGGGGGCCGTAGGTAAGGGAGGGTATGTGCATGAGTAAGAAATAAAACACAGATATATAGAAACAGGGAAGAATAGACAGATGAGAGTATGGGCAAGGTATAAAGAAGAAATAGATACTGTGAACAATAGCTAGGCAGTAATATGGAAAGGGGATGGGTAAGATAGGGAATGTGGATGGGTAAGAAGTGACCAGAAGGACGGTATGTGGAAGGCAAGGTGTGGGTGGAATTTCTGTAACAAATACAAGAATGTCATTATAATTAGTCAGGTCGTATTCACCTTCCAGAACTAAGCCACTCGCACTTCTTAAATACTAAGTCGTGGCTTCATAAAATTCGATTAGTTCTAGTTATAAGGCAGGAATGAATCTCCTTGGTTACTAATCAGATCAATCCATCACTCAAACTCCACCTGTCCATCAACAGAGCTGATAGGGGTTGGGGATCTCCATCAGGTTAAACATTGTGTGGTGAATAAGAGAGAATGTGGATTGACAGAATGTAATAATGTAAATAAGAGAGACGAAAAGTGAGTAAATTTTAACATGTGAGGAATGTGAGTATAAGCTGTTACGTGTCATAAGTAAATCTCTATGAGTGAATGTAGTGAGTAAACTAGGTGGATATGGGTAAAGTTGTCAGTTTTTTGCGGATGTGTGAGAGTGGGCGTGAGAAGATGAATAACCCTATGAAGTGATGAATAATTCTATGATGTGTAGGTGTTAAGGAAATTGTGAATGAAAGTGGAAATGTAAGGAATCTTTATGAAATGGTGAGAAAGAGTGATATATGTAAGGAATGTGTAAGATATGATAAGAGTAACCTATGTGCAAAGAATGTGTATGTTGTGATGAGTGAGAGTGAAATAAGTAAAAATTGTTTAAGATATGACATGAGTAACTGATGTTTAGAGAATGTGAAAAATATGATGAGTAGGAGCGAGATGTGCAAGAAAGATGTATAAAATGGTATACAGCAGAGACCAGTAAGTAGTCTGTAAGATGTAGTGAGTAAAGATGGAATACAGTATGCAAGAAATGTGTAAGATAGAGTGAATGACGATGGCATGCTTAAATGATGAGTAACAAAGAAATACTGCATTGTGTGTAGCTAGAGAATGTAGAAGACACGGTGAGTGCACAGAGAAGTGAGTCAGGAATATGTAAGAAGTGATGTACGTCTGGATGAGTAAAGAACGTAGATGTTGTGGTGAATAAGAGTAAAATGAGTAAGGAATTTTTATAAACTGTTGAACTAAAGTAAACTATGTAAGGATGTGATTAACTATATAGCGATTAAATTGACTATATAGCGATTAAACTGACTATATAGCCATTAAATTAACTATAGCGATTAAACTGACAAGATCGCGATTGACTATAAAGCGATTAAATTGACTATATCGCGATTAAATTGACTATAAGCGATTAAACTGGCTACATAGCGACTAAATTGACTATGTATCTACTAAACTGACTATGTAACGATTAAGAATGAGAGAAACAGTCGTGAGCAAGTGTGTGATAGGTTAAAAAGCAGTGAATTAGCAGAGAAACTGAAAATCTAATTGATAAAACTGTAACAGGCCGGTCTGAATGATTGTGATATACTGTGCTGTAGTATAGTGCGTAGGAGAGTGATAGGCTAAGGGTAGTAAGGATGACATGAGTAGAGGGCATTATGTAAGGTTTTCATGAGTATAAATAGGTAAGGATAGCGATGTGAAATAGCGAATAAAGGAGGAAAGGAGAAGCAAGGAGAGTGTAAGGGAAGGACAATGAGTGAGTGAATGATAAAGAGTAACAATTAAAGGTGAAACAGGGTAATGAGTAAACCAGGTGGGGGTAAAATCAGGTAGGAAATTAGGAAGCAAAGAGCAGAAAGAAGAAAATGAAAATAAGAAGCAATGAGCAGGGTAATGGTAGGCAATAGACACTGGTAAAGCAAATAAGACAATAGAACGGATATAAAATTTAGAAGGAATGATTGGTAACAGACAAAGATGCTGTACGTATGGATAATACAATAAAAGATACTGAATAAATAGGTAATAGGTAAAGCGTAACAAGAACGAATCAAACGCGAACAGTAGGGTGAAATGGATAATAGGTAATGATGGTTTAAGTACAGGAAAAGTAAAGAATGTGGTTAGCCTAAAGTGAGATGTAAGGCAGTGAATAAGCGAGTGATAGTAACAAAAGCAACAATGAGTCAAACTCAGTGAGTAAAGGCTACGATGGGGTAAGGGACAGGCTGGGGTAAGGGTATTGTACCGTACCCTCACTAACCACACCGGTAAACACAATAATGGTACAATAAAACCTCCACTCTTAAGAGCTTACGCCACTAAAACACCGTCCCTCTCCCACGTTTTAGACATTTACACTTTCTTCCTACTTTCTTAACCTGTTTGGGCATTCCTTTTGATAGCGTTGACTGTTACTGCCATCAACAGTAACTTTTCTTTATCAAATACTCTCTTTTCCATTTATTATCTAAATTATATTAAAATACAGTTGTCAAATGAAAGAATCTTGGGCGTCGACTTATTCTTAGATTAATGTTGCATGTTCTGTTTAAGATGCTTATCAGCTTTTCCCACTGACAAGAATCGTTTTCTTTTCTTACTTTTCTTGAATTTTTATTTTACCTTTCTATTTCATCGTTGATATAGCTTGTGGGAGTTTTACTCTCTTCAATCTTACCTGTTTTTCGTGCTTTGATAGCTGTTGTCCTTCAGCTTTTTTCCTTTCTCTATATACTTTTAGGGGTAAGTTTACATATATACGAGTTTATATATATATACTGTATATATAGATAAATAGATATAGATAGATATAGATATAGATATAGATAGATAGATAGACACACACACACACACACACACACATCACGACCATCAAGTGATCCTGACCGACCCGGTGAATTACACACACACACACACACGCACACACACGAGATCTTCAGTCATTTACTCCTTGCAAGCGCATTCATACACATTCTCACACCTCCAGGTGCTACACAAGGTAAAATATCTCTTGATGCGATGGACAAGTTGCTGTTTCCTTTTCATAGCTTAGCACTGTCATAGAGTCCGTTTATATTTAATTCTGTTTCTCTTTTTTCCTTTTCATAGATAATCGGAAGGAAATTTTCTTTCCTCAGTTTTATCTACTCGTTAAATTAACTGTCCATGTCAGTATCTTTCGAGTTTTTCCTTTTTATATTTGTTTATATTGTTACCGTGCCGCAGATGTACGAAGATCTTCAAGCCTTCACTTCCCTTACAAGGCCTGTCATCCATCCTCTCATCCCGTCCAAGCGCCACAAAAGCTAAAATATCTCTTGGCGCCTCGTACATGTTGCTATCTCTTTGTTATCTCTCAGGAGTCAGGACTATAAAAAGTTTTTATATATCAGTAGTGAGTAGCCTAGGTTTAACATCACGTACTCCATCATGCCCATCCCACAAATGATAATAATGATGATCTCTCTTCTCTGTATTCTTCATATATACTTTACTCGGTTTATTTTCATTTGGCAAAGATCCCTAACCAGCGCAGATGATGGCCAGGTGTAGTCAGATCAGAGAGTTTATTTGACTAGTAATCAAGGAGACTCACTCCTCTCTCATAACTACGGCTCATCGATATCCAACCAAGAACACAGTATTTATGTTGTGAGAGTGGACCAGCTCCCTTAGACGAAAACAAGCCAACTATAATCGATCTCATAATACGTCCTTTTGAGGTAGAGGGACCCGAGGCTAAGTTACCGTGGATCAGATCAAGGCTGGGAGGCAGACAGACGACCCTGAGAGCCTTTCATGGTCAATAAACCTCCAGTCACCCCTGGGGGACTCGAACCCGTGCCCAGTGCGAGTATTTTTTTTAATGACTAGATCACCAGGTAGGCTATTTGAAAATCCGCCTTACGTTTGTTGCGCTTGTTCAAGTACTATTAATGAATCTATCTGTCTGTCTGTCTGTCTCTGTCTCTGTCTGTCTGTCTGTCTCTCTCTCTCTCTCTCTCTCTCTCTCTCTCTCTCTCTCTCTCTCTCTCTCTCTCTCTCTCTCTGTCTGTCTGTCTCTCTCTCTCTCTCTCTCTCTCTCTCTCTCTCTCTCTCTCTCTCTCTCTCTCTCTCTCTCTCTCTCTCTCTCTCTCTCTCATGCTGCTAATGCTAATCTACTTTCCTTCCACACTCATTTTCTTTTTAGATCTGTCTTGGTTGTCTTCTCTCTGATAGTCTCTCTACTTTCGCTAATGTGTGTGTGTGTGTGTGTGTGTGTGTGTGTGTGTGTGTGTGTGTGTGTGTGTGTGTGTGTGTGTGTGTTTAATACTCTGTTTCTCCTTTCCATTCTCTCCTTTCCTCCGTTTCCCTGTTTTTCTCTCCTCCTGCTCCTCCTCCAGCCACCTCGACAGGACTTCAATAATAACTTCTTCCTCTATTCCAGGAGACTATACCACGCCTCGCTCCCCTTGTGCCACCATTTACCTCACAGTGCAAACACAGTGCCAACCTTTCCCTGAACAGATAGTCGATAGTCCCATACCCTCCTAGCGGGATTTTGGCCTTTATGCTGGATCTTGTAGCATGTTCGTCTAATCTAGGAGACCCATCCCGCCACCCCTCCCTTCCCTCGCTGCTCCCCTTGTGCCACTATTTACCCAGCAGTGCCAACATAGTGCCAACCCATCCCTGAGTAAACAGTCGCTAGTCCCATGCCCTCCTCGTGGGATTCTGGGCCTTATTGTGGGTGCGGTTCTGGGGTCGGTGGTGTGCTGAGGGTGGGCGGAATTGGCTTAGCGTCGGGGCCATCAAAACAGCATCTTCAGCACTCGTGTTTGTGCCGTGGCCTGTTTGATCCTCGCTAATGGGAAGCTGATGGGAACTGCCGGAGTCTCCCTGGCACCCGACGCCGCCCGACATCCACCTCCCCTTCGTCGGCTTTCGTTATATTTCGTAAAAATTTGAGGGGAATGTGGGTATTTATTAGAACTCCTTGCGTTTATAACCACGAAAAAGAGAGACGTATGTGTACAAATGGAAATAAAAGAGAGTATGCGTGATAAGAAAATTACTCATCGAACTTATATTTTTCTTAAGGATCTTTGTTTTTCCCCGCTGAACGAAGAGTGAGGGGAATAAGTGAGACGGACTGGGCGAGGGGAATAGAGGGAGGAGGAGGAGGAGCTAAATGGCCCGAGGCAACTGGAGCGAGCGTGCGACCGCCTCCCCTCACTTCTGCTCTATCTCTCCCCCCTCCTACTCACTCCTGCTCCCTCTCCTCCCCCTCCTTCACCTCTGACTTCGGGTTTATGAAGGTTCCTAACTAGTGTTTTACGATCGACAAGTCTCCACAGCATTCAGCATATCAGAAATCATGCTGTTTTCTCGTATTTCTCACTTTAATGTTCACTCGCGTACTTGTTAGCAGTTTCGTAGCAGTATTAATGAAGTTAAGAGTAAAAATAGACTGTCCTATACAAATATTGGGCTCAAAAAAGTTTCTGAATGCGGCTCCTGTTCTCTACTGGCTCCTCCCATCTCCCTCTGTCAACTACTTTTACTCCGGCCACGCCCACGTCGATTCAAGCTGCTAGATATCGCAAACTGCCATCTCTCCTGATCCCCCTCTCAGATTACACACCCTGCACTTCACAACTACGCCCGTAATTGAGTTTAAACCCTTCTATAGTAAGTCGATTTTTTATTTTCTTATCTTCACTTAAACTAGACCGACATTAGCGTAGGAAGAGCCTATCGTTATTAAAATAAAAAGCTATTTCGCCCCTAACTACGTCCTAGCAGTAATGGCTTTCCGATTGCATTTTTATGTCGCCTGAAGATTTTTTTTTTTTTATTTGCTATGTGAGAAACCCCCTAACTCTAAAGCTTTTATGAGTTTGAATAGACTTATCACATTTTTCTTTTTCTTTTAAGAGGAGGGAGGTAATAAGGAGGGGTGGTTGTTTATTCCTTTATGGCACCCTCAGCCTCTCGCTTCATCACGTCCCTGTAGAGTAAATTTAGTCTGGTCTTTTATGAGTCGCCGGATCAAAAGTTTCGGTGCAAAGAGAGAGAGAGAGGCCTTAGGCGCTCCACATGCCTGTTTCTTAAAAGATTTGGTAACTTTGCCGTCTTTGTCATCTCTGAAGACGCTCCTCTTTTGCCACAGTATCGTTTCATTCAGCCTTTGTTTCATTTTTCTACGTAGGACTAGTTTTTTGTAATTCCCTTTCATCCCTCTTGTTTGCCATATTCCTTGAGAGCAAGATTTTACCCTTTCAGTACCTTATATTTTGGATTATATTGTTTGCTACTGCCAGATGAATTTATGCAGCAAGTGATAGTTATTCAGTAGATGACTGGGTACCAAAGACCAAGAATGGGAAATGTGGTTAACAGATTTATTTACTATCCACACATCATCTCTCTTAGGCAGGAAACTCAGCCAAACGTAAACACAGGCTTGCTTACTATCCACACATCATCTCTCTTTGGCAGGAAACTCAGCCAGACATAAACACAGGCTTGCTTACTATCCACACATCATCTCTCTTTGGCAGGAAACTCAGCCAGACATAAACAAAATCCAGACTGAGACCCACATACATACATATCTTATTACACATCTGACATTTTTTTTTCCCAGCAATTTCCAGCAACTTTGTAGAATTAGGCCAACAGGCTCGTTTTGGTACTTGGTGTGTCGGAAAAGAGAACGCGGCTGGACTTGTGAGAGGCGAAATTTAGTGGCGTCAATGTATTTTATCTATAGCCGAGAATAATGACATGGAGGGGCAGGACAGAGCACTGATTATTTAACTGTACTGAAAAGGCCTGTGAGCCTGAGAGATGTCATTTTAGTGCTTAACCAGTATATAATCATTTCTTTCCCCTCGGAATACAATGGGGGTGGGTGAGCCTATCAATGGTGCCCTTTCACTATCTTTCGTCTGTACTTTCCCTCTCAGTGATTTCTTTTAGGGCACCTGCTTTTTCCTTTTCATCTAATTCTCCTTCAGTCCATACCGCTTCCATATGTACGTTTTTCCAAGCCTAATCTCGTATGCTTCTATCTTCCAGTCTCATATCAACGTTAACCCATTCACTACGATGACGTAATCTCTAATGTAATCCCGCTATTGCCAGAGATATTTTTTTTTTACACTTAAGCCCCTCACTACGACGACGTGTTATATCAGCTTATATTTTCTACTTACACACGATTTTCTTTTTTAACTTTCGATTGATATCTAGCAGGTAAAGGATTAATTTGGTCTCTAAAATATGGAAAATCGCTCCCAAAAATGAAATCGTCAGGTGTTAGCAAGAATACAATACAAAAACACGACATAATAACGCAAAGTTAAGGGGAAGCCTGGCGTAAAGGAGAGAGAGAGAGAGAGAGAGAGAGAGAGAGAGAGAGAGAGGAGGGAGGGAGGGAGGGAGGGAGAGAGAGTGGAGGAGGAACTGAATAAAAATGAGATAGTTAAGGGGTTAGAATAAACTCCATTAACCCTTCCTCCACTACACTGACGCCTAATCCGTATTATTCTTGTTACCCTTAGACGATTTTACTCAGCTTAAGGGGAAAAATTATGGGCAAACTCTAATAATCCCCTCGGTTCGTTGACGCCGTAATTTAGTTTATTCCTGCTACCATCAAACTATTTTATTCAGCACGGAGAGGATGAAAACAATAATCTTTAATCTCTTAACTACGTTGTCGCCAGACTTATCCATCCATCCATCCATATACATACATAGAAGCATACACAGATACATATACATACATACGTAGTGTACATACATAAAATCTTATCATTAGGTGAATTTCATTCACTTTATGTGGGCCTTTATAGTGGAGTAAAACCTTATCCTCTACTGATAAAAAAAAAAAAAAAAAAAAAGGCCATCTTCTCCACCCTTTGTTTGGTTACCCTCTTGATTCTCCTTATTCGTCTTTATTAACTTTGTGTGTGTGTGTGTGTGTGTGTGTGTGTGTGTGTGTGTGTGTGTGTGTGTGTGTGTGTGTTCCCCTTTTCACATATTAGTCTCTCATTTCCCAATTACCCCTCTTTCCTACACCCTTTCCATCTGCACCCTTCTCTCTCTCTCTCTCTCTCTCTCTCTCTCTCTCTCTCTCTCTCTCTCTCTCTCTCCAACGCTGACAACGCCTGTAAAAATGGCAACACTGTATCTAACACGGGCGCAGATGTGGCACACCGCGGGGGGGCTGGGATCCCTCACCCGATAAGAGAGATAACAGGGGATAACACAGAACGCCATGGCAAAACGCGTAGGGCTTAATGGAGAGGGAGGGGGATGCAGTGGGGGAGGAAGTGTGTGGATGGGAAGGGGAGAAGGACTGTGAGGCAAGGGAGAGGGAAAGAAAGGGAAGAATAGTGGTGATGATGATGATGATGATGATGATAGAAAGGAACTGGACATGTTGGGTAAGGAGAGAGAGAGAGAGAGAGAGAGAGAGAGAGAGAGAGAGAGAGAGAATAAGGCGGGACTAAATACAAAAGGGATAGTCAATCGCTTCAGCTCGAGGACACCTTTTTTTATGTTATCTTGTCACCTACACTTATTTTCAATTTAGGGGAGATTTCTTAACATAAAAAGGGTTATGAAATCTCTATGTGATCCCTCCAGCTCGAAAAGTCTCTCCTTACCCGAATACTATTTTCTAACTCTACCAAGAATAGAATAGAAAAAGTGCCAAGTATTTGATATGTTAAAGAGATAGCCTAAGAAAGAATAAGAGAGAAGAGAAACATTAGTAAAAAGAGATGACACTACACAAACGGAACAGGAGAAAGGATATAGGATGAAACACTGGACAAGAGAAAAATACAAGGTGAGCGAAAAGGGAGAAAGCAGTATGAATATTGGAGAGATGATGGAATGATATGAGACGAAACACAAGGATGAGTGATAATGGCAGAAGGAAGACAGGTTTCGGGGTGGGAAATGTAGGGATTGATATCAGTAAGAGGATGCGGATATAAGAACGAAAGCCTTGAGAACAGAGCGAGATGGAAGAAATTGTAGACTTGAACAAGAAGAGAAATATTATGAAGAGAGTTAATGGAGGGTAATCGTAGAAGAGTAAGAAGGAAAATTAATGTTGACAGAAAATGAATGCTAAAGGGAACTCCTGTGTGATAAAAAGAGGAAATGGAAAATAAAGGAAAAAATATGTGCTTACGTTGTCTTTTGGCTATTATAATAATTTTCCTCGACCTCGAATTTACATCTCTGTCTTGAATGTTCGGTTTTAGCAAAAGATTAGCACTAGATTGTTTGTTAATTACGAGGAAAAGGATGTAAAGCCATAGTACTGTCACTTTCTGTCAATGAACTACATGAAATGAGCTGCAAAAGTATGAAAATCTGGGACAAATTCAGGAGAAAGTACTATATAAGGCGATGTTATTCAGATTAAGAAGGAACTCTCGTACTCAACGGGATAATAACGATTAACGAAAGGTCTCCCCTAAGCTTGATATAATCGTATGACTGTAGTCTGTTTATTTTCACCTGACAAGGATCCCTAATTCCTTTCAGTTTAGTTGATGGCCAGGTGTAGTTAAATTGAAGGGCTGGTGTGATTGTTAACGAAGGACACTCATTGCTACTTCATAACAAAGGCTTATCAAATTTTAATGCAACTACAGCATAATATTCAGGTTGTGAGAGTGGCCCAGTACCGTCAGATGAAAACCAGCCAACTATATCAAGAAAAACTGAAATGGAGCCATCGCAGTGCAGTGAATAATGGAATCTGGGGTGACCACTTCTTTTTTCCTTTCATTTTCTTTTTTTCTTTTTTTTGACTTTTTGATACCAGACGATTTTCTTGCATTTAGGAAAGGCCTCTCGTATTCCCAGGAGGGGGGGTTATTAAGGCTGTATCTAACCCCTCCAGTTAGAATAATCTATCCTAAGCTGAATGAAATCGTCAGGAGGTGGGAAGAAGATAAAAAAAGAGATCCCTGAGTCCAGAGGGTTTAGGTTCAGGGTGATAATAGGGAGGAAAGGTGGCAGAGAGTGAGCGAGAGAGACCAAAACTTTCCTTTCACTGTTCTTTCTACCTCTCCGTTCTCTCTTCCCATTACTGACTCACTCACTCACTCATTCTCTCTCTCTCTCTCTCTCTCTCTCTCTCTCTCTAAGTACCCCACCTTGCTCCCCACAGAGAGACCAGGGACACTGTCTTATACGTCATGGTCGCCCTCCTGCCCTCCCTGTCTCTCTCTTGCCCCTCCCCCCCCTCTCTCTCTCTCTCTCTCTCTCTCTCTCTCTCTCTCTCCTCTTCTCTTCTTTTCTCTTCTCTTCTCTTCTCTTCTCTTCTCCTCTCTTCTCTGTTCTGTAGTTTTCCTTCGAGCTTCTCACTTCTCAACTTTCAGTTTATTTTTTCTTTTTTTTCTAAACTCCCTCATTCCTTTCCTTTTTTGTTGTTTCTTTCTTCCTTTCTCCTCATTTCTACATTCCGCCTCCTCACTAGACCTTGAATATTATATGCTTTGATTTTCGTATCGTGTTTGACTTTTGGACGCCGACAGGCCACGTCTAAGGTGAATAAAACTGCCGAGACGTAGCGACGGTGAAATACAGTATTTAAGGCTTGTGTCTTTACCAGAAGGTTAGAGTACATCACAAAATAAGAAAAAGAAGACACACTGCCTCACTGGCAATACACTGCAGTCTAGTGGATATATAAAAGGAGAAGTGGGATGAGAAAGCTGTTGCAGTAATTAACCAGCTTTCTCAGTTCTATATGCAACTGGTCAGCTCTGGAACATTTTTCGTTAGTATTCTTTTCCCCCTGCCTACGACCTCTAGTCCTTTAGTGCGATGTGTCTAAGCATCTCGAAAAGCACTGCTCTTGTTTTTGCCTTTCATCTGTTTGAATTTCTTTGGGAAACACAACCACTGCAGGCTTCCAGCTTTGTTTCTACTTTTCTTCGTAAGTTTTTATACTCTTCAGTAATGTCTCAAACTCTCCTGACGATATAAGTTGGAGGAGACGAACTAGAATGTTTCCACCTTGCTGTCCGTACTATTCATGATCTGCTCTACATCAAACAGCATTGCAAGAAACAACAGACCTAGCGGTGTTTGTCCTCATCGTTTCTCCGTATCACAATGTCGCTTCTTTCCATCGTTTTTCCCTCACTCCCACCTTTCATCTTTGTCATGCTTCAACATTTCCCATTATTGCATATGCTTAGGCGGTGTGGTGTAGTGTAGGTGGTCATGACTGGGTGGAGAGGGCTGTGTAGGAAGTAAAACAAGAGGATATTGTGTGGGATATGAAGTGGGTGGTGAAGTGCGGTGTTGATGGGAGCGGTGTAGTTGGTGTAGAAACTAATACCGCTGTAGTAAGTTGCCTAGATAGCAGGTGCGATTGGAAAACCTGAAACTCTAAATCAAGTTTCATCGAATTTTAAGTCATATCTGAACCGACTGAGTTTAGTGAGTGGGATGAGTGGACTGTGTGATGCAGGTAGAATGAATGGGACCGGTGGAGTGGGTGGATTTGGTTGAATGGTGCAGGTGGAATCGGTAAAACGCTGTATTGTACATGGAATGGATGGAAATGACAGAGCTATGTCGGTGGAGTGAGTGAGCATAACTGGGTGGTATAGGTGGAGTGGGGGGTATATGTGGAGCAGAGGTGGGTGGGGCGACTGGGTTTGGTGGAGTGGTGCAGGAGATGGAATGAGTGGATTTGGTCGTGTTGAAGGAGGAATCTGTGGATCTGGTGAAGTAATGTGGAGAGAGACAGGATGGGTTTGGTGTAGTGTAGATGAAGTTATGGTTTAGGCACGCATCACCCGTGTTGTAACTCACTGTCACTTTCTTTCTAATCATCACTAAGGCAAGAGTTTTCCCTGTTATCAACCTATTAAGTACACAGTTAGTCATCTCTGTAACAGTTCTCTTCACTCTGTCTTTTCCCACTTTTAAAAGGAATGTGTAAGGCAGCTGCAATGAATGTATTTTGGTGTTGGCTGTCTTTAGCTTTGAAAGAGTCATGTTTTGCAACCCATCATTCCTTGTGCTTGCATATAAAAAGATGGAAAGATGGATGTAGTGGAGTGATGTGGATGGGGAAGATAGATTTGGTGGAGGGAAGTGGAGTGGACGGAGGGGGTGGACATAGTTGTGTCGTGAGGGCTAAGTGAAGAGGTGGATTTAGTGGAATGGTATATAGGTGTGGGTGGGTCAGGTGTCGTGATGTAAGTGGAACGAGTGAATTGATTTTGTGGCTCTAAATTTCCGAAATGGGAGTGGGGTGGACTTTGGTGGTGGAAGAGAGAGTGTGGGCGATTTGTGGGCGGGCGGGTAGAGGGCAAGGGGTGGCCGCCCCCCGGTGAGGCGGCCGTGTTGACAGGGGGTGTGGACAGGGAGGGAGGGGAAGAATCAGAGGGAGCGGGGGAAAGGTAGAGGAAGTGATGTGGACAGAGAAAGGGGAGAGAGGACTGTTAAGGGAGGGAGTGTAGAATGAGGGAGGATGGCGAGGGGAAAGGGAGGGGAGTATAGACAGAGCAGGAGGAGGGAAGAGGTATGGACAGGAGGGTGAGGGGAGGGGATGTGGAGAGGGAGGGGGGAGGGAAAGGGGTGTAGAGCGGGAAGGAGAAGAGAGAAGGTGTGGACAGAGGATGGAAGTGAGAGCAGGAGAGACGGGGGGGGGGGGAATGTGAACCAAGAGGAGAGGATAGGCAAGGGATGTGGACTTAAAGGGGGAGGGGAGGGGAAGGAGGAGGAGAAGGGGGGCCTTAGAAACTGTAGGGGGGCGCACGACGCTTTCAAAAATACGAGCCACCCACCCTGTCAGCATCTCCATTCCTGCCACCACTCTCTTCCTTTCCTGCCATCACTGCCAACATTTCACCTCTGCCATCACTGATTCCTTTGCCTGTCATTTTCGCCACCATTGCTAACATTTCCAACATTCCCTTCTTTGCCATCACTGCTAGCCTTTCACCTCTGACGTCACTGCCTTCCTTTCCATCACTGACAACATTTCACCTGTCATTCCCACCTTTTTTCCCTGCCATCACTACCACATTTTCCAGCACGGCCAGCACTGCCAACACTGTCACCCCTGCCACCAATTTTCTCTTCTAGCATTGCCATCCTTACCATCACTACCACCTCTGCCACTCGAGTACCTGAAATGTAGGCTCTACCTTCACTGTCAACATTAGTCACCACCACAAACAGCTATACAGATGAACTCACAAAGTCCTGTTACGGAGGTTTCAACTGTCAGCGTTCGTATACACGGATGATATATTCAAGTAACACCATTGTCAGATCATTATAATGTGGTTGTTTCAGGCTGCTCACCTAGATATACCAGGGCTTACAGAAACTCATATCCTACCAAGTGTGCCGCGGACTTGTGAATTCAGCGGTTCCTTATTTTTCTAGTCATACCTCTAAAGTAATAAATGCGATTTGTAGTGAAACAGGATAAATATATGGTACGGTGTTTTTATGGAACACTAATTTACTCGGGAAAATATAGAGCCAACTGTCACTACAATAAGATGTTTAAAAACTAGAGTAGGTCATTCTTTCCAATACAGTACGTATATCAACGAGAAAGTCAAGCTCAGAATTATATTTGCCTTTTTTTTTTTTTTCGTTTTAGTCGTCCTCCATTGCAATATTATTTTTTCACTTTTGTGTCTGCAGTTAAGAGTATAATAGCGCTAGGAAGTGATGTCAAACTCCACTCACTTTGATGAACTCTGTAACACCGCATAATTGCCTGATGCATTTGTCATCATCCGCAGGGGGTTACGTATATCACCACCAGTATTGTAAATGATTGGAATTTAAAGCTACTGAAACGTTTTCAGGGACAAAATTTATTTTGCTGTCAGCCAGACTGATCCTCAAAGGAAATTGCACTGCAGGTCTGTAGAGCAATTGTAAATTTTCCTTCCTGCACGCAACATGTGGTGGCAGTGTGGGGGGTAATGTCCAGGTGGATAAAGAATGGAGTGTTGATCGCACGGTCGTGAGGTCAGGAGGGCTGGTTCAGAATATAAGAAGATTTCGTTTTCGTTAAAGCGGTTTTCACTTTTCGTCCATAAGGCTCGCCATCATATTAATATCACCATTAGTGCTAAAATGATTACCCAAATCAAATCACAGTATGGGCAGTTGGTAGAAGTGGTCCCAATTTGATGGCTTGAGAGTGTGTGCAACAACTTGTATTGACGGCAGGTGGGGGGCCCGCCATCCACTCACTCGATGTAGCAGTCTTCTGATAACTGCAATGAGGGACAAACCGGTGGTTTACTGTACTCTGGTAAACCATTCATTTCGCTGTGTGGTCGCCATATGACCAGTACACAGATGCCTGGTGGGTAAGTTGATTAAGTCGCTCCAACCAAATGCACTCCATAAGGATTCGAGTCCGATGACTGCTTGGAGTTTATTGTCCACATAATGACACTCAGGGAGTGTGCCTTAAATGTATGGAGTGAATTTCCCATTCTCGGAGAGACTTCCTTTTGGAAACCGCTGTTTGGTTGTTAGAGTGCGTTTTCACGTAAGAATTATAGCCCAAATAAGCAGAATGCACTGAACAGAAATCATTTACGACGTGTCTTCCAGCCGATCTGAACTTGTCGAACTTTTCTCGACGCTTGTCGTTAAATGGTGCGTTTCAGTCTCTCGGTAGTGCACAGTCAAGACGAACGTTGGCGGAGTTGAACAACTTGGTCTGTTCAGGTAGCACGCAACTACAGAGATATGTATAATTTTTGCGCATACCAATATATCAATTTTCTAATAAAATTCCTATCGCTACCACGAAGATTTATTACCATTATACACTTTTTCAGAGACTTGATCAAAGCTGTGATGACATTATGGGATGCCTGGCTATTCTGAATAACAACTGCATGCTGTATAATGAATTTTCCCTATGACTCGAAAACGTCGAGTTACAGCCAACTGTTCTCTGACCGCCAAGGTTCTTCAGAATTATTATTATCCCTCTTCATAATGACTGGTCTTACATGGTTATCTAATGTTTCAAAATCCTCTACAGTCATCCATATAAAGTTTTCCACATGACAATGGTCCATTTCGCTCAACATGGACACAGACTTCCCTCCAGCAAATAGTCCCCTTAAGTACTATCCTGGATTTCTTCTTGTTATTGATAAAGGAGTATGTAATAATGAATACACCTACTGACACTGTGAGACTTAGTGTTCCACTGAGGAAAAAGACGGAAATCAGATGAGCACTGGCGAATACGCGGGACACAGCTAGCTTACACTTGCTGTGTTATTGTCTTCATTGTGCACGTTCTGCTCGTTCATTTGAGCTGAAGTGCTCAGGTGAAGACGCATCATTATTGTATCAGGGAACGCGATAAATGTATTAATGTAATGGTGGAAGCAGACGCCATTAGGTACTTAACCGTGGTGCTAATTTCTGTAACTTAGACTTCTGAACCTGTGGCGAGTTATTCAGCCAACATCCTGGGATACAAGGACACTGCATCATCCAGGTTACACAGTCACCTCCCCCAGGTGTTATCCTAGGTATTCATTTGACTTACCAACCCACAAACAGTGGGTGGACACCTGAGTTGCATGACGCCAGCCGCCCGCATCAGAGGTCAAACAAAGGAATACAGAGTCACGAGGAAATCTGAAATTTACGATGCAAAATGAGAAGGAAATTAATACCCTGTTCCTCGTATAGATGGCAGCACTATCAGGAAGCTGTCATCTGCTGCGGGCGACGAGATATGTAAACACACATACGCGCACCTCAATGACAGTGGACATCATGCCACGTTTCAAGTAACCAAAGCTGTATATGTGTGAAGCGAAGGGAAGCGCACCCCAAACTAAGGTTTCATCTGTTCCCCACGGATACTAGGAGGTGAATAACCAAGTTAGGGGTTAATTTCTAAATACGGTATGCAGTACTCGTATAATGGTTGTGCCTTCACTCTAGTTCCTCCTGAGTGATAAGTTTTCCTATTCATTTATTATTACTGAGATCAGTTATATTTCAATAAAAGTACTCTTTCATTTTATTCTAGCACCACAAAAATAAATCACCTAGCATCCCCACGTAAAAAAACGGTTAACAGGTGAGTGTGTACAGTAGGTACACTCACTGCGTGCAGTATATGTTTGCTAATACTTTGGTTAGTGCCATTATCTTCTGTGTACCTTATGTAAGTAATGGATAATTGCAGCGAAGCAGAAAAGATGTTTGCTTTTAAAATGTCTGTGATTGGAGTCAGTATTTAGAAGCAATAATGTGTGTGTGTGTGTGTGTGTGTGTGTGTGTGTGTGTGTGTGTGTGTGTGTGTGTGTGTGTGTGTGTGTGTGTGTGTGTGTGTGTGTGCTTCATTCCATGTTTTCTCTTATGTATTGTTAATTCTTTTCTCAAAATAAACTTATTCTAGTTAAGAAATTAGTATCAGTGTCCTAAAGAACTGTGTGGCTTATGTTTCATAAACGAGAATAAGGAAATGACGCAGATACAAAACAAATTACTTATATATGATTATACAGTCCCAAGCATAATGGGTCATATTGCCTAAATCAAAAGTAATAAATAGTATGCCCTCAAATACCTGTCCGTGCCTGTATTTTCGTCCATTATCTGGTAGTTGCCTGAGTTTCGGCGAGATGACAGCACTCTTATCTAAATCAAAACTTTGATGAAGGATCGGACTTTCTCGTGACTCAACATTTCTTGGTTCAAACCCTGGCGCTGACTGGTCGGCAGCTTCGCTGTCAGCAATGCAGCTAGAGTAATCATTCAGCCATCGCGGTTGATTGGTTGAATCTATATATCTTCATACCTTCAGTAAACACCGTATAAAACAAATCTCGACTACTGTATGAGTTTTCACTTTCATTCTAAAATAAATTCTGAAGGTAAAGAAGTGAATATTATTTTTTAAAATATAATGATGCTTTATAAATATTACACAAAGTAAACAGGGTTATTAAATGACAAACAGGCATCTGTGACTGAGATCACAAGAGTGTTCAAACCGATCTCGTTGCTCAGTGATCGGAGACTCGACTCAGATTTATTCGAAGGTTTAGTTCCGAGTCGGATCACTGGCCATAAAAAATGATGGGGAAAACAGACATGTGACGTGACGAACATCTGTGCTCTTCCCATCTACTGTGTCCAGGATACACACACTTTTTCGAAACATGTGATGGACAAGAGGAAACGAGGCGAAGGGTTTCGTCCAAGGTTCATACTCAGTCAGTGTAGCAGCATAAACCCTGTGCTTCGCTTCCCCTTTTCGATCACATGTTTCAGGCCACAGTGTCCGTCCCTGAGGTTTGCTCAGGGACGGACACTGTCCTTTTAATCAGCTGACAATTAAAATTATTACCCTGCACCACACAATTGCTTCAGTATCCCAGCCTGACCCCCATAGGTTTTCATCCGGATGAATAAAATGGTTTGGTTTTAGGCACAGAGCAATCCTAAATTTGCCAAAAATGATTAACAGTTCTCTTGATACAGTATCATTATAATGTGTGCAACACACACCACTGAAATTTAAATAAATTCCTGTAAAGTTCCATCCCTCAGGTCGATAACCAAACATCCTGCAAAAAAGCAAAGCTTGTAATTAAGAACAGCGACAGGACAAGTGTGGAGGAAACTAGCTGAGTTTTGCTTGTGAGACAGTTTCGGATGCTGTGAGCAGTAGGTATGTTCGAAGTCCCGAAATGACTTCTAAGTCACACACTTCCACCTCCGCTGCGACTTCTTTAAGGCTGCGCGCGCTTATCAGGAGCGGGCTTTCGTCGCTCCAACACATTTAAAGTGATCATTAAAAACGGTGAAAGATATTCCAGTCGATGGCAAGTAGGTGCGCTTTCCTCAACTGAGCCGTTTCGTAGACTATAGACGTAATTCTTTCCCAATATTTTTTTCGACTACTTCACCCTAATTTCCTTGTACTGTTTTACCACAAATCTCTCACTACCACTTCCGCCCATCACAGTTATCCTCCTCTATACCTCTTTAGTTCAGCCATTACCTGCTATTCTTGTTCCTCATTCTTCGTTCTTTCCATTTTCCCCTTTCACCACATTCATAAAATTCCTCTTACTTACCACACTTATCCCTTTTTAACACTTTCTTCATTCCACTCTCTCCCTTTACCCCTTTTCATCTCCTCGGTCTTTGGATACAGTCATACTGGAGCTGGAGCCGAACAACTTCAGACGCAAACTGCTCGATCATGTAGGTCAAGATAAAACCTGTTATTATTGTCTTCGTTTCACTGGCCATATTCTGCACAATTGTTTCTTATTGCCGCTCACATTGTAACTGCCACTGAGAGACGGAGTGGCCAAAAAGTGAACGTATCTTTGACGAGTTTTTATCCCAACCTACAGTACATGATCTGACATAGTGCGTCGGAAGAAGTCTGGCCTCTGTATTACCTTCTATTGTCACTCCCAAATCTTTCCTGCCACATCTCACCATATCACATTCTCTCCTTCCTTACCACTCTTTCCACAACGATTCCCCTATCACTCACACCACAGTCTCATCTACTTTACCATTTTCACTGCCACTATTTTTTCATTACTACCTCTCACAATCTTTCTCAACTATTTCTATCAATCCTTCTCTACCACTTCCACAACACCTACCTCTTTTCTTACCAGCTGTCACCATAATCAGTCTCCTTTATTGCATTTACTATAACTGCAGCTTCCCTTCCATATCTCACCACAACTACTTGTTCCATACTACCTTCCCATTACTGCTGTTCCTAACTTTCACCCCGACCACATGTTTCCCTACTGTTCTCAACACAACTCCACTACTACTTTCATCAAAAGTCCCCTACCTTACCAATCTCACCACCACATCCCATCCCTACCAGATCTCACCACAGTTACTCCCTCCCTACCACTATTCACCACAACCACTCGTTCTTTACCACTTCTCATCACAACCACTTCCCCACCACCGACATCATATTCATTCATTTCCTTCCACCTCGCACCACAACCACATCCCCATTACCTAGTTTATACCCACTCGTTTTCTACCACCTTTCCCCACAACCACTTCCCCACTACCTACATCCTAACCAGTAATTTCTTCCATTTCTCACCATAAGTACATCCCTATTAACTAACTCATAACCACCTCATTTCCTTCCACCTCTCACCACAACTACCTTTCTTAACCACTAAAGATCATTAATTCCCCTCTGTCTCTTGCCACCACCACTCCATATACTACCTCTCACCACAATACTCCTTCCAACCATCTCCTACCCATAATCACCCCCGTATTACCACTTTCACCACTTCTATCTCCTCCCCACCACGTTCATTAGTACCATTTCTCCCCGTGCAAAACTACTCTACCCATCCCACCTTCACTACACCTCTCCTTCCTCCTCTCTCTCTCCGCTATTGTCTCCATCCCTCCCCTCCCCCTCCTCCTTGACTGCGGCCTGTGCGACACTTTATGAGGCCTGGTGGTCATGTCCTCATCCTTGCTACACCTGGGAACAAAGGTAAACAGTAGCCCTGGCGTGCTGATTTAATTTGTATTCTCTCTCTCTCTCTCTCTCTCTCTCTCTCTCTCTCTCTCTCTCTCTCTCTCTCTCTCTCTCTCTCTCTCTCGTCTTTCTACTTATCTGCCTAGAATTAGATGGCCTTAAACTTATTATTTTTTTTTTTTCGTGTACTGATAGGTGATGTGTTTTCGGTTTCTGTAACAACGATTCCTCTTTTCAGAAACTAAGGACCTTCACTGAATTCTGCACGATACCAGGGAATGCCACCGAGATATGGCCATCCACAGACTAAGGTATGACAGTGATGGTGTGTATATATATATATATATAGATAGATAGATAGATAGATAGATAGATAGATAGATTTTGGTAATGTCTGATTGTCTGTCGTTTTAATTAGTTTTTTTTTAAGATAATGTTTTCTTATTAAACAACAAGATATTCGCCATACGTCAGATCCTAGCCTTATTAAACTTAAGCCTGAGATGTAAGAGGCGTTCTTTAATTATGTAGGCTAATAAACCATCCTCTTGATAAGCAGTCCAATACTTGTGTAATGTATCTGATGGAAGCAAGTTGTAGCCCATAGGAGTTGACAAGCAGAAAGTTCAAGGTAATGACACTGTAAACAACAAACTTGGATAATGGGAGGTTTGTTCAGGCAATTTACCATTATTTAACCCAGCTGGAGTCAGTGCCGTATATTACTGTCGCAGGTAATAATTCTTCGTGCTTAGACATGATAAAAGTTTAGACTGTATGTACGTTAAAATAGGTTGGGTTTATGCACTATGTATGAACCAGCATTTGCATTAGCTTCCTCATAGAGTACAAGCGTGTCTATGTAGGTAGGAAACTAGCTCAATATCATGTTCCTCTTCGATGGGCTGCTTAATCTTATTGGACTAACACTATCGAGAGGCGTAATGAGCTCCACGGCAACCTCTATCTTCTTGTATCGTAGGAGTTATAAGGATGCTTGGATCACAAAAGTGCTTGTGAAAATGATAACAGAAAATAAGTGCGAAACCGAAACCCATTGTAGGAGAGAGGTTAAGTTGAAGAAGGGCAGAGAATAACTGAGGGCAAACAAATATGAGTGAAAAGAAAGACATGAGAGAAGAAGGGAAGAAAGATGAGTTGCAGGGGAGAGAGGAGAGGAAATGTAAAGAGGAGGAGACAAGGAAAGGGAGAAGAATTCTACAAGAGTATAGAGAAGAGAGAGGGGAGGTAAAGGAAGTGTAAGGAAGAAGAGAAAGAGGAGGGGGAAGATAGGGATGGTAAGGGAGAAGAAAGGAGAAATAAAGACACATGATAGGGAAAGCAAAGGAGAACAGGGAGGAGAGAAGTAGGTTAGAGAGAGCAAAGGGAGAGGCAGGAAGAGCAGAGGGAGGATAGGGAGGGTAAAGGGAGAGGTGGGAAGAGGAGGAGATTATTAAGGGGTAAAGAGAAGGGAAGGAAGAGCAGAAGGACATTAGGATAGGGTAAAGGGAGAGACAAGGAGAACAGAGGGAGGGTAAAGGGAGAGACATGAGCAGAGGGAGGGTAAAGGGAGGGAAAGGGAGAACAGAGGGAGTGCAAAGGGAGAGACGTAAGGCTGGAGGAAGGAAAGATGGCGGGCATGGACAAGTGAGGGTTGGGGTGCGCACGATGTTGGTCCTGGGGTCAGCTGGCCTCCATCATCAGTTTTCTTTGCTCTCTCTCTCTCTCTCTCTCTCTCTCTCTCTCTCTCTCTCTCTCTCTCTCTCTCTCTCTCACCCATGCCCTCTACCCTTCCTCACCTCTATCCCTTAGCCTCCCACCTGCTCTCCTCACCCAACCTCCCAGTCCGCTTGTGTACCAGTGAAAGTTATTGCCAATTTGTAGCTGTTATGTCATGGTTGGTCACTTCTCTCTCTCTCTCTCTCTCTCTCTCTCTCTCTCTCTCTCTCTCTCTCTCTTTCTCTCTAGTTTGTAAGAAGTCGTTAAATAAATACAGTATAAGTAATTAAGAATCGAAGCAGAGTGAGAGTGTAGAAGTGAAAATTCTCGAAGAGTGGTATGGAATGCAGCCTGTGGATATTGTACTCTTTTTATGCTAACTTGGCTGAAAATTGCTACATCTCCATCTCAAGTGCTGAACTGTAATAATAGGGTAACACTATAACGCGGTGCTAATCAGAGACATGTACTATGGAAAAGATGGAGGAATGTTGTATTGTCCTTCTCTGCCACTGAACTACGTCAAATAAGGTGTAAAAGGACCAGATGCTGGGCCAGGTTAAGGTGAAAGTAGTATAGTTACACCACGGAATCTATTATCAAATTCGATGCTAGGCCACAGTTACAAATATCGCTGGAAGTTCAGATACAGAGATCAGTGTGCCAAGTATCTCTCGCCCCATTCCTCTGTCTTGTCCTAGAATCTTTACCGGGTTTTCCCATTTTTCATCTCTTCTTTGAATATAATATTATTTTGTTTTACATCGCATCCTTCAGTTAATTAATAACTCCCTGTCACGATCATTTAATGGAAAGGAAAAAACTTACAGCATTAGTCATATTTACCTGCACTAGGTGGATAGACGGAACACATGACTTTCTTTAAAGCGTAAGATCCCGAGGCTGTGGTGCCGTGGTTCGGGGTGTTTGGGGTGTAGATGACCAACTTACGCCCCAGGTAGTATTACATGATGAGGATAAAAATATTTAGAATAGGAAAGGAAAAAGTCTACTCACTTCTTTGATATTCGAATCTATCCCTTTGAGGAACTTGGGAATTACTCCGACTGGTATTTTGATCCTTTCAGTACAATGACGCTTTCAGGTAGTTTTTTAATCACCGTCAGCTGATGTGATACAGGTTAGGAGAGTCCTCTCGAGATGTAGGAGTTAAACGATTCCATGTCACGCTCCCAACTCAAATGTCTCTCGCAAACTGACAAAGAACAGAAAAATCATCTGGTAATAAATAGAATGAAATTAAAATACCATTGTACTGAAGGGGTTAAGCCACCATACCACCAGGTTAGTAGGTCAGTCATTTATTAAAGGCTGACAGTTGATTTCTTGTGACTCATTCTCGGGTTTCGTAATACAATCTGAGGCGGTCAGATAATGTTGGATTTTTCCGACGATTTCACCTTCAAGTTATGTTGCAGAGCCGATATTTAATATTCATCCGTTCCTCGACCAGTCAAAATGTATTTATTTTTCATGTAAATTTTATGATTTCTCTTTCGTTACTCATGCTTCAGAATGCTGTTTTCGTCAGCCTGTAGCTATTTGGTTCTGTTGATAATGTTTCCGAGTCGTGCTTATACGTCCATCCATACATACAGACATACATAAAACAGAGAGATAGATAAATGTATAGACAGACAGATAGATAAACATTTCCCCATACGTTTCCCAACAGCCTCATCATTTCCTTCCATCCTGTCCACCTCTTGGTACATCCTTCCCTTGCCATTTCCATACTTCATCCTACCTCCTATTTTTACACACCCACCTCATCACCTCTTCCCATGTCCGTCTCCCTATTTCCCATTTCTTCTCATATCCTTCTTCTATTTCTTCAGCATCGTTCGATTTCACTTGCTTTAGACCTACATCTCCTCCTGTCCGTACTTCCTAAAAGCCTATATCTATTTCCACAGTCCTTCCCCCTCCCACGGCTTACACTATTCCCCATCTGTCCTGTCTTCAGAAATACATTCACTATCTATTTTCACAGCCCCCTCCTGATCTATTCATGCCATGCCCACTTCTCCCCTCACCTCTGTCTTCACCTCCCTATCCCCCACCAACTATTTACCCTCTGTTAGTTCCCTCACTTCCACTCATCTTACCCACATCAATTCACATCCATCCTTTTACTTCTCCGTCCCTTACCACTCACCCTTCGCATCCCATCCGTCCATCACTTCCCTTACGCGTTCCATTAGTTGCCTCGTTTCCATTCATTCCATCCACATCTATCCACATTCCCAGCTTCATTTCCCCATTTCCCCATCCCACTCATCCATCATTCTCCACGCTCTAGTCACTTCTCACCACATCCCCCTTTTCTCCTTCAAACTGTCCCTACCTCTTCCTAAACACCCCTCTCCATCTCCCTTCCACCTTCCTCTCCCCACATCCCAATCTCTCCACTCCTAACTCTCTCTCTCTCTCTCTCTCTCTCTCTCTCTCTCTCTCTCTCTCTCTCTCTCTCTCTCTCTCTCTCTCTCTCTCTCTCTCTCAGCATCCCAATATTTCTTCCCTACTATCCCTGCCTTGCCCCACATCCCTCTTCATTCCCATTCAGTCTTCCTCTCTCTCTCTCTCTCTCTCTCTCTCTCTCTCTCTCTCTCTGCATCCCTATCTTTCTCATTCACTCTCCCTCCCTCTCTACACATCCCTGCCTGTATCTGTCCACCACACATCGCCCACTCCTTCTCACCTATCCACCATTCCCAACACACTCTTCCTATGGCCTTTCTTTCCTATCGATTCTCTCTATCCCTCACGACTTCACACATTCTCACACTCATCCACGTTGCCTACCTGCCCAGCTCTCCCTCCTTACCTTTGATTTCCTCAGGTCTCCCCTTCCACATACTTTTCCCACTCCTTATATTCCCTGTCTATATCCTTCTCCACCTACTACTCTCTTCACTTCTCCACCTTCTCCACATCATCCTTTATGTCCCTCCCATTCCCACCCACTCTCTCAGGCTCGTTCTACACCCCTTTCTTTCCCACCCACTCTATTCTTCACCTCCTCACCCCTCCTCTCCCAGCGATCCATCACTTCCTATATTGGCTTCCCACCTCTTCTACATCCCTCCCACTCCTTTCTATATCCCTCCCTCTCCATTCCCCTCCCCACTCTTCCCTTCCCCCTCTCCCTCCCCACTCCTTCCCTGCCCTCTACCTCCTCTCCAGCTGTCCATCACCCCCGTCCCGGTCCATGTACCCAGCGTGCGACGGACCTCACCACCACTATAAACAAACCCGACCAGGCGCCGTCTCACCATCGGGACCCGGGGACTGTTTGTTTTGTCCCGAGCTTCGATTGTTCCTTGTTAGCATAATGGTTCGCCGTCCCCCTCCGCGGATCCCCTCCCCTTCTCACACTTCCCCCCCCCTCCCTCACATTCCCCCTTCCCTTCACATACCCTCTTCCCTCACAGTCTCCCCCACCCTCACACTCCTCCTTCCCTTCACATATCCCCTTCCCTCACACTCTCCCCCATTTCTCACACTTCCTTCCTCTCTCTTATACTCTCCTTCCCTCACATTCTCCCCCTCTCACCTTTACTCTCCTTCCCCTTCCCTCACACTGCTTTCCCTCTCCTTCACTCGCCCCTTCTCACCCAGTCCCTCTCCCACTCTCTTAAGCTTCCTTTGTCCTCTTTTTTTTCTTTTTCTCCATTCCGTCTCATGCCAGTGTTTTCTCCTTTTTCTGTCCTTCTTGGTCCTTAGTTTTCTCATTTCATTTTTCCCCTCTCTTTCTGTTGTTCTATTTCCATCTTTCCCTCTTTTTTCTGGTTTCTATTTTCTTCTTTATCGTGTCTGTTTTCATCCCTTATTTTGTTTCTGCTACCTTCCCCTCTATAGCCGTCTTTTCTAGCTTTTCCTATTCCTTTCTTTCCCATCACATCTCTGCCTTCCTCACCTCTACTCTATTTGTCTTCATTTTTTCCTCATCTTAGCGTATCAGTCATCCTCTTTTCCATCATTGCCATTATCTTCTCTCCTCCTCATCGTCGTTTCCTTCCCCTCCTCTTTTTCTTCCTTTTCCCTCTCTATTCCTTTCCCAGTACCCATTCCCCTTGACTTTTTAAATTTCCATCTCTTTCTCTTCATTTATTATCTCCTTTCCTTCCCCGTCCCTTCACCATCTACCTCTTGTCATTCACTTCTTCACGTTTCCTTACCCTTCCCTTCCTTTCACTCTCCTTCTTCTCTCCCTTCATTTACTGTCTTTTCACTCCTCTCTCATCTTCATTTTCCTCCCCTTCCTATCCTTTTCTCCTTCCAGTTTTTTCCAGTACTATCCATCCTCATCATTTTACCCTTTCTTTTTATTCTTTTCTACTCTCATTTTTTAATCCATTTCTCTTAATTTACCTCTCCCTTTCCTCTTCCTCTTCTTTTTCTTCTTTCCTGTCCTTCTTTCCTTTCCATTTCTCTCTCCTTCCTTTCCTTTTCCCCCTCTTTCTCTCTCTTCCTTTTCCTCCCATCCTCTTCCTTATTTCATTCCATTCTCATCCCCTTCTTCCCCTCTTCCAATCCCTCTCCTTTTCCCATATCCCTATCTCCATCTTTCTATTCCCTTCTTATCTCTTTTTTCTTCTCTCTGCCGTGCCCTCTCTCTTAGTCTT